>NW_008823925.1:48643-62553 GCF_000699105.1 Pygoscelis adeliae | reverse complement strand
ATCCCTTTTTTTTTATTGTTAGTTGACATTGATGACTCAGAAAATCATCCCCACTATTCTGGGTGTGTCTCAACACCACATTGTCCCACAACTCAGTCCACATATAGCTCAGCCCATCCTTGACATTTCCCTTTCAATTTCCAACAAGGACATTAACATCACCAATCTCAGTTCCTGATTTTTTTTTTTTTCCACTGAGGTGTTGAGAATCCCTTCTACTACTGACAAAAACAACATTGTAATTATCCAAGCCAACAAATCCATTATTTGGGTTCAGATTAATTTTCTAGGAAAACAAACAATAAGAAAATCTCATGATTATTTCCTTTGTTGTACTTTTATGATCAGTCTTTCTTTTGTGCCTCTATCACTTTTTTTTTTCATGTAGCAATATCTTGCCCATTATAAACAGATCTCAGTGGAAAAAAATTGTTATTTAGAGAATGCTTATTTTCTGAACTTTTTGTGGGAAATAAAGATTTCTGTATAAAAGTGAACAAGTGGATCATTTCACTGTTTCTTTTCATTTTGTTAAGTTGAAGGAATTAATCTGAGCTATCACTTATGATTTCTGTATTGTTTGATATAATTGTAATGCTATATTTATATACTGTAATGAAAGCAATGTGCATTAATGTATTATGGCAATATCAAAAGTGTCCACTTCTTTCTTGTCCAGATGAAAGGAAAAATGATCTGCCATTATCTCCTGATAACGCTCTCATATTTCCAAGTCACTCTCCTCCCGCCCTTATGATTTTGTTCATACTGTCAGTACTTTGCCTGCATGTTCTGATGCCCAGCCAGGACAGACGGCAAGGTCTTGGAGTTTCTTGTGGTATGAAGATTCAGTTTTATGATCACATTAAATTAAAACCTTCTCTTTGACCTAACTTTCTGATACTTTGTCCTCTCAGCTTTCCTTAGACCCTCTGCCTACAATATCTTCATGGCTCATTGCTCTGATTTTCTAACCCCTGAAGGACCCCTACATTGGCTCCTTCTGCAGCCCATCAAAGATTCAGTTTTCCTCATTATCTCTAAGGAGATTACAGTTTAGGTCTTTTTTTAACTTAGCAGTTTTATTAACTCATCGTGGCAGGAGATGCAACATGTCTCCTGACGATCTTCCCACCATCTCTGTCTTTATTTCACCTTCACTTTTTCTTTTTCTCCAGTCATTATGCATAAGATCCTCACTCCAATGCTGGCAAAAATCTCCCAGGCTACTTTTGATCTCTTAAATTTCAGACTTTTGCCATTAGGCAAAATTTACTAGGGCATGGATAAATAATAAAAATCTCAAATACACCAAGCAAATAAAAGCATATAACTGGGATCATATTTTGAGGTAGTCTTTAATTATGTGATCACATTAACCCCCAGATTCATACTTTATTTTGTGCACAGAACATAGTGATAATTTAGAAAGAAGACAGCCAATATGTTTCTTTTGTTTTCCTGTTCAGGGACTGGTAGCAAGTTTATCCTTGAATCTTACTCAACCCTGTTCTAAAGATAAAAATAAAAATACCGGCTTTGGCTCTTCTCTTATGTACAATACTGTGTCTTCTGAGAGTTTTTCAAATTCTTAGGAGCTAATTTTGAAAATGTAACTATTTTTGGGATAATGTTAATTTGAGAGAGAGATATCTGATGCACAAAATTAAAGCCAAATATTTCCTCTGATTTTTGGGTGCTGAATTCCTGTTGCCCTGTCGTGATAATAACTGCAGCTGGGAACCCAAACTAATAAGATTCCCAACACAGTCTTACTGTGCCCCAGTGATAAAAGAGTTGGTTCCTTTCTGATTTGTAGGAGCCATGTAGACAGCTGGCACCAGAACCAGAGGTTAAGGACAGGGACATGACTCTTCCAATGAAGATGTCTTCCAGATGCTGGAAGCTCTCTGATATGCTGAACATATGGGGTTATAGCCATGAATCTCACATACAGTAGGAAGGATTTGCTATACTGGAAGTGAAAAATCGCCAGCACGTTGGCACTTGCTATTTGACATGTCAAACTCTGGTCAAGACCTTGAAATTTAGGGGAAGGTGAACTTCACTCTTCATGTACTGAGCAACTGAGTAGCATTTGAAAGAAATACTCCTTTCTGCCTTCTGCAGGAGTCCTTTTGTCCTAATTTGTTTATTGATCCCAGATAGGTGATTAATACATCCCCTGAGACATGTTTTCTAAAATCCCTGAGGCTTCCAATCCAATAAGTAAAGTGATCCACAAGCAATTCCCACTGGACAGGATTTTTAACAGCTTGGAAGTGATTTAGGATCCAAGTGCCATGAACAAGTTGAGTGGAGAAGCTGTGCAGTCCAGCTGGATTGGATAAAGCTGTGAGCAACTGGTTCTGACATCATAGCTGATCCTGCTTTGAATAGGGTGTTAGGCTACACATTTTAATTCTTTATAACTTGTGGGGAAACACACATGTCTGCAGACAGTCAGAACACAGAAGCTTGCTTTCTACTTGGAATCAGCCTTGTAAGAAACCATTTCTCTTCATTGACTACAGAAGTAGCCAAGGCTAAACCAACCATTATGACTAATTCCCCCAGATGTATTTTCATCCTCCTACCCAATGTAATATAGATTTGAGATTAGACTTTTTCTTTCTTCAGCCACTGTGTCAGTATTTTCATGCTGGTGTTCAGGAAGTGCTATGGAAATCCTCTTTTCCCAACAGTCCCCAAACAAACAGCCTCATTTTATTTTTGGAATTATCTTTCTTCATGGAAAGCTGGAAGCAGCTGTCAACCTTATATTCCTGGGAAAAAGAGCTAGGATGCTATTTGTGGGTTTGCATTCTCCTGTCTTCAATATATCCTAATGGATTATACACAAAATTTGGACCCAGGCACATTATTTCTTCATCCATTCACAGATCTAGAGCTCCTAATTTTCTTCTTTCAAATCATAATTTGAAGAATACTCTAAGGAGGAAGTCCAGAGAAAAGTTTTCCTTTTTTTATGTCTTTAATTTGGTTTTCTCTGGACGAGGCCCCCACTACCTTGTCTCACCAACTGGTAACTCCAGAGGAAATTTTCCTAAACTTCAGTGCCATTCTACAACCCCTCAAGGAAGCTGAATGACTTCATGAAGTTCCAGTCCTTTGTTATCATGAGTGTAACGGCTCTGCTGTGGTTAATTGCAGTAACTGATGAAAATAGACAATTTGCAACTTCTTGAGAGAACAATAGAAGGAATGAAAAGACTAATGACAACAAGCAAGTTTTGTGGCCCAGGGAAAGGAGGGTGACATCATTTTCCCATATTCAAAGTTGGACAACATGAATCCAATTTTCTTCCTTTCATCATCAGCAAATAATTCGGATGTTTCCCATCCCTTAATTGTGCCTTTGTTTCCGTGATGAGGGGAAATCATTACCGTGACTATCTGTTGGCTAAATTTTCCCCACATCTGCAGAGTGTTTCACCAAGTGGGTCATTTGCCCATTTGCAGGCTAATGAACAAAGGCAATTTCAGATTCTTGAGATGGAGGCTATATCAGGAGGTTGGGAAACATAATTTCAGAAAGCAGCCTGGGTTGGGCTAGGAGAAAGATTTTATAGATCCTGCTAGCATCTGGGCAACTGATGACAGATAGTCTTCCTTTGTAAATCTCAGTGAAAAGATCACCTGCTTTTGGGACTATGAGACCTTTTTCTTCCAGTGTTCACAATGTTCCTTGTTTGACACAAAAGCCCTGAGGGTCTTACTTAGCTATCACTCTCTTAAGGTAGAGTCTGCACTGGTAGCAACAAAAGCGACATCTCCAGGCTTAATTTCCTTCACCAAGGCTTTCATACACAATAGCCTTCCATTTATCTACTCTGGCACAAAAAGAGCTAGCTCAAGGTCAAATTTTGGTGAGCTGAACCCTGCAGCCCTTTACTTTCTATCCTCAGAGCTGCTGGAGAGCCTCAGGAGCCCACAGAGTGCCAAAAAAAAAAAAAGGAATAAGACTCAGGAAATTGGCTGTTAGACTTTAAGGTGTTGAAGTCAGTCATGTCTACCTGACCCAGACTGCAGGAAAGGGAACATGGGGCTACACTAAGGCACTGGCTGGCCAGAAGACAGACTGAGGGTTTACAGCCTGATTGATGTGTGAGATAGGTCTTCGCTGTGGTACGGAAATGTGCTTATGGAGGTACAGTGGACACAGGCAAAGCAAAGCCCCTGGCAGCTCTCTGATCCTTTCCTGGCCAATGTGGGGATTACATACTCGATCAAAGCCTCTTTTACAATTTAGCAACAAAGCAGCTCCTTGGAGTATGTGATATCATTGCTGGCCAAGCCAGAGCTTCAGTGAGAAAGTCCCTTTCAATCTTATTCTCTTATCTATGTATAAGCACTTCCATATTGCAATCCATATTGTGGGTTGCAAATAAATCACTAAGGTATGCATCATTATGCTAAATTGGAGGGATCGGGTCATTCTCTGGACCAGAGAGATATAGGGATATAGAAACACAAGGTCCTCTCTGGGATTACTTAACGCAGACAGAATTTGGTCCCTCTTTTAAATTCTTTTCAAACCTGAATCAAAACTCATCATGGTTAAAAAGCAAGGAAATAAGCAGACCCTCTGTACATGGTATTGTTCTGTGTTCTTTTTTGGGTGGCAGGTGGTTTTGAAGTCATAATAACATGAATTAAGAGTTCAAAGTGGCAAACATTTAAAAGCATGCTCTCCATCTCTGCATGCCTTTCATTTGTTCTCTAGCCCTGGGATATAAAGGAATATTATCTGCATGAAGATACTATGCCAGCCTACTTAATGCGTGTGGCTTTGCAGCTTGGGTTACACATACTGATCTTACGTTCTGATATTCTCTACAGGATATTGCAAATATTTCCTTCTAGGTTTTTAATATAGTAGGATATCTTGCATATGATTTTTTCCCCCTCTTTATAGACCTTAGGTATGTGTTCTCTCATCTCAGAGACTTGGATTGACATTTCAGCCAGGAGGGAAAAGTCACAGGAAGTCATTCATTTCACAAGAGAGAAAACTAATTTCCTACTGTTTTAAATTTGTGAGTCTGTTTTCAAGAAATATCCCAACTGACCTCCAATTTTTCAGGCAGCAACAATCACGTTCAGGCACGTCTGATCTCAGATTTGCATCTTCATCAGGATTTGAACCTGGATGCTTCTCTACTGAATCACTGCCAAACAATGAAGAGAGCTACTCTGCTCACTTAGCTAATGGGCTGTTATCCTGTAGCAGAATGATCATTAGAAGTAAACGTGCTATTCGCTCTGATCATCTGCACTCTAAATACATCTATCCTGTTAAATCTGTGAGTATTTACCTTTGAATTTAGAAATGGCAACATTAGTTGACTAGTTAGCAAGCTTTATAACAGAAAAGCAGAGCTAGATTTCAAGTTTTAATTCAACATCCAAGAGAAGATGGTTTTCACTAGAAAAAAGTCCCCTTTAAAAAAAAAAAAAGCAATTTGAATGTGTCTTCCTGCATTTAGAAAAAAATGAACAACCGAGTATCTGAAATATCAGAACACACAGAAATGTGTATTTGGTGGTACTGTTCATTGTTTCTGCCCAGTGGTTCCTAGCAGTAACAGGAACACTTTAAGCATACAGACTTTTGATGCAGCCATGCCCATTTTAGAGTGTTTTACTCTAGCACCACTAGTAGTATGAAAAACATGAACACATCTCTCACTTTGTAAGGCTTGATGAATCTCCTTATGTCTCATCAGCTCTATGTGTGGCTGATGGGGACTTAAGTAGAGGCTTAACTGGGTGATGGGATGAATTTCAGCCCAGGAAGGATGCATATCCAGCATGCTCCTCAGAACTTCTTTTTTATTCCTCCTTTTTCAGGGTGCCAGGACACACTATCACAACTGTCATTGCACATAGTGTGCATGCTGCCAAACAACATCAGATCTACTCAGGATGTCTGGACATGGTTCTGTCCCAGAAAGTCTGTCCCAGACGAAGCTCCTCAGCTTACATGTTTCGTCTGGAAAAGTCTGAATGAGTTTAGACTCTTGGTTTTTCCTACTTGAAAAGAGATGAATGGAAAGTACATTATTAATGGGGGTTGTGACAGAGGTTTATAAACTAATGAATGATGGAAAGAGTATGATCAGGAAATAATTATTCACTGTCTTGCTCATTGCAAGAATTAGAGGTTGACCAATGAAACAGTCAGACCAAGCAAAGAGAAGCAATTTCTCAGGCAGCATGCAAGTGATATATGCATCTCTTTCCCACAGAATACTGTAAAGTCTGAAAAAACCCTTGTAAAGGAATGAACAAACTCAGAATGAATAAATCTGTGACTGGCTGCTAAACATTGAAATCTCCATGTGACTTGTGCATGCAGGAGTCACCTGCCAGGAGGTGGGAGGAAGAATTACTTTGTTATTTGCCTGTTTACTATATGCTTTATCAAAACAGCCATTCCTGTCTTTTGTTGGAGAAAGTATGCTGCCAAGCTAGACCATTGGTCCATGAAATACTTGTATTTTCTAACGTAATTCATTTTGCCCCATGTGAGGGTCTCATCCTGCCAGGGGCAAAGCACTCTCAGTTTCTGACAGAGGTCTTCGGCAGCCGTGGATGGGAAATGTAGGACATCCATGACCGCTGAGCCATTAAACTGTTACACTGCGAGGGATAGGGGTGAGGAGGCCAATCTTTCATTTCCATGACTGCAAAACAGATGAAAAATATTCCAGTGCATAAAAGAGTGGGAAAGAAATGAGTCTGAGGAAAACAAAACCCTAGTTCCTCAGTTACTGGAAGATAAATCATAATCATTACCATTAATTAGCAATACATAAGAGTCTTAGTAATGAATCATCTTGTCAGTAGCTTTAGTGGGCTGAATGCCTGAATGGTAACAGATCTTAAATCTGAGCATCTCCACCTGTTCTGCAGTTATTCCTTCCAGATTAGAGTGGGCTGCAGCTTCTGGCAGTGTACCTTTGCCGTGGATAAAAAGCAGCATTCTCCCTTCAGGGCCATCAATCCCAGGTCTTTTAAGCAGCATTACATTAATTTTAAATAAATAAATAAAAAAGAAAGTCGACAAACTAAGTCGTAAAAAACAACACAGAGGAAATCAATGTTTGGGGATGAGCTGATTAAGTCAGGAAAGAAGAGGTTTTGTGTATGTGTAGCCACAACTGGAAAAATGTACACACACCCATGCACACACACAAATAAATTTGAATTGTTTAAGGAATTAGAGTGTAAAGAAATGATATTTTACAGTAGACCAAACTGCCAAACATGCCATAACCCTGTGAAAACCACTTATGCTTTAATGGCTGAAAGGAATAAAACTGACAAAAGAATAAATTCCCTGTGCACTCTGACATCAGAATAAATTTCTTATGGAAATAGTGCAGTTTTCCTCACTGACTTCAAAAAGATCACCAAATAAGATGACTTTAAAGGTATCTGTGCTTGATTTGGTAGGGCAGTATATCTTGGCTTGAAGAAGGCTTGAGAGATGTTTTCCAGTGAGAGCTTAGCAGCTGAGGATAATAAGTGAGCAAGAAAATGCTGTCACCACTGGTGGAACAAATGGGATACTTGATGTGGAGAATTTTAGTTGGCAGGTGCCTGGGGTAAAATCTACACATTTAGGAGCTGGAGTGGGAGTTTATTCACACCTTAGTACCAGAAAGGACCATGGTCATTATTGAGTTCAATCTCCTTTGGTCAATGGAAATCATGCCATGGATGCTGGATCTCAGAAAATTCACTGTGTGCAACCCCAAATGCCACAAGCCATAAAGCAGCCTCCCCAATGCACTGTAACAACCTAAACTCGATACATTTAAATATCTTAAAAGACCAAAACTACATAAATAACACGGTGTCTAAGGAAGCAAGCAGGAGAGACTGAGGACATTGCTTTTGGACTTTCATTTTCAATAACTGGAGATTTGTAAGGTGAAAAATGGCCAGATGCTCCTAGGATGTGGCTCTTGCCCTAAGGAAGAAGGTGACCTCTCCTTTCCATCTGTTCTTCACAATTCAGTGTTCTTTGGTGTATGATATGGGTTTGAGGTCATAATAATATGATGAGAGGAATAAAGGACATCTTTAGTTAGAAAATAATATTTTCAAATCATTAAACGTTGACATCCCCATTAACCTAAGCTCGCCTGACAGTCAATGGGGGGATAATTAATGTAATCCCTAGAGCTAAGGATGAGAGTCATGTCTTCTTAAGGTCTAACATAGGTCATAGGGCAGATGAATGAAGGCCTTAAAACACCTATTTCTGTCCATTTACTATAGAATAAGCCAAGGGTGACAATCTCAGCTGTAGATTTTATATTACAAACATCTAAACTTAAGTGAGATGAATCATACAATAAATGCCCTAACAGTGAGGAAACTCATTATTCTTACATGGAATAACTGACCATGGAAAGAGGGAGAAACCTGCCCATTGCTTGATATCTTTAAGCAAGATACAATACTACAGGCATGGATACAATATACTACAGGTAATAAAGCTACAGACCTCTACTGTACCATCTATTAAGTTTCCTTGATCTATGATTTTTATTACATTATCAAAGCAGGTCAGACAGTATGTTGGCATTATATGAGCCTTACACACATTCTTCATATTTCTATCATTCTTGTGTTAACTCCCTTAACTGACCCAATGCTGAAAGACCTGAATAAATGGCATAATACAATGTCACTTCACACTTAGGTGAAGCAGCAGTAAAAATGCATAAAGTCATGCTTATACTTGCAATGCTTCCTTCATCATCATGATGAGTCCTTGAACCTTTCTAGCACTCTGAAGATCTCAGTGGGGTTTATTGTGACATCTTGCTATATGTGAGTGCAGGCTTCTTAAGCAATCTTGTGTGAATTATCAGTCTTTAAAGTCTTGTCTTCCTTTGCTTCACACATTCCCTGACACAGGTAACAGAGCTGCAGGCAGAGAGAAGTAGTAACAAAGCAGGAGGCATAAGTGTTGTCTTCACCAGAAATGCATATCTTAGTCCCCTTTCCAGATAAAAGATGCAGAACCAGCACATCAGCACCTGCACGGCTCCAGGTCTCTCCACCTGCAGTGCCATTTATCCTCTGGTTTCATTGAGATTAAGTGCACTGCTAAAAGACCAAACTAAAGGCATAAAGCAGCCTTCAAGGAATTAATCAACGTTTCTTTCATCAGCCCTTTTTCCCCCTTGTCTTTCTAGCTGCAGGTATTACCCCTTCATTCATCTGTCAGATTTCTGCCAGAGTCAGGATGCTCACATACCATGGAAATTTATGTATTTCTGTAGAATGACTGTACTGGTACCATGGGTGGTGGCATAAAGTTTGTTTCTGATCGCAAGTCAGGAGACCAGTCCTCTATTTCTGCATCCGACAGATGTCAGATGACAGTCTAAAATGTGCCTCAACTTCCATAGTTTACCAAAAGAAAATTCTTTCAAAAGTCCTCTGATGTTGTCAAAAGCTGTGTCAGTTCTGCTGGAGCTGTTAGCCTTGCACTCGTAATACTATGATGCACGTCATGTTTCAAAGAGTTGGGTAATGGGCGTTGCATTATCTGGACAATTACATGGTACAGGGGAGCTCAGACTACCTGATCAACTAATTAGTGTGAGAAACTAACTGGGGAAGACATCTTGAAGACTGCAAGGGTCCTAGGACCTCACACAAGTTTCAAAATCTGACTTTTCTACACAGCAAATATTTTCACCTTTCTTGGCATGGGGGTACTTGAGGCCATGTGATGAAGTGTAGTGCTGACCTTAACCTTGCTCCAAACATATGAGTACACACAAACTATGCAATGTTGAGTCCAGTGAGGGTCATCAGGCCCAGAGGCTGTATGGATAAACCCAGAACTGAGTTAAAGTATCTCACTGTCCTCCCATGCAGCTCTGGAGTATCCTGCTAATCCCATCCTTTCTTTCCATCCCTGTTGCTCGCTCTCTGTGCTTTCTATAACTTTCAGACATTTTTCCCAATGAAAAAAGTGAATAGAGGGATACAGGTATTTCAGTTGCTCTTTGATAACTCTCTTTAAGACGATTGTTGGAGAAAACTGCTTGCTTGGCACTTAAAGCAGCGATGATGTGGTACTCAAAGGATCTAGCATGGCCCATCCATGGGTTTCCATTCTGGTACCAGCTCAGACAGGGTTGGTCTGGGGAAACTCTGCTCTATGCTTTATCACATGCCTCCTGGGTGTCATAGTCAAAGCAAAAGGTCAATGACAGAAGGAAGAGTAGCTCTCCTAGAGCTCCAATTTCGAATCTCTTATTCCATCCACTTGATTTCACACTGTTGTGCTCGTTTGACTGATCCTCAGGTCCCACCTGTGCAAAGTGCAAGGGGAATCTCCATGTTTCCTCCCATAACTTCTTACAGGTTGCCTACAGGTGATGCCTCAGGTTTCACAGACAGTTGAAAGCCATGTCTTTTGGAAGATAAATCAAAACTTGGTAGTGAGTTACAAGGTCGTTTTATATACCTCAACTGCTTTGCCTTTAAAATTTCAGATGTTAGGTGAGGGAGGCAAAAAAAAGTCCATACTGGAAACAAATGAAGATAAGTGAATATTTCCTTTTCACTGTGAGGCAGCTTAATCTGTAGTTTCTGAGAGCTTTTTGTTCATAACTCTTTTAGTAGCTTTTGAAGTTCCATAGAAATCAAGAAGATTGGTTCTGGCTGTCCACCACAAGGGTTCATACCATGATCAAATAGCACAACTGGAGTATAGTGATAAACTAGACAGAGCCAGGCAGAACAACTGGTCAGACCCCAAGTCACAGTGAACCCCATTGTGAACCCAAAACTGTGCCAGGGACTCTAGCTGACTAGGACAGTTTCCAAGAATTTCTGAGAAGAGCCCAGAGGTTGGCACTGGCCAGATCTGCTCCCACCAGGGAAG
This sequence comes from Pygoscelis adeliae, assembly GCF_000699105.1. Taxonomy (NCBI): domain Eukaryota; kingdom Metazoa; phylum Chordata; class Aves; order Sphenisciformes; family Spheniscidae; genus Pygoscelis; species Pygoscelis adeliae. The sequence continues at coordinate 51,608 of NW_008823925.1, read as the reverse complement.
AGTTTTGAATAAGGCAAAGGTTTCTTAGATCTTTGGACACAACTGCACCACTGATTTTGTGGCCAGAGAATAGTCACGGGACCAGAGAATGGCTCCAAGACCATTTTATTTACAAGTGCAGATACAACGCATAAGTCTAATACTAACTCTGCTGATGTATGGTATCTATAAAATAAATCTTCTTTTGGGTATCTACAAAAAGAGAGAATATGCAGTGTTTACTTCATCAAGGTTCTTCTGTGTTATAGGGTCACAGATGTAACCCAAAGGACTCCTGCCCCTCATGCCTACCAGACATAAGGCCTTTCTGAGACCCTTTTTACCTTTCATCATCGATGGACCCATATGTCTATCATATATGATTCCTCCCTATTTTCATCAGTGTTGCAATTCTGGATTTACACTTGGAAATTAGATCTGAATGGTGTTGCCTCTCCTTTCAAGTTAAAATCCTTCTGCTCTCTGCTACATACAGAACTTTTAAATTTTTTTGCTTTTGAAAGAAGCAAATTCATACACACAAAGTAGGGCAGGGGAACAAAGTGTGATAAGAGAACTTAGTAGATAAATAAATAAGATCGGACAAATTAGATATTCTGGCAGCAATAGGGAGTGAAAGCGGGACTGATGTAAAACAAAAGCAGAATACACAGGTACAGCAATCACTCAAAAAAGATCTGAGAAAGGGAACCAGACTCTTAAAAGGGAGGAGATCCCTGATCAAAGCTTTATAAAAGCCAACACTAAGGTGTACCTTAGAAAGGTTTTTCCTTCTCCTTCCCTGATCTCCCAGTGGAAGAATCTTATAATCAGAAGTGAACCTCAAGCAGCTCTCAGCTGAGTTATGCCATTGTGTGTTCCCCCAGTAATTAGGACTTCATAAACTTTCTAAAGTAGGACCCAGCTGCCCTTTCGTTTTCCTTTTGTCCTATACAGTACCTTTGTTACATGCTCCTAAACTTTATTTTTTTTCCTTTTTTTTTTCTGTGAGAAAGCACTGCATACCAAATTGAGTGACATAAAATAGGTGGCTGAGTGAAGACCAAAGAAGTCAGAGAAATTTAAGGTTTCAGTGAGGTAAGTTTCCACAGTTATTGAGGTACATTATGGTATTTTTGTATTAGTGAGGCTTCTTCCCTCTCAGTTTTCCCCACTCAATTTTCTTCTTCATTTACTAAAAAGCTGAATTTTCAGTCTTTCTTAAGAAGCTAAGACTATTGGAATGTCTTACATCTTTTGAATCAGTGTGCATTATAGATTCAGGGTACAGTATTTCCTGGTGGAGTGCTCTGCTTGCTACAAATAATATTTCATGACAATACAGTCTTTGAAAATCAGTTATGTTCATTCTGTACTTTCGTTCTGTAGGAAAATCTGGATCTTCTAGAGAGAATCCTTATTTAGTACATTGGGAAGAGCAGTGAACAGATTTTTGCATTTACTGAAATATTGCAGGACTTGGTATTATACAGAAAAGCGTTGTGGTATGAAGACATGTCCTATTTTCCTCTTATTGTGTGAAAATATGTATTGCTCTGAGATAACAGGAGGCTAATTCCCTTCCTGAGCCCATGTTTCTCTGGAGAGTAGTGAGCAAGGAGGGTAGTTGAGTCTGGCTTTGAGAACAGGCTTGAGCATCTGCCTGTGTGACTGTATTGACATAACCAAAGAGGTTGGATAATGCACTGATGCTGTCTCTGAGAATGCCCAGAGAACGACAGAAGAGTGAGGACTCATGCATCATTGTCCCCTGATTGGCAGACGAAGCCCTACTCCAGAATTATTTGGCAGCATTTGTTTTTAGTGGGGATGACAGAAAGAAATATGATTTGCTTTTATGCAGTCTCATGAATAGCTGTGGTCAAACTTACAGCCAGGACCAGGGCAGATCTCTTTATGCAGGTGTCCACATGCATCCTTACTGTGCTGAAACATCCAGCGGCTAACCAGGGGTGAGTAACGCTCCGGTGAAGGAGGAGGGAGATCCTGCCTTGCTGACTCTATGCCAGTAGCTGTTGTCTTCTCAGAGTCAACTGCATGGGCTGCAAACCACTCTTCCCTCTGAGGTGTTCGGGGGGTAGCAAAGCTCAGCTTTTGAGCTCAAGTCTGTTTCAGACTGTGACAAATTTGTTCCCTGAATCCATACTCTTTTTAATCTAAATGTCAGGTAGGAAATTAAAGCCATGCTGAAACGGAGTGTATTACCAGCATTTTATTAGATCACAAACAATTTAATAACCAGATAGAGGGAGAAGGTCATTTTGTTGTCAGTCCAGCTTATCTCATAAATTAAGCATCAGGTTTTGCACAAAAGCATCTCTCAGCAAATAAAATTATCTGGTTTGATGAAGGGTCTCTGTCCATGGAAAACAGATAACACAGATGAAAGAGGGAGCCCTGTAATAAAATTATTATCTAGGAACGTATGAAAGGGGATGGATTCTGCAAAAATACTTTTCACACATTTACCCTATTTAACAGTAAGTAAATGCCAAAGTATCAAAGGACACACCTTCCTAATGAATTCATGTGAAATAGTTTCAAGGTCAGTAAACAAAAGGGATGGAAGATGAAACATTGATTATAAATAGGGTAGCTCTTAGTGACCTCACTGGCTGAAAAGGGAAGAAACCCAGACCATTATCTCTTCACTAGAAATATTTATGGCCCAGAAATGACAGTCTTCTGAGTAGGAGCAGGGCAATGAGTGATGTGTACCAGCGTGGCATTGATTTCAATGTATCATGCCGCAAATCTGTTTCGGAGGGGGGGCGGGGGAGAGTAGTGATGAAGAAAAGGTATGACTAGAGTAAATTTTTTATGAGAATATGAAGGTCTGTTTGCTCAGATTTGTCTGCCTGCAGCTCTCTGATGCACAGGGATTTCTACACCCCTGCCTGTCTCAAGCTGCCTTCCTTTTTTTAGCCTCATTAGAGTGAAGCTAGACTAGTGCATTAAATGTCCT
>NW_008823925.1:41979-48564 GCF_000699105.1 Pygoscelis adeliae | reverse complement strand
GCAGCAGAAGAAACTTCCTACATGACAGCTCACTTGTGTTGCTACCATGGAATTGGAGAAACCACCATGGTGAGGATAGAACAGGGCCTTTCCCTCCTGTGACAGCAGCTGACTTGCATCTCTTTTCCTCTTTTCTCTGCATAATGTGACATCAATCTCTCCTCAAAACATAACCATGCAAATCTTCTACCCCTTCTCCATGCGGGCCTGGGGATGCAGTGAGCCAATGGCCTTCAGAAAATGAAGAACTGGAACAAAACTCTGCAGAAAAGGAATTTTTAAAATCCCTGCTACTCTCCGATATAGTGGTCTCTGAACTCAGTATGCAAACCAATGTTTGCTCTGGAAATCTCTCGGTGACTCTGTCTAAGAGCCAGGTTTGGTCTATGTGCCAGAACTTACAGCTCCCCTAGCAGTGCCTGTGGAACAGCTCATCCATTTCATTATTCTGCTTCACACAAAATCATTCTGATTAATGCCTATTCTGACATGATTTTGTCTGCCCGAATTCAAGCTCTGAGAGGAAGCACCACACCTGGTAATCTAAACTCTATTTTTCTTCATGCAATGAATCTAGGCCAGTCTCACCTGATACTCTTCTGTTATTGAACTGCTTCTATTCCCCCTCCTAGTTCTGCAGTGTATTGGTGGCAAGCCTGGCCTAGTGATCACTTAAAACAGGTAAAACAGACACACACAGTGTAAGAATTGTTTAGGAAAAAGCTGGAAAAGCTTTTCTAGCACAGGGATCCCATCAGTGTGAAATCGTGCTATTTCCAAATGCTTTGACTCTTTGCCTGCGCAGCCCAATGTGAGAGAGAAATGTATTCTTGGTAAGCTGTTCAACTTTCTGGTTGTGAGAAATAAAACAGCAGAAAACATTTTTTTTTTTTGAGAGAGAGAGAAGGAGTAAGGACAGAGAGTATTTTCTTTCTGGTCTTGATAAGGGCATAAAGACTGCTTAGTGAAGAAATGGGAATACTTAACTAACATCTTCCGCTTTGCGTAGTGTACTTCCATTTTGTCTCCTGGCTGAGAAGCCAGGAGCTGGCCCTACAAGTAGCAGTGCGTTTCTAATGGGGTCCCAGTGCTATTGACCCAATGTCATCCAAGTTTTGTGCTGCTAATATACTACAACCTTGTTCCTGATAATTGTTTAGACATGATGCATGGATTGATGAGGTGCAAAATACTAGGTCATTTGTTCTTGGAACATGGGATCTCTTAATGTGGATACCATTACACAAGGACAGGCTTTTTATTGCCAGATGCAAAGGGATGTGCATTCCCAGGACATGAAATGGTTGGCCATTTTAACAAGAAAGGAAAGCTGTGTCTCAAGAAAGATTTATGGGACACTCAAGGTGAAAAAGAAGAAAAGCATGGTATTTCAGTTGAACATTTAATCCAATGCTTGGATTTATTTACTGTCTTTGTACAGATTATTTTAGCACTGGTGTCAGCAAGGCTGTAGATTTCAACAAGATCTTATAAACCTATTGCTGATGAATTGTGTGGTTAACCAAAAGACTTGTAAAAGGAAGGTAAAGATTAGGATAGGACACTCATGCTATGTAGTCTGGATCCATTAGTAGGTGGAGTACATATAAACATGTGCTTCAAGGCCATCAAATGCAAAATCCTCTGCAATATGGGCAGAACAAATGCAACCCTTGCTGACTGGACAGGAAACAGTACAATTTCCCTAGAAGGGCTGAACCAGTACTTCTGAAAAAAAAAAAAAAGATTTGCTATAAACAAAAACCTGGAACAAAACTGAGTCTCCAGTCAGATGTTGTGGCCAAAAGATAACATCGCCCGTGGGTTTATTCAAAAAGGTTTGCTGACCTTGGATAGACAGAGGACTTCACCTATATTCTGTGAAACCACAGACACTGGGATGCCACAATAGTTCTGGAGTGCAGAACATGAAGAAGGTGCATGGAAGAGCCACGAGGTATTTCTCTCAAAATGAAGGTCTTTAAATACCAGTTAGCTTATTGCAAAGATGGTGACAACTGACTTGATGGTACAGGGGAGAAAACAGCAGGCTCTACAGGGCTATATAAACCAGTGGAAAAATCCATGTCAGACAAGTTTAACAGAGGGATACAGTGTTTTTTAAAAAGTGATGAGGACTTGTTCCAGTGGTTAAACCACCACAGAATGTAATGAAATTTGCATTTCTTGATTTTTTTCCAAAAGGCATACAGCTTTCTTATGAGGCAATGCTGTAGAATCATAGAATAGTTTGGGTTGGAAGGGACCTCTAAAGATTATCTAGTCCAACCCCCCTGCCGTGGGCAGGGACATCTTCAACTACATCAGGTTGCTCAGAGCCCCGTCCAACCTGACCTGGAATGTTTCCAGGGATGGGGCATCCACCACCTCTCTGGGCAACCTGGGCCAGTGTTTCACCACCCTCAGCGTAAAAAATTTTTTCCTTATATCTAGCCTCAATCTACCCCCCTTTAGTTTAAAGCCATTCCCCCTTGTCCTGTCGCAACAGGCCCTGCTAAAAAGTTTCTCCTCGTCTTTCTTAAAAGCCCCCTTTAAGTACAGAAAGGCCACAATAAGGTCTCCCCAGAGCTTCTCCTCTCCAGTCTGAACAGCTCTCTCAGCCTTTCTTCATAGGAGATGTGTTCCATCCCCCTGGTCATTTTTGTGGCCCTCTTCTGGACCCACTCCAACAGGTCTGTGTCTTTCTTATGCTGAGGGCTCCAGAGCTGGACGCGGGGCTCCAGGGGGGGTCTCACCAGAACAGAGTCGAGGGGCAGAATCCCCTCCCTCGACCTGCTGGCCACGCTTCTTGTGATGCAGCCCAGGATACGATTGGCCTTCTGGGCTGCGAGCGCACATTGCTGGCTCATGTCCAGCTTTTCATCCACCAGTACCCCCAAGTCCTTCTCGGCAGAACTGCTCTCAATCCCTTCATTCCCCAGCCTGTAGTGATACCCAGGGGCTGTAGCCAAACACCTACTGTTGCTTTTCTGTAGGAAAAACTTGATAAAAAGCTGTGTACTCTATGATACGTGAGGTCAGATTACATTGCTAGTGTACTCCTTCTGGCATTAAAATGTCTGCATCTAAAAAATCATTGTCTGATCCAGGGCTACAGACTCTACATCCCATGGTGAGTGGTGCAGCTGAAGGAAACATCCCCAGAAGCTAATCCTGCGTAAGGCAACACTTACTCTCCCCCATCTATTCCCCTCGGCTGAAGTTCATAAAGTTTTATTATCCAGGGTTTACTCACTTTTTCCTTTCTTTCTTTCTTTTAAATTTTTTTTACTGTTTTTTTTTTAATTATTATTTTTATTTCCCTCCTGGATATAGCCACAAGGATGGCAGACGTTAAGGTATGGAAGCAGATGGCTAAACTTTGGTCTGAGGTTAAGCTAACTGCACAGGTTGTGCAAAAATTTGGACATGATGTGAGAAATTGGTGAACATAACATATAACAGAGTGAGAAGCTGATAAAAGTTACTGGTAGCACCATGAGGAATGGCCAGATTTTACAGGTGGAGTTACGTGAAAGACAACCAATCTTTACAGCTAATTGGAGGGGAATATTTAGGACCTTTGGGGTCTTAAAAGGCCAAGAGTGCCTAGATAACCATATCAGTAATACTAAATAAGGCTGGGATTACATAGGTAATGGTATCAGAAATACCAAAATTGGGTATGGCTATAGCAAAACTGGGACAAATGGAGAAAAAGTAATTAGGCGTGAGTTATTTATCTGGGAGGACACAAGGGCAGAGAGAAGGATGGGTCAGGATGGATGGGGAAGAGAAAGCATGGGAGAATGGAGAGGAGATGGGAGTAAAGGGCTGGTTCCATGGAAGTGGTTCAATACTCTTGCCTGGCCAAGTCTACCACCGGACCAGTGTCGTCTGTCCTATTGTCTGTCAAAGTCTATTCCTGCTTATTTTCCTGTGTGAACATGCATGTGTGTGTGAGCCAGTCAACGGAGAGACCATAGGTCTAGGAGCTGGGTACTAAAGAAACCAGGGGTCTGAGAGTGTTTTTTGTGGGGTTGTTTCAAGGGGATTCAGCTGGGACACCAGGTGCTGGCTTTTGGATTTAATCTGGGACAGGTAATGTAGAGAACAAAATCCTGTGAAAATGGGAATTCCTGTATTCTGCACAGGAAATCAAATGGACTGAGAGAAATCCTCATCTTTTTTTTTCCAGATCCACTAAGGAAGAATTCAAATAAAACCCAGCCATGGGGTCACCTACAGCTAGTTAGAACTGCAAATAAGCTTCAAATCAGATGCCAATATCCAAACCCTAACAGTTTTGGAGACCTTTAATCCATTAAGCAATTAAGTAATTTCTCTAATTGAGACCATGCCAAGGTCCAGTGTCTGACCTTGCATAATATTGGGAAAGATTGCTTTCTGACCAGTCCTAAGAGCCATCTAATTAAAAGCTAATCAAAATAATACTGATGAAAGCTTTTTTGTTTGTGCTACAACTTTTGGTAGCACTTTGACTTCAACATGGTGCCAATAGTGGAGCTGGGTAATTACCGGGGCTTATTGTTGCAAATGCTTGATGGAAATGGAAGGCAGAACTTCTGCTAGATTTACAAAATACTCTTTCACTGTTGTTGGAAGATAAATACAGATAACCATATGGAAAATACAGACAGATGATTTTTAATAAAATAGCCTTTTCAGAGACCTGAATATCTGTTACTGTGGAGGCAATAGTTAACAGGATAAACAATTCAATCCATCTCAATCTATGCACTTAGGCAGAGCTATATCCCTGTTGTTATTTACCTGCTCAAATTTATCTTCTTATTTGTCTTCTTATTGATACATATATCTCTCTCTATCGTGTTTCTAAAGCACTTGGCACCCTGTGATCTGAGTGCTCAGTTTCTGGTTCTGGGATCATCCTGTAAAAAGGGAGACACAGAGGCTATGGAAGCAATGGCTGGAAGGTAAAGCTCCATGGTGCCAACGGAGATGAATCTTGCAGAGGTAGCTCTGAGAGTTTTTTAAACTTAGGATCCACAGGATGAAAAGAGGGTGTGAATCCTGGGTCACTGTGTTCAATCCTTTCTATGGCAGACACTTACAACACAGAAACCCATCCAAAACTGAGCAAGCACCAGCAGAAACCTGGGAGTTTGGGGATGGAAATCTATGGGGAAGCCTTGTTGTAATAACCAAAACCATGTCCTGTGCAGTGTCCTCAGGTTAGCTCTCTATTTTTATCTATCTCCATTTTCTTATAATCTTATTTGTCTACTTATGGATCCATTTGTTTGTTTTTTCTGAGACATTTACCACCTCAGCAATTGTATTCTCCTTAGATCTCATGACAGTGTTTCTCTTTTGTTTAAATCACTCTCTTCTACTACAGAAAGCAACTGTTTACCCCCCACAAGCACAGCACAGGGAGGAGAGGAGTTTCTTGCTATGCCTATCTGTTTAAACAAGTTGCTTCACATATCAACTGCAGAGGCTCTACTGTTTGGTGAATGGGGTAGTAGGTGAAGCCATCAGGTATCTCAAAGGTGTTTTGTAGCAGAAAAAGTACTATGTACAGTGACGTGAGGTCCTTATCTCACTGTACCTCACTATGGCAGGCTACAGTATTGACCTTCAAAATAACGGTTTTGTGCATCTGTGTCTCAAAAGCTAACCAAAAGGAGGCCTAGATTCTTTATAAAAGGTTTATTGTTGTTATTATTGCCTGCTGCAGCTTCCCTCTTGAGCTTCCCTTTATCACTCAACCCAGGCAGCAGATTAATTCTCTCCCAAATGCAAAAATCTGATGACAGTTTTTCCATAAATCAAGACACTATCAGGGGATTTACTCCAGGGCAGTAGCTCTCAGCCCTGACTTTACAAAGATTTCAGTTTAGAAAGGTTTCCAGTGGAAGCCGTCTCTGTCTCCAAAATCTTTCAGTTGCTGGAAGGCAGTGCCAGTGAAATGCTGTGTATGACAGTTCCTCCACAGCTGGTTTTAGGGTGAGAAATGGGAACAGATGGACCAGCTGTGGCAGAAACAATCTCCAGGGTGGAAAACTCATGTCTTCTTAGTGTGAGCTGATGAACTGAAGCTGGTGTCTGTGTCAGATTTTTCTCTCCTATATAAGCAGAATCAAGCAGGGGACATTAAACATGCAATTTTCCAAGGGAACTACAAAACTACCAAACAAATAAATTAAGGCAGAGCAATGGATTCAGATAATGTGTTAAATATCATTTTTAGGTGGACTCTTAGCATGTATGCTCAAGAGGACTGTGTGGATTTATATGGATGTTCTCAATCAACTTGAGACCTCAGTATTATTGTTACTGTGTCATAGAATCATAGAATCATAGAATCATTAAGGTTGGAAGAGACCTCCAAGATCATCGAGTCCAACCGTCAACCCAACACCACCATGCCTACTAAACCATGTCCCTAAGCACCTCATCTACACGTCTTATAAATACTTCCAGGGATGGTGACACAACCACTTCCCTGGGCAGCCTGTTCCAATGTTTCACCACTCTTTCAGTAAAGACATTTTTCCTCACGTCCAATCTAAACCTCCCCTGGCGCAACTTGAGGCC
>NW_008823925.1:33512-41969 GCF_000699105.1 Pygoscelis adeliae | reverse complement strand
CCTCATCTACCCGTCTTTTAAATACTTCTAGGGATGGTGACTCAACCACTTCCCTGGGCAGCCTGTTCCAATGTTTAACTACTCTTTCAGTAAAGAAATTTTTCCTTACATCCAATCTAAACCTCCCCTGGCGCAACTTGAGGCCATTTCCTCTCGTCCTTTCGCCAGTTACTTGGGAGAAGAGACCGACACCCACCTCGCTACAACCTCCTTTCAGGTAGTTGTAGAGAGCAATGAGGTCTCCCCTCAGCCTCCTTTTCTCCAGGCTAAACAACCCCAGCTCCCTCAGCCGCTCCTCATAAGACTTGTGCTCCAGACCCTTCACCAGCCTCGTTGCCCTTCTCTGGACACGTTCCAGCACCTCAATGTCCTTCTTGTAGTGAGGGGCCCAAAACTGAACACAGTATTCGAGGTGCGGCCTCACCAGTGCCGAGTACAGGGGCACGATCACTTCCCTGCTCCTGCTGGCCACACAATTTCTGATACAGGCCAGGATGCCGTTGGCCTTCTTGGCCACCTGGGCACACTGCCGGCTCATGTTCAGCCGGCTGTCGACCAACACCCCCAGGTCCTTTTCTGCCAGGCAGCTTTCCAGCCACTCTTCCCCAAGCTTGTAGCGCTGCATGGGGTTGTTGTGGCCAAAGTGCAGGACCTGGCACTTGGCCTTGTTGAATCTCATCCAGTTGGCCTCGGCCCATCGATCCAGCCTGTCCAGGTTCCTCTGCAGAGCCTTCCTACCCTCGAGCAGATCAACCCCATTTGTAGAAAGTGGAGCCACATAAATACCTAACTGAGCACGAATGCTTTACAAGACAAAATCCTCTTGCCTCCTGAAATATTATATCTGATAAAGCAGAGATGATGGACAAATTTCCAATAACTCCAATCTTTAATTATCATTGTTCTGAAGAGTAGATTCTCCTTTAGGAATTGGTTCAGCAAAGGTGACAAGCTCATCTGGGGAATATCATGGTAATTGCCTGTCTCCACGTGAGGAGGACTGTGTTTGCAATATTGCAGTCCTTACCCAGAAGGAGCAGAGAACCCCGGACAAGGAATTATCCAGCCTGACAGTCTGCAGAAGTCAATGAACCCAAGCATATTTTCAAAATTACATTGTTTACAGTAAACTCTATTAATGCCCCATGTACTTTCTTCCTACCTCATACAAAAGATGCCGCACAGCTGTATTAACCCAGGAGAGCAAAGCTAGCATCCTCACCATCATACAGTCATTTCCATCGCCTTTTTATTTCCCCAGATAGACACTGATTTCCAACTCTTCCCTGGGTTACAAGTGCTGCAAGACCTGAAAAGAGGCAGAGATGTAGCCAAGCAGCAAAAAAAAAGCTGTTCTCTTTACCCGGGCTGGTGTCCCATGAGGGCATCCCTGCATTTGAAGGGCTGGGCTTGAATTTATTGTTGTCAACCAGCCGTGTCACTGTGAATAGAGGGATGGCTCAGGAGATGCGTTCTGCTTTAGATGAGTGGCAAGAGGGGCCCTTGGCTAGTGGCGAATAACCACCCCTTCAAGCCCTGGAAGTGAGGGGCTGCAGAAGGGGGCAGGGGTGGATTATGCTGCATTGCAACTACCCCAGCTGCCAAAACTCATGTGCAGATCAGCCCTGACACCCTTGTATGTTATGCATAGCTGGTATAAAGAGACCTTAAGCCAAATTAGAGGTCAAATAAAATCACAGCAACTTCAGAACTAAGAAAGAAGTGGAGGGATTAACTCCACCACAAACAAACAAAGAGGAAGTGGCTGCAGTTATAAAGCATTTTTAATTTTTCTAGTTGTTGGAGGAGGATAATTATCTCCTTCTGGATATAACGACTGGTTTTTGAACAGATAAAGTTAAGGAAGATGGTTAAGGAGAGGGACCTGGTGCCACAAAAGGAACAAAGTCAACCCCCTAAATCAAATAATTTTTACAAGCACTTTGCAAAGAGCTAGAAGAAAAGACGCAGTAGAATTAGCATTGCCTAGCATATCACTGAAGGCACAAGCAAAATGTCTGGCATATGCTCTTAAGTGCAAAGCAATTATCATTGATTTTATGTTTCAATTATTTCAGACTCATTTGCTCCCTTATGCCTTTAAAATAAATATATTAGATGAAAGTCCTTTGGGATTTCATGCATCTTGAGATCAACTAATGTCTTTAACAAGCCTTTTCCCTTCAGAACTGCTAACATGAGCAAAACACAAAGACCTGAAGAGGGGAAAATTAGTTTTGTTAAAGAAACTGGTCAAAGAACATAACCCCCTCACTTGCAAAAATAGGCAATTTAGAAATTAAATAAATTAATGGTATGTGGAAATTAAAGCAGCAATACAGGTTCAAATTTAACTACCTTCTGCATATGCTGCAAATAATAATTCTTTAGAAGGATTTAGATGGGCTGGTAGAACAGTACTGAGGCAATGACAGTAAGAAAGCAGGCAGCTTGCAGAGGTGCTAATTGATTCATCCCTGTGATTTCTGTTAGTGTGCCAAATAAGCCAAACCTGTGGATGGTCATGTTCTTGGTTGCTGAAATCAAACATGGCCCCAGCTCTTGTGTCGCGTGGCCTTGTTTGTCAAAGGGGGCAACCCATCTTTGTGAACTGTATTTAATTAGTGTTTGTGATTCCCACTTGAAAAAGACCAAATGAAAAAATTGTTATATAAATTGTCACAGTATAAACTCCCATATTTTTCTCAGTCAAGAACTTATGGCTTTGTGACAGCCCTCAGAAAGCTGTATGTAGGACTTTTAATCAAATTCTGGAAAACTTTCAAGGTTTCTTTGTCACAGTGTGTTTTTCTTTCATGAATTAGGTGCTTGGTGGGAAAAAGAGGACAGTGACTCTCTAAATCGCAGGACTTTTCCAAACAGCTATTTGATGACATCTTGTCCCTGAGTAGGCAAAAGCTTCTCTTGAGTTAAAAACTCATTCAAGGGCAGGGGTTATGAGCTGCTGCCTTTCTTGGATGCCTTGAGAAGATATTACAGATCTAAGCCTGCTTTTTTGCATTTAAAATCTGCCCGTGTACAGCAGGACACTGGCCCCAGCTTTCATAACTTGGAGTCAGGGGGTGGATGCAAGCTGCAACCTAACGGAAAGAGGAACCGCAAAAATAAATAGTAACTAACATTGCTAGTCTCTGGGGCAATAGCTATTCGGACTAATCCGGGGTACTGGGGAATCTTTTCCTGTTCCAAGTGATAGATGTAAATGATAGAAACAAAGCTCCTTCTCTGGATTTGTGAGTTATCCCTGGTAATGTGTTTCTCTTGCTGTCTTCAGAAAAAGGATGATTTCTTTAGGAGTCTGGAATTGAACTAATGGTGCAAGAAGTGCATCTACCTGACAAAGGACATTCAAGTCGCTTGCTTTCTCAGGCTCCTTAAGAGAAAGAAAGATAAGCAAAGAGGGGAAAAACAATTATTTCCATTCCCATGGCATACTACTGTAAAATATCAGCCATTGCAAATGGGTTCATTGGGGCAGCCATAATATACTCAGGTCAAATTTTGACAAAATCTTCAAGAGCTGGCAGCCCTTCTACCAAAGGAAGAACGTAGCACTCCATTTCCTACCTCAACTGAAACACACACATTTAAGGAGGACGAGTTAATTCTTACAGTTCAAAAATAAATTAGTATGTTCTCACTGTATATTTTATCCCACCAAAATAGATAACTGAATGGGAACTGGATATGCAATGGGTTGCAACAAAAGGTCTTTTGGGTTGAGTGCTTATTTGGAGTCTAGGTGAGTTGGGTTCTTGTCTGAGATCCACATCTTGGACCTACTTGGTTTCTTCTTTGGCAAAGCTGGTATTCCTTGATTTATCTTTTTTTTATCTCTCTCTTTACTTGAATTGTAAAAGATGTACTCTGCTTAAAAATTATGAATCATAGGTTAGGTGATTTAAAGACAGACTTTGATGTTTGTAACGTGTATGATTGTTACGGCTCAGGGATGGTAATTGGATTCCAGCCTTTCCCTTCCAGCATTGTCTATGTGAGTAGCAAAAAACCCTGATGCTTTTGTGTTCTTTGAGAAAACATCACAGAAGCAAAATAAATAACAGCTATGATAATAGTAAGAATTAAACCTTCCCATCTGACAATGGGCACCATGCCCATTGGGAAAAAAAAAAAACCCAAACATTCAAATAGCCTGAGCATTAGCTGCATAATTTCTAACAAGAAAAATTTTCCCCTTGTATTTTACCCTTCTTTTATTAAAAGGAAACTGAGGTGTATGTAAGTCCAGATCAACATTTTCAAAAACCTTTCTGTTGGTAAGTCCGCTTTTTAAATTTTTTTGTACTCTGGCCCCCATGCAACAAAGTACTTCGTGAGACTTAAGTATATTCTTAAAGTTAAGTGTCTTAAATGTAACTATGCTCAAAGGAGGTGAAATATGTTTGAGCGTATGTGCTCATATGTTGTGTTGAAATGGATCTTTGACTATCCATACAGAAGTGTATAGTAAAAATGTCATTTTTTACAGAGTGCAAAATGAACAACTGGGAGAAGGGTAAGGGTAGGAGAGGGGATCTGTTATGAATTATCAGTACATGAGAAATAACATGGCTTTAAAACATTGGACTCTAAGGTGTTTCCAGCTTCTATGTTTCTAAGAATCTAAAAAGACAAAAGCCTACTTTAAAAACAACAGAAACAGGAAGAAAAAAATAAAAAGGATAATACAGATTTCCTTTTAGATTATTAATGTTGGTAGGATAAAAAAGTGCTTGGAGACATGGTTTGAAAAGCTATTTCATTACCTGCACTTCAATCCAATCCATGCACTTATTTGTCTGGATTTGAAAGAAGCTGACAAATTCAAGGCAATATTAGAATGCAACAACACTCCAATTAGACTCGACAGCATTAATAACAATGACGTGCCACCTGTATCTGCTAAATGTTTCACCATCTTAGATTAAGTTAATTGAAATTAATCAACAGCACAGTGAGGAGAACAAAAGCTGAGAGAAATTTTTAAGAGATATGGTGGATTCATGCACTCATAGACTTCACCTGATGTTAGGGAACAAAACATGCATCTACATATACATGAAGCGATCCAAGACAATTAAAAGCCAGGAAGATGTTTTTTCACTTGTTTTAATAGGATATATAGAGAAACATGGACAAATTGTGCAAGAATTGGGTTGATTCCTTCCATATAGTATCCCCAAGCAGACTGTAATATCTACCCATCCACTTGCATAAAGATAAATATCCAGGAAAGAAAAAGCATTTGTCTGTGTCATCACTTAATTAATGTCAACCCTGGATAGCAAAATAGCTTGCTTTGTTTTCCAAACTTTTAATGGGCTATAGATTTTGAGTTTGGATTTTCTTTCCCATCTTTCTACATGGCTGAAATCTGCTATTAACAGATACATTTTACATGTTCTCTGTTTCATTCAGACAGAAGACCTCTTCTTCTGTCCTTCCACAATAAGGCAGTGGGTTTAGGAAGCTCACAGCAGTTATTTAGGGATTCATGGTGAGAAGCAGAAAGATCAATGGATCTACAGGTGGCTCCCAACTGACAGGAAGATGGATGCATAAGCAGACTATACCAATTTCAGCATTGAGTATTTTGGGGCTTGAATCTCTTCTGGAAATTTCACCTGTCTGAGCATTTTTTCTAAATCAGCTCTAAAGGGAGAAGGAGCAAGGTAGACACAAGTCGTATGTCATTGACAGAAATCCTATTTTCAATGCTGGGAAAACGCCTCAACACCTCATAGTTAAAGCTAGAGAGAAGACTACTTCCTATTTTTATCTTAAACTCCTGTTGCTAGAACTGATTCAGTTCTCTTGTCAAACATTTCAGAGACAAAGAACTGGAAAGGTCATTGTATCCTTCCCTTTGCTATCAGAAGCAATTATATAATCCTGTGTGGGAAGTTCTACCTAAAAAATGGAAGATTTCTTTACCACCACTGTTTCCTTCCCCTCATATGTTTCCTTAAAGCCTGAGTGACTTTGTCCAATTTCCAGGCATAACCAGGAGTCTGGAGAATATACAAAAGCAGACATGATAGCAGAGCCCATGAATTATGTGATGCTGACTGCCTTCTGTGCTGCTGAGGACTGGAGACTGTCTATTTCACGTAACCTGTGACTTGTTTGACTAGTGGGGTGGGGGACGGAGAGAGTGATTGATGAGCAGTAGAGCACAGCAACATGGAGTAGATGTTACGAGCTCTTTTCTTGGTCAGCTTGACAAGACACAGGCTGGACTCTGCTCCTGCATTTGGAAAGTCCCAGTCTTGAACTGAGACATTTTTTTTGTGTGTCTTTTGCCAAATCAATGCAATAGAGGCACATTATCGTCACCTGTTGACATGCATAAATACAGGTCTTGATCAGTGGGAAGGAAATGCTGCCACGGTCCCTGCATGTTCCTCAGTATCTGAGCACCACTTGTTCATTGATATGTTTATATTCTCCCACCTGGGGACATAGTTGTCCTCATTTTGCATGTGGAAGTTCATAGACTCGGCAGTTACATATAATGACCAAAGTTACCCAAGAAGCTGGAGCACAACCTGTGTAGTTGAAACTGGATTTTTTCAATCCCTGTTAACCTGTTAAGTCAAGACACTGGTCTTAAGCTAAATATACCAGGCCAGAAAAGACTAGTGAGTGACTGAAATAGAGAAATTAGAATTTCAGTAACATTTTTATTGGCTTTATCCTGATACCTCTCTTTCTTCTGTTCTCATTTTTGCTTCTTTTAAAAACTGCACATGAACTTTGCTTCAGTCTATTTTAAGCAGCCACATGTACGCCTGCAGCGTGGGTACTAAGGGCAGCAGAGAAACCTTTCAAAGCTGACACAGTGGACTCTAATAAGACCATCAGAAGCAGTTTCAGCCTCTCCTGCTCATATACAGAGTGCTTAATTGAACTTGACACGTATTATCAGGCTGTAATTCATTTAGGCATTGGTCAAGGGATAACTTCCAACATTTAGAGAAATTAGTCTTCAGAAATCTGACAAAGATGTAAAATCAAAATGGCATGGGAGGAAGGGGTATTAATGCTTGTGTGTGTGGAAGTGGATATTGTTTAATCAAGGTGGAGATGAGCAGAGATACATATCAAGCATCCTATTGGCCTGGAGGAACAACAATACTCTCTAACCTGGAGTGATTTCAAGGGGAAGAGAGAAAAAAATACCAGTTTGTTTTTTAATAAGCCCTGTGAAAGATGTTCTTGGAGCTTCATTCCTCAGCATGATTTTCCACAAATAGATTCAGATGTTGGGGTATCACTTGTTTGTGTCTGAAGAGTGATATGTTCTTGAGCTAAAAATGAAACACTGAGCAGATGCTGACTTGAAGCAACGTGTTACTAAAAGCAGGCAAGTTGGATGCTGTCAACAGTCAATAAACACATGCAAACAAGAAAGGCAAAAAAAAAGAAAAAAGAAAAGGCAGTAATTAGATATAACACTTATTTTGCATCACCACCTTTTGACAGGGGATTAATGAACAGGATTAATTACAGGAATTATTAACCTCACAGACCAAATTCTCATTTCCAATTTACAGGTGGACAAACTAAGACACAAGTCAGTGTCACCATGTTGTGGTTTAACCCCAGTCAGCAACTGAGCACCACACAGCTGCTCGCTCACCCTCCCCCCCCCAGTGGGATGGGGGAGAGAATTGGAAGAGCAAAAGTAAGAAAACTTGTGGGTTGAGATAAGAACAGTTTAATACTTGAAATAATAATAATAATAACTATATTATTATTATTATTGAAAGTAAAACAATGAGAGAGAGAGAGACAAACAAAAACCCTGGGGGAAAAAAGGCAAGCGATGCAACTGCTCACCACCTGCCAACTGATGCCCAGTCAGTCCCCGAGCAGTGATCGCTGCCCCCGGCCAATTCCCCCCAGCTTATGTACTGAGCATGATGTCATGTGGTATGGAATAGCCCCTTGGCCAGTTTGGGTCAGCTGTCCTGGCTATATTCCCTCCCAGCTTCTTGTGCGCCTCCTTTCTGGCAGAGTATGGGAAGCTGAAAAGCTCTTGACTTAGTATAAACACTGCTTAGCAACAACTAAGACATCGGTCTGTTATCACATTATTCTCATGCTAAATCCAAAACACAGCACTGTACCAACTACTAGGAAGAAAATTAACTCTATCCCAGCCGAAACCAGGACACACCACATGCCTCACCGGGGGAATCGAGTTGTTGACCCTCAACAGTCTCCTTTGTAGACATGTGCTTCTGCAGGGCTTTTCTTGCTGCAGAAGGCAACTTCTCTTCTACTGAGCAATCTTCAGATTTATGGTGCCCTGGGAGTTGTAAGCCTGTGACTGATGCATGCCAAGCAGTCAGAGGAAAGGTGCTGGGAAGGAAGGAAGGAAGGAAGGAAGGAAGGAAGGAAGGAAGGAAGGAAGGAAGGAAGAAAGGAAGT
>NW_008823925.1:30678-33494 GCF_000699105.1 Pygoscelis adeliae | reverse complement strand
AAGGAAGGAAGGAAGGAAGGAAGGAAGGAAGGAAAACAAAAACCGGGAATGATTGTTCACATTCCTCTCCTTCCTGCTGGATTTTCTTCTCATCCTCATCCTGATGGGGTGACATTGCTTTGGAGAAAAGACCTCTCCTTCTCCTTCTGCTGAGCAGTGAGGTATACAGAGACAGTTATTTATGGCCTAGCCACAGGGCGTCAAGAACTAGATGATGTAAAACCAGCAAACTAGGCTGGATTGGGCACAAAAGCCACAATCTCCTAAGTGTGAGATTTTGGAAGAGTTAACATCATGGGGACAAATAAGTAATAGGTCCCCAATGCAGTCATCAGAAATGTCATAAAAGCAGATTATTTGTCAAAAATTTATATTTCTATAGATACCTAATGGGAAAACTGGAAGGTAATATGAAGCTCTGCTGCACTTTCTCTGTATATTTTTGCAAAATTTGCTCATGCTATGATTTCAGACTAAGATGTTTTACCTGTGTGAAGGTCGCTTGTCATCTCACCTCCATGTAAATTTTGTAAGGAGTTTTCTTCCAAGCACTGCCATTACTTATTTGTAAAGATTAACTTTCTTTTTTTTTTTAGAATAAGTCTTCTACTTAGGAGGTTTTTATATTTTCTTATCTTCACAGTATAATTTTTGACACTGCACCTTCAAGGATGTAAAAATTTCTGTGAGCTTCAGTGTTGCTTTAAAATCTATTGCTATTGTACTTCTAAATTCTTCCATTCTTGGTCTATGTCTTAGCAGGTGAGTGAACAGACGAACACTGATTAACCTGAAATTTTTTTATGCATTGTATCTTGCTACTGTACTATCATTTTCTTTTTCTAGTAAATGTGTAAGTGCAGAGAAGTTTTGCTTTTCTTCATTTGTGCTTTTTGTTTAATTACTTTAGCATTGGTAGTGTTTTGTGTCCTTATGACATCCTGTAATAATACCAGGGAAATTTAATTCCGTTTACTTTTTTTGAAGGAAGATATTTATGTAATTTAAAACAATGGCCATCTTTACTTGAAATAAAAAGAACCCTCTACAATGACTGACTGATTTTCTTAAGTTCTTTTTAGATCTCCCATCATTAGCTGTAAATTTAATTCCAATATGTTGGCTTTTGGATTCTTCTCTAAGGAAAGAAAAGGATCAGAACTGGTAAATTAGGTTTGAAAACAAAGATGATATTTTCTACAAGCTGGTAGGAAAGAATCACTAATTTCTTTTGAATTGTTTGTCAAAAGCAAAACCTCAAAAGAAAAACATCAATGTTTTGGACAACTTTAGGGAAAAAGAATAATAATATGTGAGAAATAATTATAATAGAAATGCCTTAAGATCAGATATACTTATCTTGTCTGTATAGCAAACCATTCACTTTCATCAGTACTTGCTCACTCAGAAACTTTTTGGTCTTCAGTGAGCATAGACTAAGCAGTTTTATAGCTTTCTTTACAACAGCACACAGCACACTTCCAAGAACTGCACGTATATCTGACTGATTTATCATGGTCAGTCATTCTCTACTCTTTTGTAAATAAACGTTCTTTCTCTCTACCTGCAGTAAGAGTCACATCAGCAGTTCGACTCCTTGATTAAATATGACAAGCAATTATTGGAGTGCCGTTACAAACAGAGATAGCACATCCTGGTACATCCCCAGATAAGGCTATTACGGCTCCGCAGCTTGAGTGCAGCACAGCTTTGTAGTAAGTGGGACATTACAGTACAAAGCAAATATTTGTTAATATCATCAATGGATAGAGAAGTCATGCTCTACAGTATGTAACTTAGGTAATCTGCATATGATGGAAAAGTGGGAGGGTGTCATTTCTGTTTTTAAATTAGAACTGATTTAAAAAACTGTAGTCTCTATTTTTAAGAAAAACCATTGTATTGCCATGTATTATGTTTACCACAAGCTGGAATAAAAAGTCAACATCTTGAAGGTTTTGATGGAATAGAAAGGTCTGACAAAAATGTTTGAGAACAAAACTTTCCATCTCAGAGCCCTTTGATCTCTGCTATGAGCTTCACATAAGCTGTAGTCCTGCTCAGTCATTCTCCTTTCAAGCCTTATATCCTGGCCAAATTAGAACTCCATGAACCAGTATCTTCAGTGGGCTCCCCCAAAACCGTTGTGGTACATTTGAGGAGACATTTCAGCTTTCCCCATGGAAAATTTTAGCAAAAACCATTCTTTCCTTCTAGAGCATTTCTATTTCAATAGAACAACTTTTTCAACGGGAAATTTCTGGCATTTTCCAACAGGCTGCACTGACTACTACAGTAATGGCCAGTGCTTCAGGTTCACGACAGTATAAGGTCAAAGGCGGTTTTGTGATAATGATCACAAAAGAAGACGTGCTCCATGCCTGAAGGATCGTCCAGTCTGATGTCCAGACCAATGCCTTAAATTCTTATATAAAATATTTGGCTTTCCATTAACTCATGCCACATGGCTTTTTGGTGGCAGGTGGGGGGCAGGGGAAGAAGAGAAAGCAGGAAGGAGGTGAAGTCAGGGGACAGAGAGACTGTGAGGAGGACAGGGTTATACTGACTTGGCAGCAGAGAGTTAGTGAATCGAAAGAAATGGCATTAAGCATGGATTGATTAATGGCAATGACAACAGAGACAAACAGCTTACAGGCTAAATCCTCTCCTCTGTGCATTTCACTGTTCCTCTGCTGCACAGTGCAGAGATGTCACTACTTCTGCCTGGTGGCTGTTTGCCTCTTTTTTCAGTTGAAGTGATGGGCAGTTGTGGGCAGAGATGAGATGGCAGCATTCATTCAGCAGCAGCTCTGGTG
>NW_008823925.1:29195-30641 GCF_000699105.1 Pygoscelis adeliae | reverse complement strand
CACCGTGTCCAAAGGAGTGGTGGAAGAGGGTAAGCAAAGTCACAGATATGAAAGATCACATAGCAGCTTCCAACATCCCTCTAGTCCAAATCCCTTTCTTGCTGCACTGTGATTTTGTCTTATTTTCTTAATTAGGAGGCAGTGGCATGACCAAAAAAAAGATAAAGTTGATCCAAACAAAAGGTTGTAACAACTGGAGGTCTCTCCAGCTTCTCAGCCAGCTGCAAGATGGAAAGGTCTCGGGTTCCTTGCCTTGCACAGTCTGCTCTGGCTATAAGGGTGAGTTTCTTCCAGTCTGTCCTCATTTTGGCTGGGATAGAGTTAATTTTCTTCCTAGTAGCTGGTACAGTGCTGTGTTTTGGATTTAGTACGAGTATAATATTGATAACACACTGATGTCTTAATTGTTGCTAAGCAGTGTTTATATTAAGTCAAGGACTTTTCAGCTTCACGTACTCTGCAAGCGAGGAGGTGCACAAGAACCTGCGAGGGAATATAGCCAGGACAGCTGACCCAAACTGGCCAAAGGGCTATTCCATACCATATGACATCATGCTCAGTATGTAAGCTGGGGGGAGCTGGCCGGGGGCAGCAATCACTGCTCGGGGATTTCCCTAGATTTTTGTTTCTCTCTCTCTCTTGTTGTTTTATGTTCTATTACAATTCATTATTTTTTATCATCATCATCATCACCATTATTATTATTATTCTACTATTTCAAGTATTAAACTGTTCTTATCTGAACCCACGAGTTCTCTTACTTTCGCTCTCCCGATTCTCTCCCCCATTCGACCGGGGGGGAGGGGAGGGTGAGCGAGTGGTTGTGTGGTGCTTAGTTGCCGACTGGGGTTAAACCATGACACACTCCTTCCCTAACTTGAAGGCTTCTGCTTCGATGAGCATGACGGTTGTATGTATGGCTGTGAAACTCTGCTGTTTACCTCTGCAGTATGTCTCCTCAGCTCAGGCACACTAAGTCCTCATGTGCACTTTTCCATGGATACGTGGAAGCGAAAACTCTGTTTTGTTGGATGGGCAGGGAAATGTTGTTGAGGATGATGAGAGCCATGTGCAAGCCGGCTCTGCAGTCTGATATTAATCTCTTTACACTTTTTTTCAATATACTTTCCTTGGTGATATTCATGGACAAATTAGTGGCTGAACAGCCACGTACTTAATTTCCTTTTTCATCCAAGGAAAAATTATTACTCTTGAAGGAAATCTCTGCTAAACAGTGCTGGGCAGCCTACAGATGGGAACTAAACCTTGACCCTTGAGGGGAAAAATTGAAGCCACGAAGACCCTGGTCCAACAAAACCTGTAAGTCCATGCTTTACTCCAACAGTAAGACTCAAGTACTGTATTTAAACTCCATTAAACATTTCATTGGTGGCTAGAATGGTTTAAAACTGGATTTTTAGTCTGTCAAAGTCACATATTTTCAAA
>NW_008823925.1:22813-29142 GCF_000699105.1 Pygoscelis adeliae | reverse complement strand
TCCTTTGAGGACTGAGGACCACACAGTGACATTTAAGTAATATCTCAGTGCCTAATCTTACAATAACCAGTCACGTATCTCTGCCTGCATCAGTTATATACATGGTAATGTTTATATTCATAACTACATTAGATATTTGTAAGTGATATAACTATGTGTAATACACTATATAATGTAGAGGGTACAACCTATATATACCTAATCCAGTTATCAAAATTAATATTAATAAATATCGTAATATATAAAGAATTTCCTTATTCTTGAGATGCTGCACCCACAATGCATTTCACTTAAGTTTAGCTAGAGTGTGATGCATTTTTCAATCTAAAAAGCAGTTCTACTAATATTGAATCAGGGACTGTTTATCGTAAAGTAGCCAGTGTAGCTATAACTGTTCATTAATTACATTTGTGACTTTGTGGCTCATAAAAAAAAAAAAAAAAAAAAGAGTTAGTTAAAACCAAGTCAGGATAATGTTTAGAAATGAGGCTATTCATTAAAAATCAGTTGAACATTTAAAATCCTTGAGAATGTTCATTCTGGATCACAGCTCTCATCAGGACTCATGTTACCTCACTTTGGCTGTTGAAAAGTTAGGTGTCTCCTTGCGGCTACTTGCCCACACACCTTCTGTACAGAGCCACAGAGCCACAGACATCTCCAGAGCACATTCTGCTGCATCCTTCTGTGCTGAAAATGTAAAAGTTAGCTTGCAGGGTTACATTAGGTGAGATATCTCATTTTCAGAGAGCTAAATTCAGGTCAGAAAAATCCTGCCCACAAATCAGAAAAAAAACCCCGACAAGCCTAAAACCAACCCCCCCCCAAGTTTTAAATTCTATCTAAAGGAACAATTTATTTTAAACGCTCACCATTTGCTGTTAATAAATTAGTTGAATTTAGGTATCTGGAGTTCAGTTTTCTCAGTACTGAACTTAGTCTATATTTACTATATATCTGCTACAGTTTACAGAACTACACGTTTCCGTGGCCATTTATGGAAATATGTGGAGATTTTTCTTAAGGATAAATAAATGTTCTTGTAAGAAAAAAGGAACCTCAATATCCATCTCACCTTATTACCTCCTGCAGTGCCTGTGAGCTGAGAAGCATTTCTGCTTTGTTTAGGAGTCTTAGACTTGAACTATTAAAAGGTCTAGTCAAACAGATATATGGAAAAAGGACAACAGAGCAAGATGAATGCCAAAGTAGAGCAAAAATGTTTTAGTATCGAAAACACCATAAAAATGCAATTATGTTAAGGAGAAAAAAATATAAACATATTTCCGAACATTCTAAATATTTTAAATATCTATAAATATTCATTATATATCCATCCCCCATACATATATAAAACCCAATGTCTCTGCTTTCATTAAGTGAATGTTACCAGAGATAAAAGTATGCTTAAAAGAAATAGAACAATTATTGTTGGACCAGCTGTAGCGATAAATCACAGCTGGGCAGGAAGATTAAGTTCCAAAAATGGAAATAAATGCGCATTCACACTGGAGTTCCAGCAGACAAGGAAAGCAAGACAGAGAACAGAGGTTTGAAAGCCAGTGCTATATAGCTAAAGAATTGAAAACAGAGGATTGCAAAATGATGGACAGATTTTACTTCAGGCTGCTTTGGGTGTTGACATTTTTGAAAACAGAAAGGGAGGACAGCAGTTTAAATTAATTAGTCCTTTAAATTAGAATAGCAACTCAGGACTCCAGGCTATGCACTGGGAGTCCTTTTCCTGTGCCATTGTTTCTTTGCTTTCTTGCCATCTATTGTGTTTTGTGTGAAAGTAATTTGTTCTGTGTTAGAAGAGGCAACTTCCTAACCCAGAGATGAGTTTCTGAGCAGTCACCTCTTTGTAAACTTCACACCACTTTTACAACACTGATTAATAGTATTACATTTTCATGTAGAAAGAAAAACAGATGCCTGATACAAACAGCAACATGGTTTATAGACATGGTTGGGAACCGTGGAAATTTGTCTTACAATCATTGTTCTTCCTAACCTCCTCCTCCTCTGCCAAAGGACCTAATTCCCATGAGCTCCTTTAGCCTCTCTCATGGTGATTCCTGGCTTGTCTTTGAGCTAATTTGGGTGCAGGCTATTTGGGGGCACATTATCTGTACCAAATTGTGGTCATAATATAGGTATAGCAGGTATAGCAGGTATAGCAAGACACAAACTATTTCCCAAAGAATAGACACCTCTACAACAAAGAAAAACAACAGTCAGAAAAGAAACTGAGATAGAGAATTTAAGGATTTGATCCACTAGACCATTTAAAAGAAGCAACCAACAGACGCAGCAGTCTGCGCAGGAGTTTGTGCAGAAGGATACAAAGAAGGGGGCATCTTTGATTGATCATGGTGACTGGGAGAAATGCCTAAAGACTGGAGGAAAGCAAATATCATACCCATCTTCAAGAAGGGCAAGGAGGACCCAAGGAACTACAGGCTGGTCAGCCTTACCTCACCTCGATTCCTGGGAAGGTGGTGGAACAGCTAATCCTGGAGACCATTTTCAGGCACATTAAGGACAAGAAAATCATCAGGAGTAGTCAGCATGGCGTCACCAAGGAGAAGACATGCTTGACCAACTTGATAAACTTCTATAATGAAGTGACTGGCCTGGTAGATGAGGGGAGAACAGTGGATAGACGAGGGGATAGGAGTGGATACCTGGACTTCAGGAAGGCCGTTGACACTGTCTCATATAAAATCCTCATAGTAAAGCTGTTGATGCATGGGCTGGATGAGCGGACAGTGAGGTGGATTGAAAACTGGCTGAATGGACATGGCCCAGAGGGTGATGATCAGTGGCACAAAGTCTCTTTGGAGGCCAATGACTAGTGGTGTACCCCACAGGGTCCAGTCCTGTTTAACATCTTCATTAATGACCTGGATGATGGGGAAGAGTGTACCTTCAGCAAGCTTGCAGACGGCCCCAAACTGGGAGCAGTGGCTGATACACTAGAGGGTCGTGCTGTCATCCAGAGGGACCTCAACAGGCTGGAGAAATGGGCTGACAGAAACGTCATGAAGTTCAACAAGGGGAAGTGCAAAGTCCTGCACTTGGAGAAGAAGAAACTTATGCACCAATATACGCTGGGGGCCACCAAACTGGAAAGCAGCTTGACAGAAAAGGATCTGGGAGTCCTGGTAGACACCAGGTTGAACATGAGCCAGCAACGTGCCTGTGCTGCAAAGAAGGCGAATGGTATCCTCAGGTGCATCAGGCAAAGTACTTCCAGCAGCTCGAGGGAGGGGATCTTTCCCCTCTATTCAACACTGGTGAGGCCACATCTGGAGTCCTGTGTCCAGTTCTGGGGTGTCCTCAAGAGAGACATGGACATACTGGAGAGAGTTCAATGAAGGGCCACAAGGATGATTAAGGGGCTGGAGCACCTCACATATGAGGAAAGACTGAGAGAGCTGGGACTGTTCAGTCTGGAGAAGGCCCAGGGACAATCTTATTAATGTATATAAATGCATTTTGCACCTCCTCCTGAAGGGCAGGTGCAAAGAAGATGAAGCCAGGCTCTTTTCAGTGGTGCTCAGTGCCAGGACCAGAGGCAATGGGCACAAACTGAAACACAAGAGGTTCCATCTAAACAGGAGACACTTTTTTACTGTGAGGGTGACTGAGCACTGGCACATGTTGCCCAGAGAGGTTGTGGAGATCCTTGGAGATGTTAAAAAAAAGTCTAGACAGGGCCCTTGGCAAGTGGGTCTAGGTGGCCCTGCTTGAGCAGGGGTGTGGGACACAATGACCCCCAGAGGTTCTTTCCAAAGTCAACTATCCTGTCATTCTGTGAAAACCTCTCTCTGGGTCAGACTAAGGCACTATTGAGTTCACAATTTAGTTTCTAGTCATGTCAAATAGTAGATGCTTATGGAGAAATCTATAAATACAGCAATCATAAAGTTACATTTCCTTCCATACTCATGCAGTTTCTTGACAGCTGCAACTAGGACTGCTTGAACTGTGATGGCATTGTTTATTTTGGTGAAATTCAGATGTTCGAATTTTCTTTAAATCTGGGCTTCATTAGTTTGTTGAGGAAGAAATCTATCTGAGGCAGCACCATCATGTGTTGAAAAGGCTCAATGTGACACCGTGAAGATTTATCAGCTTGCTTGTGCTGCTTATGGGACCACTGTTAACAAGAGCCCTAGAAAGCAACTGAGAAACGTGGAAAGTTCCAGAGAGGTAAATGACTGTGAAGAAAAAACTCATCTGGAAAAGTAATGTTAAAACTCTCTTAGTATTTAGATTTCAGTGTTACATATTTTATTAAGACCCAGTGAAATAGTTTCATAGAGAATTAAAAATAAATGGCATTTTTCATCAATGCAGTTCTCTGATTCAGAAGTTATGAATTAGATGAACTGATGTTTCTTTTCTAGCTAGTTCCAGCATCTAATAACCCTACTGTCATTAATACTAAATAAATATATTAAGAAATTGTCCTGGTTTCGGCTGGGATAGAGTTAATTTTCTTCCTAGTAGCTGGTACAGCGCTGTGTTTTGGATTTAGCATGAGAATAATGTTGATAACACACTGATGGTTTAGTTGTTGCTAAGCAGTGCTTACACTAGTCAAGGACTTTTCGGCTTCTCATGCCCTGACAGTGAGAAGCTGGGAGAGGTTACAGCCAGGGCAGCTGACCCAAACTGGCCAAAGGGATATTCCATACCGTGTGACGTCATGCTTAGTACATAAACTGGGGGAAAGCTGGCCCGGGGGGGGGGCGCTGCTCGGGGCCTGGCTGGGCATCGGTCGGCAGGTGGTGAGCAATTGCATTGTGCATCACTTATTTTGTATATTCTTTTATCATTATTATTATTATTGTTATGATTGTCCCTTCCTTTTCTGTCCTATTAAACTGTCTTTATCTCAACCCACAAATTTTACTTTTTTTTCTGCGATTCTCTCCCCCATCCCACTGCAAGTGGTGGTGGGGGGGAGAGAGGTAGGCAGTGAGCAAGCAGCTGTGTGGTGTTTAGCTGCCTGCAGGGTTAAACCACAACAGAAATATAATCAAGAAAATGCTACTGTAAGAAAAAGAGGTAGAGAAACTTATTAAAGAAGTACAGACTACTGGTTGCTTTGTAGGAAAAAAAAAAAACCCACAATGTTTTTTTCAAAGCAAAAAGTAAATTTCCAGCCTCCAAACCAAATGGAAGTAATTCCAGGGAGGTTCATGTTCTCATGTCAAGAATGGCTTGAACTCTACAATGTTAGTAATACTTTAGCTACTTTTCTATTTTCTTGATACAACAAGAATCCTTAATTTGCCGTATTTTAATATCTTTCTCTTCAGAGATTTTTTCCTGACATCTAATGGAATCCTTGAGAATTACTTTAATGGATAATATGGTTAAAAAGTGAAACAAGGTATCTCTCTACACAGTGCTAGAAAATGAATAAGTCTTATTTCCCTTAATGAGAATGTTCATTTTATGCAACAAAATCAGTGCCTGCTGCCAGGTGTGGCTCTGACTTAATCACCATGTCATGGGAGAAAAATGATGGTACCTGAAGCATCTTCTGGGCTCCCAGGTGTCACTGTGATGCTCACCATAGGTCATGTGGGACAGAAGAAAGCATATGTGTGAGTATGTAGCCCTGCAATAAGGTATTGCCATTGGTAGTCACTGGCCATAAGCTTTGTACTGAGATTGCAAGGCCTTGTCAGGTTTGCTCTGTCTGAAATTTTCTTGACCTGCCTGCAGCTCTGTTTTATGTGGTTTAGCTATAACAGCAATTTTTCTAACTGACCAGGTGTCTATGGATAATCTGTTCTGCTTGTGTTTGTCTTTGTATGGTGCAATCACAGTTTTGCATAGACTGCAGTAACAAGGAATTATTCCATGTAGAATGCGATATTTATGACTCTAACACAGTGATGTAGTATAGAGAAATACAGGCTTACTATGGCAGCGGAGGCCTTGAGAAATGAATACACAAGATGTGACACAGAGAAGTACAAGTATGGGACGATAAAAGATGGGACATGGGTTTGGCACTGGAGACCCAAATGGTCACCTAAAGAAATAAAGAACTGGAGTGATATGAAACTGTGTTTAGGGGTAACAAAGAATATGGAGATGTCCTGGTTTCGGCAGGGATAGAGTTAATTTCCTTCCTAGTAGCTGGTACAGTGCTGTGTTTTGGATTTAGGGTGAGAACAATTTTGATAACACACACCACTGTTTTAGTTGTCGCTAAGCAGTGCTTACACTAGTCAAGGACTTTTCAGCTTCCTGTGTTCTACCGACTGAGAAGGCTGGAGGTGCACAAGAAGCTGGGAGGGGGC
>NW_008823925.1:21549-22666 GCF_000699105.1 Pygoscelis adeliae | reverse complement strand
CAGCAGGCAGTGAGCGGTTGCATCCCCCCTTGTTTTTTTTTCCTTCCTGGGTTTTGTTCCTCTTTCTCCCTCTCATTATTTTACCTTCCATTACAATTTATTATTGTTGTTATTATTATTATTATTGTTATTATTATTTGATTATTTCAAGTATTAAACTGTTCTTATCTCAACCTATATGTTTTCTCATGTTTACCCTTACTGGTGGGGGGAGGGTGAGCGAGTGTCTGTGTGGTGCTTAGTTGCCAGCTGAGGTTAAACCACAACAGGAGAGTAGTATCTAACCTATGTCAGAGGCACCATAGATAGCAAATTTGGCTGTAACGTGGAGCTATAGAGCAATGAAGAAAGAGAATAGCGAATGTGTAAAAATGATCCCGGGTGAATCCTAGAGTGCGGGAGAAGAAACCATCAATATCCTACTCCTCCCAGCGAAAGACCCCCGAAGCCCTCCAGAGTCAACATAACAACAACCCCCCTCAGCAGTCTGAAGCTAATAATTTTAATACCCAGAGGAACAGTGGAAGGATGAGCATAATGCGAGGAAAATGGCATAGAAACTAAGAACTGGATGTATTAAATTTTTAATTGCGTCATTACTATTATTGAGACTTTTTCTGAAGTATTCTCTCTTCTTTTTTTTTTCTGCAATCATTAAATCTAGACAAGTAATGATTCTTGAATTAGACTGTTATGATTTCAATTATAGTAACAATAAATTCTTGGGTTTATATATATGGTATGTTTCCTCTGCCCATAGACAACATTGGTAGTGGTACTTCATATCACATCTCTGGAGAAAGAAGAAGATGGAGGAGGTCTCTCTGTAAGGGGGACAGCCTGTGATAGTGACCTCTTAATGGTTTCTCACATCTGTAATGGTGCGATGTTGTGCCTTTCCCATCTCAGACTGAGAATGAGACATGTTTTTATGGAAGTGTGACCTGTTTTGGTGTTGTGGTTTAACCTCAGCCAGCAACTGAGCACCACACAGATGGGGGAGAGGATCAGAAGAGTAAAAGTGAGAAAACTCGTGGGTTGAGATAAAAACAGTTTAATACTTAAAATAAAATAAAATAATAATAATAATAAAAGAATATACAAAGCAAGTGATACA
>NW_008823925.1:19508-21446 GCF_000699105.1 Pygoscelis adeliae | reverse complement strand
GTATGGAATATCCCTTTGGCCAGTTGGGGTCAGCTGTCCTGGCTGTGCCCCCTCCCAGCTTCTTGTGCACCCCCAGCCTTCTCAGTCGGTAGAACACAGGAAGCTGAAAAGTCCTTGACTAGTGTAAGCACTGCTTAGCAACAACTAAAACATCGGTGTGTTATCAACATTATTCTGATACTAAATCCAAAACACAGCATTGTACTAGCTGCTAGGAGGAAAATTAACTCTATCCCAGCCAAAACCAGGACATTTGACAAAGTCCTCAGCTCTCACTGATTAGCATCTTGCTTGCTTGATCTTATTACAAAGAGGAAGACCTGAAGAGGAAGAACCACTGATCACATCCACATGGAGGAGACAATGAAGCCTCTTTTCTCCACTGCCCAGGAAATGCTAGTTGAGTCCCAGGGGACAAGGCTAGGAGTCTGTTCAGTTATCCAGCCACCTGGCAATCATAGACTCATTGAATGGTTCGGGTTGGAAGGGATCTATAAAGATCACCTAGTCCAACCTCCCTGCCATGGGCAGGGACATGTTTCACTAGATCAGGTTGCTCAGAGCCCCATCCGACCTGACCTTGAACACTTCCAGGGATGGGGCATCCACCACCTCTCTGGGCAACCTGGTCCAGTGTCTCACCACCCTCATGGTAAAAAATTTCTTCCTTATGTCCAGACTAAACCTACCCTCTCTCAATTTAAACCTGTTGCCCCTTGTCCTGTTGCTACAAGCCCTGGTAAAAAGTCTCTGTCTGTCTTTCTTATAAACCCTCTTTATATATTGAACAGTCGTAATAAGGTCTCCCTGGACCCTTCTCTTCTCCAGGCTGAATAACCCCAACACTTTCAGCCTTTCTTTATAGGAGAGGTGTTTCAGCCCTCTGATAATTTTTGTGACCCTCCTCTGGGAGGATCTCTAACAAGTCCGTGTCTTTCTTGTGCTGGGGACCCCAGAGCTGGACACTATTCCCAGTGGAGCCTCATGAGAGCAGAGTAGAGAGTGAGAATCCCCTCCCTCGACCTGCTGGCCACACTTCTTTTGGTGCAGCCCAAGATACGATTGGCTTTCTGGGCTGCGAACACATATTGCTGGCTCATGTCCATTTTTTCATTGACCGTACTGGTCAATACCCCCAAGTCCTTCTCTGAAAGCGCTACTTTTGATCCATTCATCCCCCAGACTCTATTAATACTGGGGATTGCCCCAACCCAGGTGTGGGACCTTGCACTTGGCCTTATTGAACCTCATGATGTTCACATTGGCCTACTCCTCAAGCCTGTCGAGGTCCCTCCGGTTGGCATCCCTTCCCTCAAGTGAATCCACTGCACCATTCAGTTTGGTGTTTACAAAGTCATAGCATGTTGGGTTTACTCACAATGCACAGAAATTTGTAGTCCTGTTTTGTGGGTTCCCTGGGGAAAGTCATGGGTGACTCAAATGTCTGCATTTTCTCTGAGGGTTGTGTCATTTTGGGTCTATGCTGACGTGGATCCCTAGGGAGGACCATGTGATGTACTCTCGAGATTAGCCACTCAGAGATGAGATTGTCCTTTACTAACAGCAGGAAACAAAGCAGCAGGAAGAAAAAAGGGGTAGAGCTTTCACTGCAGAAGGAACAGCAAGCCCAACCATAAAATGATTATGATATTATGATATTATTATACCTCTCTCTAAATTAGAGAGGTATGGATTTGACGGATGGACTGTCTGGTGGGTGAGGAATTGGTTAGATGGTGGCATCCAGAGGGTAGTGGTCAACGGCTCAATGTCCAGATGGAGATTGGTGATGAGTGGCGTCCCGCAGGGGTCCGTATTGGGACTGGTATTGTTTAATATCTTCATCAATGACATAGACAGTGGGATGGAGTGCACCCTCAGCAAGTTTGCAGATGACACCAAGCTGAGCGGTGCGGTCGACATGCCAGAGGGATGCCA
>NW_008823925.1:5565-19252 GCF_000699105.1 Pygoscelis adeliae | reverse complement strand
CTGGAGTACTGCGTCCAGCTCTGGAGCCCTCAGCATAAGAAAGACACGGACCTGTTGGAGTGGGTCCAGAAGAGGGCCACAAAAATGATCAGGGGGCTGGAACAGCTCTCCTATGAAGAAAGGCTGAGAGAGTTGGGGTTGTTCAGCCTAGAGAAGAGAAGGCTCCCGGGGAGACCTTATTGTAGCCTATCAGTACTTAAAGGGGGCTTATGAGAAAGATGGGGGCAAACTTTTTAGTAGGGCCTGTTGCGACAGGACAAGGGGGAATGGTTTTAAACTAAAAGAGGGTAGATTTAGATCAGATATAAGGAAGAAATTTTTTATGCTGAGAGTGGTGAAACACTGGGACAGGTTGCCCAGAGAGGTGGTAGATGCCCCATCCCTGGAAACATTCCAGGTCGGGTTCGATGGGGCTCTGAGCAACCTGATCTAGTTGAAGATGCCCCTGCCAATGGCATGGGGTTGGACTAGATGATCTTTAGAGGTCCCTTCCAACCCAAACTATTCTATGATTCTATGATTCTATAATAATGTACTGCAGTGGATAAAAGCAATCCTGGACTGTTAGCAGAGATGGCAATACAAAAATCTGCTGCCCTGACTGAATTTCCCCATCCCCAAATACATTTCTATCAGGTTTTGGGGTATATTTTAATTTACACATCTGCTCTCTCTCAGACGTACTTATGCAACCTACAGATGTTGGCTCCTTCTAATGATCTACGGCTGTACCTTGTGAAAATATGTTTTCAATTTGGCTCCTGAAACATGGATCAAGTGATACTGCCAGCACAAATATCCTTTGCTGTCAAACATTTTTCTCGTCTGGAGAGTGTAACACCTGCACAGCAGCTCAGAAAAAAAGAGAAAAAAAGAAAAAGAAGAGGAAAAAAAAGCTTTATAGTGATGTTTCCTTTTGCTTTCAATTTTTTACCTCAATTTCATTTAGTAATTTCTTGAGGCAGCTGTGAAATACTTTTATATATTGGCATTACGTATTAACTTGCTCATGCAGGGCCACATTCCCAGCTGGTGATTTACACCTGCTGGATGACTGGCCTTGACATTGCCTTGCTAAAATGTCTTACAGCCATGTCACTTCTTTTTAGACCACGGGACTTGGACTGTGGTCCTCTGACATAAACTAGACTGGCAGCATGTCTCCTTCTGCCTTTTGTTGAACCAAAGATCCAGGTCAGTTAGCAGAAACCAGAAATGTTGAGAAATACTGTAAGAATTGTAAGTGATATTTGTGGATTCCCAGTTTTTCAGAATTAAACCTTAGGGCCACCATATGTAAATTCCTGATGTGTAGGTTGTCACTAATGCACTACTCAGATTTCAGACTGGGAGTGTTCTTCAGTTTCTCCAGGAGAGAAACATTAAAACAGGTCAAAAGAAGGGACTATGAAATGTTATTGATCAAAAGCCGCTATGATGAGAAAATACTGGCGATTGTCCCAGAGAATTCCTTATTTTCTTGAAGATTTATGTATTGATCTACAATACATAATGTACACACATACACAGGAACACTATATAAATACATGTTATAGATAATGTAATATTATATATAATTATGTACATAATATATATTATATTATAGTATGTATGTATATATCTCAATTTTTATTGCCTGGGCTGCTCAGATCTTGACAAGAATATGAGCATCTGTTTCCCCACCATTCTACAGCACTAACACCAGCAGGTTACTTTGGGAATAGTCTCAGCTAGCAATTCCTGCTCTTGGACTAAAGCTAACAGATCCACAGCTGTTGGTGAAACTGGAGCCAATATCCAAATGGGGACTGGAATCTGGAGGGGGGGGCAGATTATCCAGAAGGATCTACACACTGTTATTTTCCTTCCACGAACATGGCTAAATTGGGCAGGATGATGCAGGCTAGAAGGCTGGAGGACGGTGTCGTAATTCATAAATCTTTAAATTACGTGGGAGCAGGGTTGTACACACATAACCAAAACATGCCTATATGAAGAAGTTGGTGGGGGGGTTGGTTGTTGTCCCCTCAGTTTCTTTGAAAATACTTGTCTCGAAAGTTTATTTTGTCATGAGTAAAGCCAGAATAGCACTTTGCTATAGGTTATATCATATAAATGCAAGGACTTAATTCTCAAGGCATGCATGTTTCATTAGGTTTTCTTCCATGCTTGCAAGTTAAAACCACTTGCTGGCAAAGTGGATTTAAGTGGTTTTCATCTTTCCCTGCTCCCAATCATTTGTTCCTGTCCAGGACTATATTTTACTAACTCCTTATCCGTGTCAATGCAGCTATAAAACAGGTCAATGAAATAAGCTTGCTCTAAAAATAAGATTGATGCATTTTAGGGGATTTGTGGGTGGTTTTTTGTTTGGTTTTCCTCCCTTGCAGATGTTCAGTTAATTCAGTTTGCAACATGGCTCCATGAAGAGACAGGAATTAAACTGCTGTCTGCTGTCTGAAGGGAGATGGGAGTTTTTGACACTGATTGTGTTGTCAAATGTGCTAATGTGGACAGTGCTCTCAGGCCTGCAGGGATGGGGTACTGGAAACATCTGCTTGCCCATGACTCAGTGGTTGGGAGACTGACCTTGCCATGCACACACATGCAGACATTGGTTGGTGCTCAGGGAAGGATGGCTAACTGGGTATGGACTGATGACAATAACCTTTAAGGCATGCCTAGTAACTGCCAGCTCCTGTTACGGGATGTTTCTGGCCCCACCAGCTGAATTATCTTGCCCTGCTCTTTTGGGTAGAGACACAGGTGAGTTTTTTTCAGACATTGTTCATGTCTCCTTTCTGCTCTTTGTTTTTCCTTTTGGACCAAAGTCACAGTTTAGTCCCAGCAATAGGAAGATCTACCCCAATAACCTTGGCCATTCAAATTCAATAGTGATGGTCTGTTCTTGTTGGAATCAGAAGTTGCAACCTTCATATCCTCACTAAATCCACTTTGCTTGACTTGATTATCTCTATTTGATTTCCCGTCTCTTGTTGCAACAGCATAAAAATATTCCTCAGTTCCTATTCAAGCTGTGCCATGGCATTACTGACTGCCCTGAAACATCCTCCTGGAAGTAGCTGCATTTCTGCAGAACTAATAGAAAAATCAACATCACACTGAAGCTGTTGGTGTTGAAAAATAACATACGAATGGCTGAGTGAGACCATTGGATCTTGTCCTTCAGTATCCCGTCCCTGATTTTGACCAGTTGCAGATGGTTAGGCAGGAATATAAGGGGAGGTCAGTCAGGTGCTTTTTCCCCATAACAGCCTCCCAGCCTCCAGTGACTTGTGGCTCTCCGACTGTCTGAGCAGAGGCCTCCTGTGGATCTTGGTGGATATTTCTTTGTCTTAATTTGTCCTATTTTCTGAGGCCAGACATTAAAGATGGTAAAAAGTACATTCAACTGTGTACACAGCAGAAGCTTTCACATGATGGAACGTGACTGAAGTAATATTGAAGTTTGAAATTTTTTTTCCTGAGTTTTTCTCTATCTTCACTACGAGTCATTTGCTTGCTTAGGGAACAGCCAATTCCCTTTCAAAGACACAAAGGCATCATCCTGATTGCTCTGAGTGTTCAAGCTAACCTAGAGCAGAGGCACAGTTTGCCCTTCTCCTGAGAAAGTGGATTTCAGGGTAAAGTGGGGAGAAAGTTAGCCTTTTATGCTTATTAAACCTCCCCCATATTTCTAGGTCTGACATGAAATCCCATTAAGAGGCACCCAACACACAGGAAACTGGGAAAACAACATCCCTGTTCCCTTCTGCAAGGAGGTGTCCTTGAGGAAGGTCATGGGAGACACTGGTTGAAAGCTGTGACATTTGTGCTCAAGCAGCACCAAGCACAGGCTGCTCCTGCAGCTGAGGAAAGCTGCACCCTTTCTGCTCTTCCCAGCGGCCCAGCGGTTCCCAGCGGTGAGGAACATTTTGTTGTCACCATGAATAAACACCGAGGACATATTCCTTTTTAAACAGCAAAGACTGTCTCAAGTACAAGAGATCAAACCCAGCTTCTTTGGCTCCTGACTGGATACAGACTGATAAGCGTGAAAAGTAAGGGGAAATATTCTAATTTACAATAGATTTCTCCTTCCCTTTCCCTCATAGCTAAGAGATTTATTTAAAAACAATAAAACTTTTTTTTTGTTGTTTTTAATTACACTGATTCCCGAGGCTGGTACTGGAAGGCTGCCGTTTTGCTGAAAAATAATCCCACTTTCACAATGGAAACTTGAGACACTGGTGGAACAGATTGCAAACCATTTCCATGCCTGGTTTAACTGCTTGCCTGCCAGCCTGTGTAACTAATTTTCAGTAGGCATTTACTTACATACACAGCACTCTCTAGTTTCACATTGCTATCGGGCTACGACTACATCAAAGAAAAAGTCTTGCGTACTGCTCTGCACAGGCACGGATGAGATGCAGGGAGACGGTAAGTGACTGCAGAGATGAAGGTTCCTGCACTCCCCATGAGAAAAAAAAAAAGCATGGAAAGGTAGGAATTTAGACAAAATAATAATAATTTAAAAAGAACCTAAACAGGAATCTGTAGTACATCATCTTAATAATTGCTCACACATCTCCACTGACTGAGGGAGCTGGGAGAAGGGGAATGTCAGTTCTAAACAGCAAATATTTTGAATTGCATGCTATTCTCTTGAATTTAGGTGAATCGCACTGAACTTTGGCCAGGTAGAAGATAGGCAGATGGTCTAACCTAGACAATAATTTAGTCCTCATCAGCAGTGAGAGGGAAGGTTGTCCACAGGGCAAATGATTTGCTTGCTGCTGATGCTCTGCTGCAGAAGTGACTGTCTCTCTCCCCTGATACTTGTTGGGGTTTAGTTGCCCAAACACATTGTATAATTTATTTTTGAACTGCTAAAGTGAAGGAAGGTGAAACTTTCTATAAGTATCTATGTAAATCTTGTGCACCTGTGTAGGGAGAGTGAATTTGGCAGTAATAGCCTAGTCTACACCTGGAAGAGCGCCAAACTTTATCTTCACCATTGAGCTGTAGAAATTGTGTCTGCCCACCGAGTTCAGAGTGAGAGATGAGCAACACATCTACATGGTGGTGGAGCAGTGACTCTGGCTGTGCTGGATATGTCAAGAAACTGATATTCAGTGTATTGCCATGGGACATATGCCATACTGCAGAAAACATTACACAATATTACAGGAACCTGGTCAAGACAACAGTGAAATGGATTCTACGAAACTATTGCTTTTGAGGAGGAAAATAAAGATCCTCATGGGCTTGTGATCTCTCAGACCTTCCTCTGTCACAGTCCTTCTCTTCACCCTTCTCTTCTCCCCTCATGGGCAGCAAAGGTGAAGTCAGAGAAGATAAGAAAATCTGACTACTGCGCTGTGTGAATGCAGATTTAGTTTGGTTTTCAAAGAAAAGAAACTATTCTCATTCCATTCCACTTTCCTCATTCACCGCAACACCTCTTTGGACCTTTACTAAGTTGATGGGCGCCTGTAGCAGAATGCTGGTGTCTGAGCAGACATCACTGTAGCATGAGATAACGGTTTTCCTGACAGGGACAAAAGTAAATTTTGAACTCCACAGGCTCTTGTGTGCTTTATCCACTTGCTTCAAACTTTCCAGCATGCAAAGTGTGAGCACATGAAGCAGGAAGAACAATTATTTCTAGTGTAAAATTACTCAGAGAAACAGGGTGAAAATTAACAGAGCAATGCACAAGTGTGCAGAGCAAAGTATGTGTTGAGGGAAATTTCTGCCTTCTGATTCCAGCCCCCAAACAACTCTTTCATTAGTTGTAAACATTCTCCAGCTTCAACAATTCTCAACCTGTATTTATTTTTTTCATTCTGCCTTGTAACCCAGAACTAGGTTACAAAATATAAATGTAGCATGTCCCTTTGCTGGGGTCTTTCCCAGTACAAAGGCACTTTCTGGGTTATTTTCTTTCTTATTTTCTTCACCTAGCCATTTCTTTTTCCTTCAGTAGCTTCCTTAGTATTCACAGCTTTTTCAGGACTGTTAGTGGCTTTTAAAAGACCTGTATCATGAGAACATGCCACTGTACATATTGTATGAAACTATCTTTAACTCATAAGCAGTTTCCAGAAACCGAACATATCATAAAAGCAGGACTGATGTCAGGGCTGATTTAAGAGTGTGGAAAACTTTCTCTAAACTCTCCTATGTTCTGTCTATCATAGAGCTTTTTATTTTTAAAGAGAATGTATGTATGTATGGGTGTATTTTAGATATGAATCAGTTTGATCTGGAAATTTACATATGGTTCCTAACTGCTAAAGAAATGAGGTTTTAGAGGAACAAGATTCAGCTTCTTTGCAAAACAGAACAATTAAATACTATAAGATGGAACTTGAAGTGATTTCAAAAAGTGATGTATGACACGTGACTTAAGTCTTGGTGACTTTGGATGTCCCTTCAAGTTGCCAGTCTATCCAAAGAGGAAATGTCAGAAGACTGTGTCTAGATCCTATAGGAATCAGTTGAATAGTGAACTTAAATATATCCTTGGGAAAATCCAGAACTCCCTGAGCAATAGAAAAGATAATAAATTTCTACATTTTGTTACATCCCTGACTGCAGGATTCAGGTAGACTGCTTCAGTTCTCTTAGTTTGCATGCACAAAGCTTCAGAAAGCTACTCCCTCAACTTCTTATTTTTG
Organism: Pygoscelis adeliae; assembly: GCF_000699105.1. Lineage (NCBI taxonomy): Eukaryota > Metazoa > Chordata > Aves > Sphenisciformes > Spheniscidae > Pygoscelis > Pygoscelis adeliae. The sequence goes on along the minus strand of NW_008823925.1, from coordinate 12,566 downwards.
AAACTTGCAAGAAATTATAAATGAAGATGACAAAATCTCTTCATTGAAGGATTATATATTTCTCGTTAAACTTTAACTTCATTTAAAATCCATCCTTGATCCTCTTAAAGTATTTGCGTAAGTGAATGAGGGCTGTAAAGCACGACTGAAGCTTTCCTCCTTGGGGAAGCAGCTTGACCAATTTACATATTTATTAAATATTTTATATTTTACAAGATTGTATGAACTTCAAAATGTCACATCTTATTTTTGGTCTGGGCACTGCATAACAGTAATAGCTATTTCCAGTCCCAGGAGAAAAGAAAAAAAAAATAAAAATCTGCATCTCCTGATTTGACCACTTCTTAAGAATTTGAGTTTTTTATTTCTATGTTTTACTCTGTTCTGCAAAATTTTAGCTTTTAGTGTTATGAAGTTGTGCTAGTCCTGTGCAAATGAATCTCCTGTGGGGCTACATGACCAGCCTCTCTTTTTTCCTCTGGAATGAGATTCAGCTTTCTAAGCATCCAAACTGAACTCCTGAACCTGTTTGATGGTAATTTTGGCTTTAAAGAAAAAAAACGCAAAGCTGTTGCAAGCGAGAAATGCATATGAAGATGTGCTTTCCCTAGGGGTACAAGGATCTATCAAAGCAGTGTTGATATTTCTGGTGTAATTCCCCCCTTCCTCCCCCTTACAGTTCAGCTGTCAGCATCTGGTGCAGAGATTTTTTTCCTTTGTTCATAAAGTACAAGACTAGGGCATGCATGAGATATCATAACTAGGTCTTTCTACAAGCAGCCTGGAGTCTGGAGACAGAATGGAGTAAGACTCCATACAGGATGCATGAGATGAGGGCACATGCCCAGTTTTGCTGCTGGACTCCTGAGCATTGTGGAACAAACTCCTTTTCTGTGTGTCCCCATTTCTAATGCAACCAGACTTTCACAGAGTGCTTTGAGGTGCAGCTGCTGAGAAGAGAATTAGAAAACAACTTTATTTAGAAGTTAAGAGGAATTTCTGTAACTATCTTTTCTGACCACCTCCATAACGCATGACTTCCCTCGACTTAACCCTGGTTCAAGTATATTAATTTTGCAGGATACATTCTTTAGAGAAAAATAATAACCACCAAAAAAACCTCCGCACAACACACCAATAAACAGACTTAGAGATGAAAATATTTAACAGTGAGAGCATTTGGTACATCGTTCCAGTGGCCAATTATTTTAAGGTCATATTGGCCTTGTCTACTGTCGTGGTTTAACCCCAGTTGGCAACTGAGCACCACGCAGCCGCTCGCTCACCCCCCCACCAGTGGGATGGGGGAGAGAATCGGAAGGGTAAAAGTGAGAAAACTCGTGGGTTGAGATAAAAACAGTTTAATAGGTAGAGCAACAGTCACGCACGCAAGCAAAGCAAAACAAAGGAATTAATTCACTACTTCCCATCGGCAGGCAGATGTTCAGCCGTCTCCAGGAAAGCAGGGCTCCCTCACGCGTAACGGTGACTTGGGAAGACAAACAGCACCACTCCAAACATTCCCCCCTTCCTTCTTCTTCCCCCAGCTTTTATATACTGAGCATGATGTCACATGGTATGGAATGTCACATGGTATGGGATATCCCATTGGCCAGTTTGGGTCAGCTGTCCTGGCTGTGCCCCCTCCCAGCTTCTTGTGTTCCTCCAGCCTTCTCAGTTGGTAGAGCATGGGAAGTTGGAAAGTCCTTGACTAGTATAAACACTACCTAGCAACAACTGAAAACATCAATGTGTTATCCACATTATTCTCACCCTAAATCCAAAGCACAGCACTGTACCAGCTACTAGGAATGAAATTAACTCTATCCCTGCTGAAACCAGGACATCTACATTTTCAGGCACTGAATTCTGTTGTATTACCCTTTCTGTAGAAGACAGTATTACTATTATAACTTTTGTCCCCATTTGAATTTTTGCATGGCCCTCTTATGCCATTCCTCGACCTTGTCTTGACAAAATAAAGAAATCAAGTTCCTCATTGAAATCTTTTTTGTTTCAAGTGCAGGAACACAGAATATTTTAGGTTGCTCCAACTGGGCAACATCCTTGAAGCATAAATATTAGTAAATGAAAAAGATTTTCCAGTTGCAGCCACAGTAGGGAAAAATTCATAGCTTGTAGACCTTTTCTAACCCTAAAATCCCTTTGAACACTCAAGGCACCCTTTGCCCTTTTAGCCAACATACTTGTGTTTGGAGAGGAGGTAGAAACTCTGAACATGTCCTAGCTGTTTAGTGGAATAAACTGTGGTCTGAAATATCCCTCTTTGAAGGAAAAGCCAGGCAAGGGTTAGACCTCGTTACTGTTTCCTCAGCCTGGCTGAGGTAGGGGCAATTCTTTTTCTGAGTCATATCTTCCCTAGGGAGGGTCCACATTATTCATCCTTTCCTCTTCATGGGTCCTCTGATAGCCTTATCAGTAAGGATTTCTTCCAGGTCACTGCACAATGAGCATGACAGACAGGCTTTAAGACTCCACTAGAAGCATACCATGCTAAAAATAGTTTTGCATTGTAATTGCAATATACAAACTATCTGCTGACCAACGATTGCTCCATCTGATCTATGCCATGTTGCTTTCTGAATTTTCTACTTTCCTATTCAAATGTTACAGTGAAATGTCTTAGAGGAGTTAGGTATGAGATGTGAAAAAAATCCTATGGGGTGATACCAGTGGTCCATTTAGCCTAGGAGTCTGTCTTCAACAGAAGCAGTAGCAGATGTAATTTAAACACATATTGTAGATTAAGCTCTATTAGTTTTCTCGCATTATAAACTCACATTAAACCGATGGTATTTCTTTTCCATAGATTTATAATCTTGTTATTATCTGTCTTTAACTACAGATGCTGCATGACTTTGACTGGAGCTCACACAGGTCTTTTAATATGGGAGTTAATCAGGTGTGGATCTACACTCAAAACATTTTTCAGTGATAAAGGTAAATTATATGCTAACTGAGCAGAACCAGATACTCTTTCACAACATCAGAGCAAGTAAAAGGAAAGAGTATTTCATATGTTCCTTTCCACCACCCCTTAATTTCCTTCAAGCTGATATGATATGTTGCTCTCAGGAGGTGGCAAAGGACAGGACAAAAAGTTAGACCACTTTGAGAGCATGAAAGTACCTAAGCCATTTTTGTAAAATGGAGCCATGCAGGTACTCTAAGGACCTTGTGAGTAGTTATGGATACTCTGCTTGCTAAACGCTATCTATGCTTTCAAGTCAATATACAGAGGAGCACGGGCAAAAGGGGATATTGGCAAAGATCACCTCCTAGGCAGCACTGCTGTGGAAAGGTTTAGAGGAAAGCTGTTACAAGGCCGTTACTATTACAAGGTTAAATTACCATGTAATTGTGCCCTGCAACCTCCAAATACATCAAGAAGTTCTACTTTTGTTTTTGTGTTTTTTTTTTTTTTTTGTCTGTGGCAGTTCCAAAAGTGTCTCTTCTTTGCCAACAAATCTGCTTTTTGCTGACACCATGCTTAGTAATCCTTTATTGATTCAGTGCTTGTAAAAGCATGGGCAGAAAGTGGATAAATGGAAGCTATGGATATATGGCCTCCCCTCTCTGACAGACAGAGCAGCCTCAGTCTGTGAGCTCAGGACCAGGAACCACTGCCAGAAGCACTGCTGAAGTGAATGGAGTTTCCCCCAGTGTCACATAAGAGGAGTTTTTCCTTTGCATTTAATATCTCACTGTTAACAGAGGAGGTGGAAAGATCGGTTATCTTTAATTGCTGAGCATGTAAAAAGCACAGTGTCTCTTAGTGAGCTGGGTAATAGATGTAGCTGGGTAATAGATGTAGGCAAGCATTCACCCTTGCTGCTGTACATAGCTTCTGAGTTGTGATCCTTGCGGGTGTTGCTATTGGCACACAACCCTGAGAAGTAGGTGGAAATTTGGCTCTGATGGATGTTTTTATGGTTCTCCATACAGGAATCTCAGTGCTTCCTATTCACAAGACCCTCACAAGGTCAGGACCTACCAACACTTCCTTGCGGAGCTTTAATAATCTGTCTAAAAATCAGCATTTAGTTTGAGTCACTTTAGGGTGTTTGAGACATCCCTGCAGGGCTGGCAGGTAGAACAGAGGATGTAAAAGAGAAAAATCTTTCTGCAGCACCAGTGAGAGGAGAGTCAGGACAGAAAACCTGGAGCCCTTCCAACGGCTCCAGAGAGCTGTGTCTAGGTATATGGATCATACCCAGAAGGGATTAAAATCAGCACGGAAGTAATTTTGTGCCATGTTGTACACCTACGGTGGGATTCATTTCAAAATGAGAGTACTAGAAGTTTGTTCCTTCCACCAGCTTCTTTAAAATAACTAAAAGGTCTTGTGCACCTGACCCGGAACTTGCTGTTGGCATCCAAAACCCAGTACCATCACATGGCTGATGGACCCAGTGTGTTGCCTTTCCTGGAAATAGCATAAAAGTTTGCAGCCTTAGGAATGATAAAATGATCTTGTTCAGCCCTACAGCCCTATGCAGAGGAAGCACATAAGGTTATGGTTGTGATTCATGACTCCCTCTTCATTTACAACAGGAGAAACCTAACTCAGGTTTTAGACTTTACACGGCTGGCATTGAAACTATTCTGACTGGCAATGACCACAGGCTTTAAAAAAAGAAAAAGCAAAAAAAGCACAGGAATACAATAAATCAATATGAAATTAAATTATAATCTTGATTTAGGAAAGCATTTATATACTTGTGTGACAACCACCATGCCAAAATGCTTAAAGGTGTGCAGCTACTGAAGGAAGATCTGAATTAGGGCCTATTAAATTAATCTAAAAATTGGAAGAATATAATCAGCATCAAACAGTTATGTAAACTATCTTCTCTACTATCAGAAGCTTTATTCGACTTGTGTTTCATAGAATCATAGAATTATAGAATCATTAAGGTTGGAAGAGACCTCCAAGATCATCGAGTCCAACCGTCAACCCAACACCACCAAGCCCACTAAACCATGTCCCTAAGCACCTCATCTACATGTCTTTTAAATACTTCCAGGGATGGTGACTCAACCACTTCCCTGGGCAGCCTGTTCCAATGTTTAACCACTCTTTCAGTAAAGAAATTTTTCCTCACATCCAATCTAAACCTCCCCTGGCGCAACTTGAGGCCATTTCCTCTCGTCCTTTCGCCAGTTGCTTGGGAGAAGAGACCGACCCCCACCTCGCTACAGCCTCCTTTCAGGGAGTTGTAGAGAGCGATGAGGTCTCCCCTCAGCCTCCTTTTCTCCAGGCTAAACAGTCCCAGCTCCCTCAGCCGCTCCTCAGCAGACTTGTTCTCCAGACCCCTCACCAGCCTCGTTGCCCTTCTCTGGACACGCTCCAACATCTCAACGTCCTTCTTGTAGTGAGGGGCCCAAAACTGAACACAGTATTGGAGGTGCGGCCTCACCAGTGCCGAGTACAGGGGCATGATCACTTCCCTGTTTCTCCTGAAGACAGCAGATTGGTCAGATTCTTTTCCTGACTGAGAGGTGTATTTAAACTTTGCCATGTCTCCTAGCAGAGCAATGCCACTTTTCTCAGAGCATTCATTCCTTGATGTTGGAAGATACACACTCCCCTTAGGTTCCCCAGGTATTTCTATGGAAATAATACAAAGAGAGATTGTATGTCCTCCGGCCGTGGAGAACACATGAATTAAATGTCAGTATATGACTTGATTTTTCTTCTCACCTGACTGAAAGGCAGCCAAATCTTTGATAAAGGGATTGTTGTCTTCTGTTTAGGAGGCCTCTTCCAACACTACCACCATAAAGTCGGAGGATATAAAATGCATGAACTATTTATCCAGTCTCACCACTGCCCTGATGAGCAAAAGAAACCTGTGAATATTAGAGGGAAAAATCTTCTTGCCTTAATAGCATCTATCATGTTATACGGGGTTGTATTGAGGTGCCCTCAGGCTAACTCCGCCTGCCTTCATAAATAAAATTCCTCACCAGATAAACCCTTTTGCCTGCTTCATTTTCCCTTTCTTTCAGGCAAAAGTGTAGAGCTCAACAAAATGAGATTGGGAAATTGATCCTGTTACAGCTAAATTTGGGGTAATTGTTTTTCTAGGACTCCCTTTAAAATAATCACAATATTCTTGAGGAATACAGTGCTCCTGGTAGCTGTTCTTGCCTATAGTGTTTTCAGGCACCAGTGTCAGTTATTCCTGTGTATCTGTATCTTTTTTATCTAGGCTAAATCCAAAATTTGCATAGCAGTTGCATTGCAGGTGATGGCTTTTGAGCCTGGGAATGACATGATGTGAAGATGTTAATGCTCAGAAAGTGTGCATGCAGGGCTTTTATCTGTTAAAGTATGTTTTGAAAACTGGCCCCAAACGTGATTGGAGTGATTAACCTGTCTGTTCTTCTCAGTTTCTTTAGTAAATGCTCTGTGACACACTCAGTTAAATCTGGTAATAAAATATCCTCCACTGGGATGTCTGACATGCTTGAAGTTAACCCTGTGTTGGAGGGTTTCCTTAGCTCATGGACCTGTTACAAATTCATGGTGCCCACAGTCTTTCTGTGAATGGTACAGGAGCTCAGTACTTCTCTTGATGTGGCTCCTGGCATTTAGATACACACAAAAGAACACCCCTAAAAATGAAACAAAAAACACTCCAAAGCAAAACACCCCCACACCAACGTCACTGGACCATTGTCGTGGTTTAATCCAGCAGGCAACTAAACACCACACAGATGTTGGCTCACTCTCCCCCAGTGGGATGGGGGAGAGAATAGGAAAAAAGGTAAAGCTCGTGGGTTGAGATAATGACAATTTAATAGGACAGAAAAGGAAGGGAAAATAATAATAACAACGATAAAAGAAATATACAAAACAAGTGATGCACAATGCAATTGTTCACAATCCGCTGACTCATGCCCAGCCAGTTCCCGAGCAGTGTCTGCACCCTCCCCCAGCTAACTCCCCCCAGTTTTTTTGTTCAGCATGATGT
>NW_008823925.1:0-718 GCF_000699105.1 Pygoscelis adeliae | reverse complement strand
CAGTTGCATTGCAGGTGATGGCTTTTGAGCCTGGGAATGACATGATGTGAAGATGTTAATGCTCAGAAAGTGTGCATGCAGGGCTTTTATCTGTTAAAGTATGTTTTGAAAACTGGCCCCAAACGTGATTGGAGTGATTAACCTGTCTGTTCTTCTCAGTTTCTTTAGTAAATGCTCTGTGACACACTCAGTTAAATCTGGTAATAAAATATCCTCCACTGGGATGTCTGACATGCTTGAAGTTAACCCGTGTTGGAGGGTTTCCTTAGCTCATGGACCTGTTACAAATTCATGGTGCCCACAGTCTTTCTGTGAATGGTACAGGAGCTCAGTACTTCTCTTGATGTGGCTCCTGGCATTTAGATACACACAAAAGAACACCCCTAAAAATGAAACAAAAAACACTCCAAAGCAAAACACCCCCACACCAACGTCACTGGACCATTGTCGTGGTTTAACCCATCAGGCAACTAAACACCACACAGATGTTGGCTCACTCTCCCCCAGTGGGATGGGGGAGAGAATAGGAAAAAAGGTAAAGCTCGTGGGTTGAGATAATGACAATTTAATAGGACAGAAAAGGAAGGGAAAATAATAATAACAACGATAAAAGAAATATACAAAACAAGTGATGCACAATGCAATTGTTCACAATCCGCTGACTCATGCCCAGCCAGTTCCCGAGCAGTGTCTGCACCCTCCCCCAGCTAACTCCCCC
>NW_008823924.1:0-221 GCF_000699105.1 Pygoscelis adeliae | reverse complement strand
TATCCTAATTGGAGGGACCTCCCCTGAAAAACTCGGAGAAGCGGCAGCAACAGCGTGGCAGGCACTATATATAGCAGAAGTTGAAGTCCCTCCTGAAAAATGTCAGGGATCAAGTAGAGAAGTAAAATTTTCAGGTACTTGGTGGATTGCAGGTAGTGCAGCAATTCCACTGGACAGCCTAAGTAAAACAGGACAATTGCAGATGCCCCAATCTAGGAAAG
>NW_008823923.1:544177-571046 GCF_000699105.1 Pygoscelis adeliae | reverse complement strand
GTTGCCGACTGAAGTTAAACCATGACAATGCAGTATAGCTAAAGTTCTGATTACCTTTAATTTGAGAATAAAAATAAAATCTACGCAAAAAAATCCTACCTTTAACTAAAACTCTAAAGTATACACAATTCTGAATTCAACCCTACAGCTTTTGAAGTCTGTGATAAACATCTATTTGGCTTTGATAGGATTTTATCAGGCACTTACAGTTAAATTTTATCTTTGCATTAATAAATGTCATGGCATAATACATATTGGCCAGTTATTTTTCATGTGTTGTCTACTGGTTTTCTCATTTTTTTTAACTTTGCTAGAGAAAATAATTCTTGATTTCATGATTCCTTTAATATGGGAAAAGTGCAATAGCAGTCTCAATAGCAAAGCTAGGCTTTTCAATCAGTAATTAAAATTGGTCTGATTAACATTTGTTTTAAGTTCAGATCTTCACAATAGAAATAACGGGCTGTATTTAATATTCTTTTTTAGATGTTAGCCTTTGAGATGTCAGTTGAAGTAATCTAAACATTCAGAGCTCTAAAGTTGATTCTTTCAAGAAGATAAAGCAAAGATCTGGCATCTAGAAAGAGTAATTTCTTTGGGGTATACTAGCTTTGTCTGTCTCAAACCTCTTGAAAATGTTAATTAGCACCAAATAAAGAACAATGAAAAATGTCTGCAATCTTCCTTGGAGACTAAGATTTGGGACAAGTAATTTTGCACGTGAGTTGAATATGCAAGTGTAAAGAGATTTAAATATCTGATTTTAATAGGTTTCATCCCACTGGGAGAGACACTTTTGATTATCTATGACCTATACCAATTATTGTGATTCTCCCTGTAGGCTAGCCATAATTTTAATAACTAATCAAACTAAGCCTGAAGGTTCTGTAAAATGCCAAATATGTACTTGCACTCCTGCTAGTTACAGAGCTCATACTTGCTACCTGACCTTGTTTCAGTTTCTTAAACTACTTATTCTCAATTCATTGAAATATTTACCTTTTAATGTAGGATTTCTTGGAAAGCAAAATAAAATTGATAACATATAGTCACTTCTTTGGTTTTGGTTTCAGATCAAGCATAGGCATAAAATAGTGTTAGACTCTCGGCTTAATCAAAGTTGGCTTGATGGATGCGGAGGCATGAAGTAGTAGTGCAATGGTACAAATTAAGTCAAATTCTAAAGCAGTAGCCCCATTAAAATTGATATGCAGTTGACAGTACCGACTTCACCTTACTTTTTAGGTCAATAGCATATCTTGTCTATTAGTATATACACTAACAGGACTTACTTCTGCAAAGTAGGCTTCAGGAAGCCCCTTAGAATCAGAACTGAAAATAGTGCTCTACTGAGGCGAGAGTCAGGACTGCTCTTCTAAAAATATGTTGGCTGAGCTGGAACAGGAAACTTTGCATTTATTCATGAGAGTGCTCAATTCAGGAAAAGTTACTGGGAAGCTTTAGGCAGTCTGTTTCTCTGTTCAATCTCTGTGGCCCTCTGTTTTGGTGGTATGAATTGGAGGAGATTTTAACATCGTCCTGTAGGAGACAGTGTGTTGAGCTTATGCTGGTGTAGGTCAGGGTAAATTTATAGAAGCAAGGTATAGTAAACAATTTTAAGCTGTGTGTACAGCGTTGCATATGAATCCTAGAATCAAACCCATTTCTTGAGGTGAAACATTTTTAGAAGGTCCCTGTTGAAATGTCGTTCACGGTTGTGTGTAAGGTGAATGCTTGTCAAAGCTCTTCACAGAAGTTAGTAGAGTTATACATAGTGAAAACTAGCATTTAAATGAAAGGAAATATTGTCCTCCTTATTCTACTAAGCATCGTGCATATGTAAGAATGCCTAAAATATGTGTATTTATAAGCACGTGTAAACGTAGGGATGAAGAATAAAATTCTGGGCTAACAGAAATAACAGGAAAAAAAGGCTATTGAAGGGAAAGACGCTGAAATCAAAGAAATGAACAATGACTAATATTAATCTGTCTCACATATGGCCATAAATGCCAATTCTGTACATTTCAGATGATCCCTGAGCTCCAGGCTCACCTGGTGGGTGAGCCCAATGTGAAGATGCATGACTACACACCATAGTTATAGCTTAGTTCCATCTTTAATGATATGGTTTCTGCTTGACACCTTAATTGTGTCATTGTAACTATGGAACAGAAAAAGCAGGAAGACCGATTTCTTGGTTTCCCTTGCTCAAGGCGTTCCTCGTATTTTTCTATTACCTGTATCCCTTTTTAATTTTGTATCTCCTACATACAGGGTTCATAGCTCATACACGGTTGCTAGCGCTCTTTTCTCTAGCATGGCTGTACAACACAAATGCAGAGACCTTCTGATTTAAAAGTATCTTCAATTCAAGCCTTAGTGCATGGCCATGGTAGTGGCCATCAGACTCATATTGTTTTTCCAGGAATGAAAGAGGAATTGGTTTGGGTCTCCCTGGGCTGCTGGAATTTCTGCAACAGCCCCAAGGAGAAGAATTTCCAAACCTGGCAGCTTGCTTGCATGTGCGCTTGTCTTTGTCTCTTTCCCCTGAGGGCTGTATGGTGTTTGGATGTGATGGAAGGAGAAAGGAGCTCCATTTGTCTGTGTCATTTCTGGACAGTTGTATATTCAGTTTGGTTGGAGACCATAGTAAGTTGAGTGCTGGCGAGCTGATGCTAAATCGCTTATCTTTTACACCCAGTGCCTCTTGGTGTAGAAGACTACACAATCCATAGTAATCAGTATCTTTGTAGGAATCTTTTCCTAATTATAGTTTCTCCATGTTTGCATTTTTTTCTGGTCTTTAATCTTCTTACCTTGACTAGGTTACAAGATTTTTTGTATAAATTACATTCCTTTTTCTCCATTCTTCTGTTGCCGTCTCTTCTACACGCTTCTCACGCAGCCCTTTCTGTAGGTACCACTCCAATTTGTGTACTCTTCCTGTCAGCTTTCTTCTACTCCTGGCACAGGACCCTGTTGTCTCTTCACTGTATTGCTACAGACTGTGCTTATGGCTGCTATCTCGAGTGTTTCATGGCTACCTCTTAACCCTTTTGGTCTCTTTTACCTGTTCTTTTCGAGTCACAGCTTTTCATGACCCATTCTGCATGCTGCTATGCACGACAACAGCAGCACCAGACTGTGCCCTGTTGCAACACACTTGGTACCAAAAATCACGGTTACTGCACTTCAGAGAATGCAAACCTTGAAAGGAGGTTTAGCTCCATAAAAATAAAAATCAAGCCCATAAAGTTTTACAGGTTTCAAATTTACTTTCATGCATGCTCCCATCCGTAAAAAAAGTAACACTTCTATCTCAAACCAGTTAGAGGTGTTTAGGAGTGCAGCATTTTTACATGTTAGTATTTCAGGCAGTAAAGTTATGCTAGCTACTTTCTGTTACTCTGTAGTAGATTTCAACAAGTTCTATACTGACTTTCAAGGCTGATATAGTCTTGAAAGTTGGGGAGGGACCACTGAGATTTTTTTTTTCCCTCCCTGTACACAAGGCTGCTCAACATTTCAAAATGTAATCTATGTCCTTTTCTGTCAAGCGCATGTCCTCTGCTTGTTCTGGGGCCCATGAATAAATGCTAGTTTTTAACACTTGCTTTTGAGGAACAGTAAGGACTACCAGTGCTGGAGTGAATAATAGAACTTAACTTTGATTTTAACTTTACAGGACTCAGGGTGGGGACCTTAGGTTTAGAGTCAGTCTTTATCTGCCAGAAAAAAAAACAATGAATTCGCTTGAAACTCATTCCTTTTCCTTTCATTTTCCTGTTGAAATAGTGTTGCTGGATTTACATCATTTTGTGCATATCTAGATATATTTATCCATGTGAATAGCACCATTGATAAAATCCAGCAAAACTCGCGGTAAAACCAGTGAAAAACAGCTTAATAGTGGCATTTTCAGAACACCAACCTACAAAGTGCTCCAGTGACACTCGTAATGCATTGCTGGCTTGCTACTGATCAGCTTGGACTACAGGCAGAGGACCTCCAACATTTCTGCCTGTCCTTGTATATGTACTACTGTAAATTCTGTATTAATTACTACATTCTATAGTTCAAAATATTTCCCAGGTGATGCCTTATAAAATACTGTCCTAAAATCCACGGAGGTTGTATCTACTATATGCTTTTTATCAAGCAAGTCAATTATCCTTCAAAGAAGATACCAAGTTTATCTGGCAATTCTACATTTGCTAAATCCACATTGGCTTTTATCTCATTTTCTGTTTACTTTCTTGTCTTCCATTGCGCATTCCTTTAAAATGTTTTCTAAACTCTGTGTGTTAATGGAGTCAGACTAATGGATGTGCAGCTGGATGATCATCCCATCCTCTTTAGTAAATTGAGGTACTTATTTCCTGTGCAACATTTGCCTGCTATACCTGTAGCTGCCTTGGTCAACTCCCTTTAGGGTCAGACTGCTCCAAGGTCATAAATCAGAGTTTCTCGGCTTTTTGCTGCTATGCCTCAAGCATCAGAATTCAGAATACACATCAGAATTGTGTATCGGTAAAACAAAACATTTCAATTGCTTTTTTTATCCTTCCAAGAGAAGCTTAAAAATGTCTATTCCTTAATGCAGAACCGAACATAGTGCTTTGGGTTCTCCCTCTCCCTCCCCCATCTCCCTGAAGGTGTTCCTGATTAATAGACAATGCAAAGGATCTCTCACTGAGAAGGTGTGATTTTTCTTCAACTGTTGCAGGCAACAGGATGGCTGTCATATGTATAGTCCAGAATTTGAATTACTGTGGCCCAGTGATGCTTGTGCAGAAGTGCACTTTGAACAAAGAAAGTGTATAGCCTATTAGCTGAGACTCGGACTCTGACTGAATTTCATGTCTTACTGTCGTGGTTTAACCTCAGTCGGCAACTAAGCACCACACAGCCGCTCGCTCACTCCCCCCCCGCTGGGATGGGGGAGAGAATTGGAAGAGCACAAGTGAGAAAAACTCGTGGGTTGAGATAAAAACAGTTTAATAATTGAAATAAAATGATAATAATAATAATAATACACAAAGCAAGTAATGCACAGTACAATTGCTCACCACCTGCCGACCGATGCCCAGCCAGTCCCCGAGCAGCAGCCCCCCCGGCCAGCTTCCCCCAGTTTATGTACTGAGCATGACGTCCCATGGTATGGAATGTCCCTTTGGCCAGTTTGGCTGTGCCCCCTCCCAGCTTCTTGTGCACCCCCAGCCTGCTCGGTCAGTAGAACATGGGAAGCTGAAAAGTCCTTGACTAGTGTAAGCACTACCTAGCAACAACTAAAACATTGGTGTGTTATCAACATTATTCTCATCCTAAACCCAAAACACAGCACTGTACCAGCTACTAGGAAGGAAATTAACTCTATCCCTGCCGAAACCAGGACACTCACCTTTAATGGAAGTAAACACTCCCTAATTAGAAAGCTTTAGCTATACCAGCACATGCTTTTGGGCTGCTGCTATTTCATTCGCTTTGCGGTGTGTCAGCCAAGGCAGTACCTACAAAAATTACTTCACCACTCCGTTGATAAGTTGTAAATCTAAATGCACACACAGGTTTTACAAACAGGATTGTTGGGTTATTAAATAGTTTGGCCAAAGCTTGAAGTCTTCATCGCTTCCTGACTCATGATCTCAGAATGTGGCCCATTTGTTGGCGTATTTAATCAACCATTGAAGAACAGGAACAATTTGAAAAATAATATACGGTAGAGGTTTAAATTGCCGTCATCTTTGCTTACATTAATGTACATCGGTTTTTATCTTAAGAGTCATTTAAAATGCTCTTTCCAATTATGATTGTGTTTCAATTAACAATCTTAATTTTGCATGAATTTTGTGGAGCATTTCATATTAAATTAGTTTTGTTTGAACTTAGGGCATTCAGTGAGAAGTATGCCTAGTTAAATGATATTTCACAGAATACGTATAGATAAGGTATTTTTTAAAGAACACATAATATGCCATTAAAGTGCATTAAGCACGATATAAAAATATATTTAAAACTAAGAAAAAGTTTCTTTGTTTTATGTGAAATTGAATATAATAGATTGTAAATATTTTGGTAAAATGGAACAAAAAGAAAGGTGCTGTAGAGCTATGTGGAAGAATATAGGTAAGAAGTGAGATAATAGATTTTACTAGACCAACTAAGGTAATTGGGAAAGGCTTGATGCCACTGAGAATCGAGCTGACATTTTGAGAGTAATGTACAATGGCTATTGCTCAATTACTCATTATCATGACGCTCTTTGCATTTTTTTTACAGTTAGTTCTAGTTTTGACTATCGAGACTTTCACATTGTTCCAGCACTTCGTATATGACTTTTAACCAATTAATGTAAGAGAAGAACTTTCTTCTTATCCTGGTTTACCTGGTTTACTTTCTTCAAAAATATAGGACAGACTTTCTCAAAAGATCTCAACAATCTAAGATATTTACACTTAAATGTAAGAGAACTAATTTTAAAATAGCAGAGTGAATGAGGGAAGAGAGTAATAGGAACTCTCAAACAGAAAGTTAAACGTCCAGCTGAGCGCTTAACTTTTGAAATGATTTGAGGTAAATACATAGCTAAAAGCAGTAGTAGCATGACTTAATCTGGAAGGAAAATAATATTTTTAATGCTTATAGACCAATTTGATTTGAAAACCCAAGAAATCATAAGTTGTTTTTTCAAACTCCTAGAATTTCTGTGTTATTGACGTTACTCCAAATATTTGGTCATAGGGTGAGCATTATGTTGCCTATATCTATATAATTAGTGCTTCAAAGTCAGCATAAAGTAGAATTGTCTAATACCTATAAAATCCATTAAGTAGATTTTCAATATATTTAGGTACTTATGTATTTTAATCCTGCTTATCATAAGTAAGAGATTGGAGTTTTAGCTCTAAAACTAACCTAACAACCCATAACAATGTCAGGATTATAGTAAATGGGGCACACCGATGGTTGTAAATTTAATACTACATAACTGAAATTTTGTAAGAGTTTTGGAATGATTTGGCTACACATAACATTAATTTTTCACCAAGCCTTGTAGCAACAATGCAGTGGGATACTGAAGTGCTATTCCTTAGCGAGAATATATTGAGCAGGATATTTCTGAAACTGAGTCACCAAAACTGAACAAGAGCCAGTATCACCTGCCATCACTCCATGAAGCCAACCAGTAGCCTCACTGCTTATCTGCATTTTACCAGACAGTCAGAAACAAAAATGTATCTGTTCAGTTCTTCATCGCTGATGATCAGCGCAGTTTCAGTAACGTGGAATAAAATGGTATGTAGAGCTGTAGCTTGGGATTGGTTCAGTGTCATGTTATCCAGAATAGACAGTGGTGGGACTCAAACATCATATCGGCAGTTTCTGTATAAGGGTCTGCTCCCCTTAACGAGTCTCTTCTGCTCTCTTTTGCTACATTTGTACTGCTAAATGGAAGAGGGCTGGGGAATGGTCGCTGAAGCTAAGTGGCATGGCCTGATCATTCCCATGCTGTTTAGGGCTATCCCCCTTTGGAGCAGATTTGTATTGGAAAGAGGGAGCTGGGTCTGTTAAAACTGCATTAGGGAGTAAACTAAGAACTAAGCAGTATGGATGATCAGACATCCGGTGTTTTAAGTTTGTTGACAGAAACCTTTTTTGTTTTTAATCAATGTAGATGTAGCTTATGGCATCACTTGAGCATTGAGTAAATAGTAAATATATTTCATCCAGTAATCATAGTCATGTTTTCATAATCTTGATTTAGAGACTAGTTATTACTGAGCTGGTCCTGCTCTGGAGT
The DNA here is from genome assembly GCF_000699105.1 of Pygoscelis adeliae. Taxonomy (NCBI): domain Eukaryota; kingdom Metazoa; phylum Chordata; class Aves; order Sphenisciformes; family Spheniscidae; genus Pygoscelis; species Pygoscelis adeliae. The sequence continues at coordinate 563,242 of NW_008823923.1, read as the reverse complement.
TGTAGGCTGCTTAATATTTATGGCAAGGGCTTACTTTGTGTCTTAATTGTGTTTGATAATGAACCTTTCTCTTTGTGTGTGAATATAATACGGGAGACGGGGCTGTAGAAGTAGCCTACCATGCTGCCGACACAAGCACAGCTCTCCAGCCCATTTTAGTGCTCTTCTGTCAATAACACTATCCGTTCAAGGACACCTGATCAGATGCCTTAACTTGTTCGATATACTGAATCAGAGACTTGCCAGAAATCTATAAAATGTGCTGTGCAGAGCTTATGAAATCCAGTTATTTTCTCAAAAAGCTGTCTCAAGGTGAAGCGTAGGTCAATACTGGAATGACCAGGTTTACAACTGCCCTGAATAGGCCAACTCTTGCCACAGAGTGCATCATTGATTTGAGATGGTACTTCAGGAAAAAAGACAACTGTCTTCTCAGGGACCAAGAGCAAAGCATCACCGCTTAGGTTGCTGTACTTGACATTATCAACCAGGGGTGCTTGGGACTGATGACAGATTACCATATAGTCTCCTACTCAGGAATATACTTGTATACCAACAGACATAATCCTCCAGTAAATAAAGATTGTGTATCTCAAGCAAATAGTAGCCTCATATAAGAGTAGTTGACTCTCTGTGTAATTACTCAAACACCTCAGTGCAGTTACAGTACAGTACAACCTGTGTGTTAAAGAAATGTGTGATCTGGCATTGGAATAGTCAATACTGAGTTAGTGCTACACCTGACAAATAAGGTAAATTCCAGAGTTTTTGTATGTAGTGACTGTTACCATTGGGTGCAAACAGAACATTTTAAAAAATGGAATTATTTTAAGAGAAAAAGGGCAGGGGAACAGAACTCAGTCAATCTTTCAGTACATATTATCAAGGAACAGTGAAATTCACTCGTCACAAGTAATTTTTAACTAAAATATGGGAATTACTGATTTTAAAAGGCTATCTGTTGACTATTCCTGTAAGTGAGGATTTCAGTTTTTCCCTAGTGAAATAACAGAAGTTCTAATACTTGTAGCACTAATTGTAACACCAACTTGATTGGGGGGAGAGTGTGTATGTATAAATCAGGTATTTTTCAGAACAAAATAGTGTTTGCAATAATCACTGCGACACCTGCATACTTGAATTTTTGTTCTAAAATTGACCCTGCAAAACAGGCCTTGCTGCATAATTGAAGGAAAGAAGCATTCTTCCTGTTTGCTAAGGCTGTGCTTGATTTGCTGCTTTATGTGAGAGGTAAAGGTCTGCTGTTTATGCAGGTTGTTTTCTTGAATGCTATTTGAAATTATTTTCTCTGAGTTAAGCTGTCTCATTAAGCCTCTTTACAGTGAAAACATAGATTGTGAATGATACTTCATTTAACTTAAAAAGATTTGTATTTCCACATAATTGTTGCTATAGCGCTTGAAATATCTGACTGTTTGGTTTTGGTTTTTATTTCCTTCCAAGCTCTTAAATACGTGTGTCACTTAAACATGTTGTTTTCAAATTTTAAGATGATTGTGAATGCTGCTCTGGCCTTTTCAACCTCGTCGCTGTGAATCTTTCCATTAAAAAATACAGATTTTTATTTTCGCTTCTTAAAGAAGGGGAGAGAATCTCCCAAACACAAACAATTCACTTGCAACCTTATCATTCCTTACAGGTTGAATGCCTCAATATACATGTAGTATGCTCCTACGTCTAGGTGAATGCTGCACAAGAGAATATAGTACAAAATCCTCAATCTAGTTTTGTAACTGAGAATTATATAAACGTGTTCACTCTTGGATGTCTGCATATGCATATCTGGGCTCAATATATTTATTTAGCTTTGAATTATTTGGGATTGAAGTAAATGCCCAAACAGTTGACTTTTATTGCCCCTATTTCAGTAATTAATCATATTATGCAATAAATAGTGAATTATACAGCAGTCAATGTTTCTACGTTAGAAATAAAAGAGAGTAGATTTGTCCAATATGTAAGCCCAAGAAGCAACTTAGTTATTCTGGCCCCAAATCAGCCAACTTCCATCACTTCTTCAGCAGTGTGAATTTAGGAATCTTGTAACTCTCAGGACAGTGTACTCTCCGTGGGGCAACTAATGTAATAGATGTCACCAGAGGATGAGTGAGATGGACTTCTGAACTGTCTGACGTCTGCGTCTCTGCATCTCATGTATAAAGAAGCTCCTAACTTGGGTACCTTAATCAAAACCCTGAAGTTAAGTGGGCATCTGTTTTAAGCTTAAATCATTATCCGTATTCTGTTTCATTACGTGTCTGTTTAAATTAATATAGGTTATAAATAGAAATAATAAACTTATAAATATTCTAGAGCTCTTTATTTCCAGGATAAGAAGGAGAATTTCAAGCAATTTCCTGCATTCTTCTCTTTTTATATGGCCTTGACGTTGATGACTTGCATTTGGTCACAGTGACAAGCTAACTCAGTGGAGGCTAGCAGTCTAGTTTTTGAAGCAGAATGAATGCTAAGTGTGCCTTAAATTGTTTGAAATGATGGATACCTGCCACTGTATGGTAAATTCAGTTTGAAATTACATTGTGGATAGCGCATGCATACTTCGATTTTGAACTTAGTAATGCACAAAGCTCCAGTGCCTCCAAACACTTCTTGTGTCACCTGTTGTAATAAATGTAACTAGATTGTGCTCTAGTAGAATAGCATAGATCTAAAATAATTGTCCTTAATTTGGTGGAGTTGCACCACAGTAACTGCATTCCAGTTTTGGTGTAAAGTTATTGTTCCCCTCTGCGTCTTAAATTAGGATGACCATTCTTTTGTAAGTTACTCTAGTCACATAATGTCAGCTAGAAAAGTAGACTCCATGAATAGGACTTCACTAGTGCTGTTGAATGTAATGGAAGATGTTTGTATTTTGTGGTAATGGGCAGTGGTATAGAACTATATGTTCAATTTAAAAAAAATAAATTCTCTAGTTGGGCTATTCAAGTCTAATTAATTCTTTTTTTCTTCTCCCCTGACTTACCATGTAATTAGTCTCTTATTAAGAAACTTTTTTTCCCCCCCTAAATTCTGATTAAAAAATCTGCATTATTATATTAAATGCAGATGCAAGTTTTAACTTTTAATTCTCAGCAATCCTGCTATATAAGTCAAGGTCCAGCTACCTGATGGCTATCCTGGGCAATCAGATAATAAATCACTAATTCACCACATTTCCCCCAAGACATGTAATGAGAAAGAAGGTGAACTACTTAGTATTCCAGTATGTGCAGGGCAATTTAGGTTGAATGGGACAAAATCCATTTGTGCATTTTGGAACTTATTGGAGTGGAGAGTCCCAAAGGAGTTGCTGCGTAAGGAACTTGTTTACTTTGTTGGCAGTTAAAACTGATGCTATGTCCTTGAATTTGTGGGGTTTTTTTTATATGTGGTCTTTTATGTAACTGCAAACCTCTAGCCCTTTGTTGTAAATGACAGTGTTTCACAGTGCTCAGTTTATTTTGCAATACCTAGTATACCTAGTGTACGTGTAGGACCACATGAAGCAAGATAGAATCTGTGAATTAGCACATGCTATTGTATTGAGTCCATATAAGTAAACTTGCTACAGAGCAAGTAAGCCTGTCATTTAAGTACAGGTAAGTAATATATCTGAGTAATGTGTAAGTAATAAGTATCATATCAAAATGAAAATTTATTAAAGTTGCCTTTGGTGATTAAACAGTTACGGCTCTAGTCATCTCCTGTAGTTGAGAAAGGGCTACCATGAGTATTTATGAAGTAAGGCATGCATTTAGCTGATGTTTCAGTTAAAACCATGACCAGAAAAAGACAAAGGCATAGGAACTTTCAAAGATTACTGTGCTTTGAAGCAAAATGTGGATTTTGGATGCATGCGGAAGATATACCTGCCTTACTGGAATGCTTTATTATAGTGGAAGTAGTTGTTAAAAACATGCCTTTCTGCAGTAGGACTTTGTCTTTCTGTATTCAGTATGAAACGTAGAAAGTGAGGATGGTATCTCAGTAGTGCCACAAATGGCCCTGAATGTACATACATAGTCAAATCTTTCAATAGTACTTACATACGTATCCATAGTGTAAACTCATGTTGAAACTGGTTGAAAAATGTGCGTTTGCTACAGTCTAGAGATCTCTCATATTTTTACTGCGAAAGACTGTATAAAGTATGCCTTTTCAGGAATATTTCCTCAAAAAATTCCTTTAGTTCTCCCCAGGATTGCACAGGGACTCTGTGCAAATTCCTCTGGTAAAATTTACTTTTCAGCCTCTCTGTTGTACTTAGGGGCATTATCCTCAAAATATCAATCAGCATTTCATGGTACTACTACACTGTATGCTGCATGAAAGACTACAAAACTTTTCTTATTCCTTAGCCCCACATCATGACTGCTTTCAGCAGTAATCCATGGTTACAATATAAAATGAAAATACATTATTGCAGAGGAAAGTTTTTATAGCATTTCAGATATACCAAATTGTCCAGATAAGAGAAGCATAATGTGTGTTTTTGCCCAAATGCTTGCTAAACATACTATAATTGTGGTTAGGAAATGTCACTCGCCGGCTCCTTTTGCTTAGAAAAATTCAGAAGAAGTATTAGAAAGGCAATGAGGGTTACTGAAGTATTAAACTTTCATAAAAAGATCAACTGTATGTGCAATAAATATAAACAGTTGATCACTGGAAATTTGGAATACCTTTGTTCTGTCAGTTAAGATGATAATAACATGAAATAAATATATACACTTATAGGCTGTTTGATTTATGCTATATTCAGGTGTTTTTCGTCAGTCACTTTGGGCATGTAGATGGAGGCTTGTCTCTGGGGATTTTCGTGGCAGAGAAAGATGTCTGACTATAGCTCATTGTCTTGCTCATCAGGTCTCTGTCACTGCTTTCAAATTCACTTGCAGGAATCCTGTCAGGATGGCCCATCCCCATAATAACAATTGACTTTATAAAGATGACTATTTGTAGCTTCATTCTATATCGCAAGACAAGATTTAAAATTTAAAAGCTGATTCATTAAGTGAAATAACATTATATTACACTGCGTGTGATGTCATCTATACCTCAGTGCATATATGAGCATATGACATAAATTAAAAAATCTAAACTTGCTTCAATTTGATCCCACAAAGGTAACAAAATCTCACTTGCTTTGGCAAAATGTCACAGCAACACTAATACTGAGCATCTTTTGATTGTTGTCTTTTCAGTGTTACATGTGGGAGATAAGCATCATGAAGGAGTTCACCCTCTCTCTTTCATTGGTCTCATGAACTACTTAAAACTCCTAAAATAAATTATTCAGCAGGTTCAAGTATTTTTAGATTTAGATACAGATTATTTATTTACTACTTCAGTAGGGATTGGATATCAAGGCTAGTAGACCCCCAAGGAGGCTTGCTCAAAGTTGCAGCCCTGAGCTCTCAGGTGTCTTTGATCCGAGTTGCCTACATTTTCAGTAAAATAGTCAAGAAGAGTTAGCCTAAGAATGAGACTTGGAAAGGTCTGGATGCTTCGTAGGGAACCAGGAAACAACCAGCTATTAACTGATCAACACAACTAATTCCATCTGCTTTTGCAGTATGGATGTTTATCTTCACTGGAGATACTTAATTGCTTTCTACTCAGGTCCACTTTTCAATTCCTTTGCATGTGCAAGGAGAAGCAGCTGGAGGAAGGTTGACTTAATTAGGGCCAGGTGAAATGTCTGCAGTCATGATCAAATTTTGAATAAAATAGCCCAGTCTGCACCACCTCAAACAGTACAGAGGTGGGATCTGTTATTGTTCTCTTACTTAAGTTATAATAGCAATGTGTCTATTCATACGGTGGGAAATGAGTGAACTTTTCACCCTTATAATAGTAGTAGAGATCTTTGAACGTTCCTTTTCTGCCAGAGTAATTCAGCACAATTATAATTACAATCAATAAAATTACTAGTTTATAATTAAAAAAAAGCAGTTAGGAAAAATAGAAATAGACTGATTTACAACATAAAATGTATTTCATTTTTTTGGGTAAAGTTATTTTATGGTGGTGAATAAAATTCAGCATTTTAAAACCTAGTTTCATTGTGTTAGGCCTTAGTAATAAACAGGAAGCCAAGAACAGTAAATATTTAATTGGCTTATCTATAGCAAATGAACATGGAGATTTTGCTGTATATTATAATGTTTCAGAGCTGTTACTGAATTTTCTTTTTAGTAAGAAGGGTTTGTGTTGAATTTCTGAGAAGTTTCAATATTGGACTTTTAATACCTACTTTAGTAGGTAAAATGTTCCCTTCAGTGAAACACACAGTAAATCAAGAAAGCTTGGTTCAACTGCTTGAGTGTGCTATAAGCACAGTAATCAAAGAAATAAGGAGGTAATATTTCTGGTACTAACAGTAATATTTCTTTTGAAACAGATAGGACTACAATACATGGCGGTGTTTCTGCTTTTCAGAATTTCAAATACACTGCTGCCTCACTAGCGGGCTTTCTTCTTCCAAGAATGAATTTTCAGAGTTGTTGAATATTATGGGGAAGAAAGCACCTCTTGCAGTGTCATTTTCATTTCTGCATATGGTCGTCTTGGCCAAAATGTCGTTCTATCTCCCTTGCGTTTGATATACTGTGTAATGTTTGATTCTGATCATAGCATCGAAGAGGTGCAACTCCTACACTTTCCTAGGACTGTGAAGTCTTTGTTATGTATTGAGACTTTGTCTTCAACCTGAAATGTGTCATATTTGTATACAGTAATGACAGGTATTATTAAAGATGAGGTACTGAGATAAGTCACTGTCACCCATGTCTGTATTAAACCTACCTGGGTTATGTTTTATTTCTTAAAAACTGGAATGAAAAATCTCCAGCATTTAACGTATATGAAAATAGCTAATCAAAACCTAGTAGATTTTGTTGTCTGGGAAGGCGTGGCTGGTAATGGGCACGGATACAATTCCAGCAGCTGACTAGTCCAGTACCAATTTCCAGAGGAAGCATGAGCACGGAAAGCTTAACAAAGCAAAAATAATATTTGAAGGGATTGATGAAAGAATGCTGTGCGCAGCTCAGATGTCTGACTATGTTAAGCAACCATGGCTGGAATCACTGACCATCCTTTTAATAAGCTCAGATGGCAAATCAAATAAGTGGGGCTTATTATGAAAAGAACCCAAAAGGATTTAACCTGATTCTGATCTCTAACTCTTAGAAAAAAATCTTATTTCTCTAATCAACAGCAAATTTGTGTGATGGGGAATAATGTCTAGTCTTTTGGGGGGGAGGGGGAAGAAACTTCATATTTCATTGAAGCTATGGGGGTAAAATCCTATGAGTCTTCTCTGGGAGACTTGTTAATTTTTGTAACCTCATGCTTTAAGAGGTGGACATTTTCTGATGTAAGACTCCTTTTGAGACTGTAAGCTAAAATAAAACAGTACTTGATAACTAATGCAAAAAGGAGACTAACTTTATGATGGAAATATTCTGTCTTCATCCTCATTCATCTAGTGAAAATAAAGATCAGCTTTGAATTTACCTTTTGAATATTCAGATTCACTTCTGAAACAGTGTACATGATAAATTACAAAATGTTAGCCTAAAAAGTCTTACTGTCTTTCTCTTCCACTAAGAAGCTTGAAGGTTAGTTTAGTTGCTTGAATTACACTAACCTCAAATATTCTGAAAGTTAGAATTAATTTTTCCTACATCCCCTGGAGATCTGAAGACAATTCTTAGGTCAGTTTCACTAAAAGAAATGATATTTGATTACCATTAAATGTCACGCTACCCATGGTGCACTAATATGTGAAATATTCTGCTACATAACACTCCCGAGGAGATAATGCTGTAAGACTCATTAACTCGCTTCAGTGCTGCAACTATGCCTGATGAACTGAACAATAAAATGAAATAGGTGCACACAAACTGTGAACCTTAGATGCTGGAGTACAATAGATAAAGTTGCTACATGCAAGAATTCAGATACTAAAAGCCTAAAATACTAAATATTGCCCGTATCTCTTGCAGCTGTGCTGCATATTGATCACTAAACATAGCTAGAACTTAGATTCCTTTTTGCATTGGTTATCAAGTTAGAACAGACAATGTTCTCTGAATCAGAAGAGACCGAATACTATGGTTTAGATTTAGGAAGATTGCAGTTTATACCTGAACAGTGATCTGGCTATAGTCTTGGCCACTTTGTTCAAAACTCGCCACTGATCAGTTCTCTTCCAGTGTTCTTACGTTTGGTAGGTGTTGGCTAAGTTCATGTTATTACAAAAGTGTCACTTAGGGTATTTTAGTCTCTTCAGTTACTGTTCGTATTGTGATCTATAAAACAACATAAAAATGTGGAAAACAAAAATTACAAATAAAACCTCCTTAGCATAGAACTTATGAGAGTCATAAACAGGAGCCTTATGGGAACTGACGTTGAACGAATTAGGAACACCAAATGAATCAAAATTAAATTTTCTCTCATTTATAAGACACTTAAGATTTGTTTTCATTTCACCTTACTGCAGGCACATACCTGAGATCTCAAAGTTAAGAGTCTAGACTCCCAGTAGCCCTTCTATAATCCAAAGAGAGGTAAGCACTTGTTCAGTTTAGATAAGAAAGACAAGAGGAGGCTCTCCCTACTTATCTGTCATTCTTCACAGAATAGAAGGGGAAACAAAGGTGACTAAGACAGTGTTTGGACTGTTAGATTACACAGGACTTCCTGCACTGTCAGACCCCATTGTGTACTTGCAGTCATTATTTTCTGCTCTGTGTATTTAACTTTTTGTTTGTTCAGGGGTTTTTGTTTGTTTTTCCCCTGTGGAAGTGTTGTGGCATGTGGTTGGTAAAAGGGAAACAGCGTTCACGCAGATCACTTGATTCAGAGCTGGCATGCAAGATGCAAACCTGGGAAGCACTCCCAATTTCCAGAGCTTACAATTGCCTAAGGTTTTTTGACTGCTGTAGTGACGTGATTCATAGAATGATTCTATGGCTGAAGTTTAGAATTCTTTACTTGTTTTGGTTTTTGAGAGTATTGGGGTAAAATTAGAGATTGGGCAAATATTTTCCATGAACAACGTTTGACGTATGTGTAATGTAATAGAAACACGCTTAATTAAAAAAGGATTAATTCCTAAAGATGAAAGAAAAAGCATTAAAAAGATATGACCACTAACTACTTGGATTGCTTCAAAATATGTAAAAAGGAATTTCACAAACAGTCTTCTCATTCTGAATTCCTATTTAAAAAAAGAAAATCTTGGAAACTGTATTTATTGTATGTGCAAAATGTACAATGGCTAAAATTTGATCATATAAAAAAGTACTTCTGCTTTATGGAAAATTCCTAAAAGATTTTGGAAAATTTTTAAATGATGGAAATGTATCTTTATTTGTGGTACCTCAATTTACATGCGTTTACGATGGGCGAGATTAGCACAGAAGACTGTCCCCGGTGAACACCTCTGTGTACTCTTAGTACCAGAATCACACTCTGAACTATACAAATAGACATATTTTACTTATATTTTATAAGTCTATTTTTACATAGGATCTTAGGAGCTGTTAGTATAGTTATACTGCTCTTATGTTTGATTTCAGTGGATTTTCAAAAAGTTTAAACGCTTTGTTATGTAAAATCCCATTCCTTCCCTCAAATTACCTTAATTCATTGCCTTCTTGCTATGATAGTTTAATTGAGTGTAGGGTATAAAGCTAATTTATTTCTCTTTTGCCATCCTAATAGTTCTCACTTTCTTTATTGAAAAAGTAATTACTGCCTTTCGATACAATAACTGGGAAATTACTTTTCCTAATAACTCAGGTTATCATATCATCATCATCATCATCATCATTATAGTAAAAATCATTGATGCACCAAAAAGAGAGTTTTGTGACTTCAAATTAGTTTAAAATAGCTGATATTGCTATAAAAAGTTATATTTTTATGGTCACCATTTAACCTTCTGCAACAGACTTCAGTGTTCTGTACAGAAGGTCATAGTCTGGGAATATGTTGACGTTTACTTTTCTAATATTTCATCTACTATTTTTACGTGTTAAGGAACGTATCCAATTCTTCTAGACTAAATTTGCTGTTTTCACAGAATTTATCCCTCCATCAAACATCTCTGAATGATACAAGTTAAAAAACCGAAGATTTAGTGATCTAAAAGCAGATCTTTTCTGCAATTACATAGATATATGCCATAAAATAAGATTTAAGTGTTAAAAAAGAACAATGCAGTGTTGATAATGGCTTAAGGTGATTATGTGAAGTCTGTATTAACTACTTTAAAAAATGAGAAAACTGACACTTTTAAAATGTGTATCAGAAGAATTACTATGGAAGCATTTACACATGGGATATGGGAGCAATTAAAGCTGATGCAAGGAGTTTCTGATTGCTCAGCTTTTGCAAATTGAAGGCACAATAAGTGGTATAGAAAATAAAATTGTGACTTCTAGTGTATATAGAGCATACAACTGAATTTTCCTCTTGTGCTTGCTTAATTAAGTAATTCAGTGTAATGTATTTTTATTAACATGTTCATCAGGCAAAATAAGCTATAAATGGGATTGTTTCCTTCCCTTTGGTTCTGTTGTCAGTAATTATTTTGCATGTAATAATTAAATGTCTTCCTTTAGAGGTCTGTATGTCGCAGGGTGAGCTAGAAGGAGTCATTACACGGCCAAATGGGAAAGGGCTGTGTGGGACAGGTAGAGCGTGACAGGCTCCAAGTGTCAGATCTGAGGAACTTCGTAGCAAGGTATATTAAATATAGGAAACTAGGGGATGATAAAAAAGAGAAAATTCTATCAGCTACTTTTAGGACTCACTGCCTGATCTAGTGTTGAGTTATTCTATGACTTCAGTGGGCCAGGGCCCAAAAGGCTTGAATTGTTAGGTGTGCGTGGAGTAATATACAGGTACACATTCCTACACCTGACATTGGGCGAATACTTTTCTCCAGAATGACAGCTGTCATTTTTCAAGGGAAAACTCTGCAATAGAGTATCATTTCATCCAATAATTATAGACCATTAGGAAACCTGCTTTATTAATGATTATTACTGTCATTTGGCAGAATGAGGTCACGTGACTGGTATTTAGGCACTATTTTAACAATAGATGTATTAATAATAACAAGAATAGTGGTGCCCCACCAGGGAGCTGGAATATGTTTAGGATCTCATTATTGAAATTAGTCATAATCTAAAATTAACAACTAAAAAATTAAACCCTGAATCTTCTGGGTGACAAAAGTGGTCATCCTTTTTTTCAAAAAGGTAACTGATTAGATTTGCTTCTAAATTAGTCTCAGTCATGAAACTTGTTCCCATTGGGGATAGTTCCTAATACTAGTTTTGGGTGCGCTGTGCCGTTGTTTAGTCTCTGTAAATCTCCACCTTAACATTTGTATGTCGAGGACCTGCTATCTCAGCTGCTTTTCCAATGTGTGCGTGGTCTAATAGTCCCACTGGACGTGTTGAGGAGGACATTTCCAAACAACATGTAGCGTATGTGTTGTCTGAGTCATTGCAGTTCAGGTAAATGACATTGTCCTTCGGTCTGTACTGAACCTCAGTTCCCGTGATGGTATTAGCCACTGTTTCAATCGTGCTCTCTCAGCACAGGCAGAAAACTTAGTTCTTGGTGCTTCTTATCATCAAGGACCTCCCCGTGGCTTTCCACAAGTGTTGATCTGATCTCGTATCCTTTACTGCCATTTATAATCTGATACCCAGCGTGAGATGCGTCTGTGTTAAAACCTGGGGCTCCGTACTAAATGCACTCTGTGTCTCTCTTGTGTATGTATACGTTGGCTTCCTATGCAATCCATTGCATAGAAAGACTCAGGCCAGATGCAGTGCGAACACAGGCCACGTTTCCTGCTGGTCTGAGCTCTGAAATCTGTAGTCTTCGTCACGCTTGATTGGCCTCAACGTAAAGGATCCTCTGTGCCAGGAATGGAGGAGTTGGAAGAGAGGTCTTGTGACTTGAGGTTGCCCCATGCTGGTTCTTGATACCCAGCTGTGGCTGCTAAAGGTCCGTCAATACCATGTGTCTGTTATCAGAAGACCCAGTTTATTTGAGATACGACAGCACTAGGCCAGTAGATCCAAGCCTGTGTTACGATATCGATATAGCCTCATGCAATTGCTATGTTTTGTCCCAGAAGTAGGTGGATTTCAGTGGCAAGGAACTGATCTATTTAAAGCATATTAGGATGGGAGGTAATATGAACCTTCTGGAGCTTTTGTAAAATGTGATGTACTTTAGGTGTTGCTTTGTATTGACCATGCTAATTTAGACTCTGTATGTGGCAAGATTAGTAGAACTGAGCAAAAGATTGTGGAGTATTTCTATTGTCATGGCCACCTAAAACCTAACTTTTCTCTGTATTGTGGTCTCTTACAAAATACCAAAAGAAAGTAAAATCACAGTATATCCTTTCTGACATAATTTCATCTCTTTGGAGACATAAATTTAGTATTATGATCTTTACTTGTGGTATGGCTTCTCAAGACTTAAATTGATCATAATCGATGATTTGCACAGAATGGTGTACAATTATCCATTGCTGTTTTGTGATATAATTTTAAATAATACAGTGTATGTGTAATTGCTTGTCCTCATCTTTTTGTATTTTTACTCTTAAGTCCCGGCCTTTCTATTCTTTGTACCCTTCTCTGCAGCAGTGCACACATCAATACTAGTGGTATAAAAGAAATTATGATGCCACCACACGCTTCCCAGGAGCTTTGACTTAGTTAATGCTGGAAGTGTATTTCTCTTCTGTTGTGCAAGGTCATTCTCTCTTCTTTTAGCGGTAAACGACACCAAATGCTATGTGCTGATTTTTGCCTAGCATATTAGCTAGGAAATATGACACATCTCAGCTCACAGATTTCCCAGTAATAAACTATATGTTTTCAGTACTTCCTAAGTGAAGAAGTTGGCAATATCTTTGAATCAAAGGCACTGCAAATAGGTCTTTCCCTGAAGACGTATGTATCAAACATTTAAAATGCAATGGGAAAAGACAGTAAAGAGAGTTCCATCTGAAACATTTTGCAACGAACACAGTTTACTTCTCTAAAGAACATTGCACTGCGTGTCACAGAGACGAGCTAAAGCTTGTGTTGTAGTGACATCAAAATGTAAAATATCACCAGGTAGTTTATCCATGGCATAACTCTTTTGACTTCAATAGCCTTATGTGTTTTGAACCAAAGCTCTAATTTGCCAGAAAGAAAGGAGTACACATCGTGACAGTTACGTTATTCCAGTATAGTGCTGGCTTCAAAATGTAAAGAATAGTGGCAGGGGTGAAAGAAAGAAGCTTTGATGCTGTTCATTACAAATAACAGGAAGAGAAAACAGTTGACTGCATGAACGATGTAGTTCTTACTATGAGATTTAGCCAGTAAGAACATTTATAACTTTATTAGGCAGCTTTAATAACAGACATGCAAAGGTGTGTGGTCTCTGCACATTTCATTTCAGTGGTGGTTCAGCACCGAGAAGAGTTTGTGTGTCAACATCCTACAAGCAGAGGTCTGAGTGGGCAGAGTTTTCAGATCTCTTGAGGCCTGCAACGGGACTCCCTGGGGAGCTGCAGAAATAAAAAACTTAAACACCTGTTGCAAACTTGCTCATTCATTTGTATGTGTGTTGGATTAAGTCTTAGTAGCTCAATAAGGACTCTTCCCCATGTTGATATACTGCAAAATGCATGTTCTGCAGGACACTGTTTTGTAATTGTGAGATTTTAACCAACATCAATACTTTCTTTGGAGGATGTGGGAAAATACATCAGAGAACGATGCTTGCTTCTGAGTTTATTGATGGGACCATCTGGAGATGTATAGCTGCTTTGAAGTAAAAAATTTGACTTTTTTCAGATAGTGTTTTTACTGCTGTTTACCTGAATGTATGTGTACGATTTGCTAAATCTGTTGGCCTTTAAATGTGGTGGGCTGATCTGTTTTTAGAATGGGATTTCTGATGATGAGAGCTGTTACAGCATTGCTTTATCAGTATTCTTAATACCGCATAGTGTAATTGCCACTAGATATACTAATCAAGCTCCAGCCTCTGTTACACTAAACAGGAAACAGATTTCCTGACCAGCATTTTTAACCAGCTAAGGTAGCTTTTGAGGTTGACTTACTGTCCAAAAAACCCATGAAAGATCTGTGGGACCAGAGAGAACATAACAGGGATCTTAAGACTGTAGTCTAACATTCGCTTGAAAATGTGAAGTCCTGAGTACTACCTATGCGTGTTTCATTCAGGTCCTCAGCAACCGCATCCACCTTTGAAGTTAGCCCTGCTTTGAGGAGGAGGTTGGGCTAGCTGACCTCCAGAAGTCCCCTCCAATCTAAATTTTCTTGTGATTTTATATTTAAACAGCTGTTAAATTAGATTATTCTCTAATTCTTTTCTTTGGTGCTCTGACCTGAGTTACTGGAGTATGCTATGCAGCTAATACTGTTAATAAGTAGGGATGCAAGCTGGAAGAGTAGAACAAATTACTTTGATTTGATGTTTTTATAATAAAGGTTTCCAGTCTCTCTTGCATGTTCTACATAAGCAAGAAGGTTTTAAATGTTTTAAAATTGTAAAAACCTGAAAAGTTCTTTAAATATTTAGCCTGAAAATATAATTATATGATACTACAGTAGTACATCCTTTTAAAGGCCAAGTCACAGTTCAGTGTTTAGCAGAGTGTATCTTTGAAGCTGCCAGACTAAACATTTGAGCTATGGTGCAGGCTCATTTGGCTCTGAAGTACAAAAGAGGATGATGAGAAATAAGGGCAAATGAATCTCAGTCATGGGCTAAGCAGAAAGTCTGGAACAAGAAATCCTGCCTCTGAGATTTGGCTGCAAAACACACAGATAACTATTTCACCTGCTGTGGCTCTATAGACAGGAAAGAAATGATAAAGCTGGCATGTTACATCATCAAACACAATATTCTTTACGGTTATATTCGTGACTTTTTTTCCCCGTAGGGAAGTTTTCATGATGTAAGGGCATGAACTCAAACCACTTGGAAGTGTACTTTCTGTATGTACAAAATGACCTTTAATCACCAAAGATAATGGAATATAAAATCTACATTTGTATTAGGATTGTCATGCTGGCAGAAAAGAGGAGTCCCTTTGTAGCTTTATGTCCTTTCTGACTTAAAATTTTATAACCAGCGTTAATGCTACTGCTGTGTCAAAGATGAAGGTACATGGTTTAATGTTAATGAAAAGCTGGACTTTAGGTATTCCCCAGGTAACTCTTCTGAGAATTTTAACTGTCTTAAAAATCGAAGTAGTTTTAGGTACATTTACTATTGAATCTCTCCATTTCCTTCAGTTCTAAATTTTAAAGAAATGATCTTATGCAACGTATTTTCCATGTTTGCCTCAGTCAAAGTGGACTTGCAATATGTGCTGCTCCTGCAAATGTCTTTTCCACGGTGTACTGCAGCCACTGCTTTTTTTTCTCTAATTGTTTTGCAAAACATTTCTCTGTTGTGATGCACAAGAAGTGTGTTGAATGGCGATGGCTAGGGGGAGCCACAGTTTGGTGTAGTTGGTGTTATTTATTTATTGAGTTACAAAAATAAAAACTGTAAACTGTATGAAAATAATTGGAGTGATCAAAGGCTTGATATGATGCCCGTTCAATGCTGATTTCTGTCTACTTTTGATCAGGCTCCTCACTAGCTGTTGGGACCTTGCATTTATATTGTCTTTACAGTTGTTACTGCCATCTGCTCCGCTCGCTTGTCATGTCATATTTAACATTAGATCCGTAAAGTCTTAGGGTGAAGGTGACCATGTCTTCCTTTGCTTCTACTGTAGCAAATATGATGGTTTCTTAATCTTGACTAACAGATTTAGGTCCTACAGGGATACAAATAATAATAATTTAATTAACATAATTTTATACATTCAAGTGTGCTTGTTCACATGTCTGCTACATACACTTTAAACTTATATCTGTATCTGTTCAGGCTTGTACAGGGCACATGCAATTGCCTGTCGAAACAGGAGGCTCTGATATGATGAAATTGTGTATATCCTTAGAAATATAACTCGTGTCGTTCAACTTCATCCCCTCACCCAGTTCCATTCAATGTTAGCAGAACTTGTTGACAGGGATTCAATATGTAGTATCCGAAATTAAGCCATGTAACCAGTCTTAGCAAAGACTTAACAAAGTTTGTGGTTGTACATTTTCCACTTTGGGTACAAATGTTGTCATGGGAATGGATTAATGTCCTGCCATTTTCCATCCTTGTTATAATCTTTTTTTTCCCCCCAAAGAATGTCATATCAGAATTTTAATGTCTTGTATAATCTGTGAATTATATCATTGTGCTCTACTGCTTTGACCTTTTCTACATGCTGTAATTTGATTGAGTAGCCATTCCACTGCTCTCTTTTTTAACTGCTTTATTATCCCATAGGGAATGTGTAGACTGGGCAGACATTCAGAATACACTCCACCCTCATTTTGGCATCAACTGTCAGCCTTTTCATTGCTTTACAGGGCTGTTACTCAGACTTCATATTCATTAATTGGTATCTAAAAGGGAAGTAGCCTTATCAAGGAATGTTATAAAGAGAGGAGCTTTGAAGGAACGACGTGTACCAGAATACTGAGAAGTCAAAGTAGCGTTGCATAGGTAATAAATTTCTTAAAGTAGCGTAACTATATATGTTCCCAGATGACACAGATTTAATCTGTGCTGTGACAAAGGTGATATCAAAATTTTCACCAGTTCTTATTATGATCTGGAGATAGTATGCTTGTGGTCTTAATGCCGTAATAATAGCAAAAGGTATGATGAATGGGAGATAGCACCAGACATTACATTTTGAAAGGATACGGAAATAATGTAACAATGTTATCAATGCCACATCTTTGGCTGGATGAGATCTAAGTATTAAAACTGTAAGAACAATGATTCGATTTCACACTTTTAATTTGAAGGTTCATCATGAGAGTGAATTGCTTCACTTCCTCTGATGCCTTTAGAGAGTGATGTCAGTATGCAGTGCAAATGCTTGTTCTCTGGCGTGTGTCAAGAGTGCTTTAGGTGTATTTCGTCCTCCTATTTTGTTCAACTTACTCTACCTTGTTTACTGTACAGAAGAGTTTCATGAGCTCTTGTACATACTGTGCACTTTGAACCTGAAGAAAATCATAGAATTTGCTATGACTCTGAAACATGGTTTGAAAAGAAGAATCAGTTATGGCTAAGGAGAAACTAGTTTTGAAAAGTAGAGATAGATTATGAGCACAGGTTATTTGCCATGTACACATAAATGTTTTTCAGTGGAGTTGACTCAGAATCAAAATTCTTAAATCTTACAGTTACTGTGCTTTCATCACTTAAAAAGTTTAAAACAACTTTTAAGTCATTATGAAAAAGAAAAAGTATGTATATATTATTGAAATTAAGCCAAGATATTTCAAAATTTGGGAATGTATTTCTGACTCTTCACCCTTTAGGAACAGCAAATATTTTTAATTGCAAGCAACAAAAATTTCATAATACAGAGAAACATCCCCCTTTCACATCCATTGCTGACCGACTTTAGAAAAAGTCTCAACCTCTAGGCTTTTTCTTCCCTTTGTGCTTTGTATCATTCCTTTCTTACCTTGGAAGCCCTTGGGTGCAATGTTTTCTTGTGCAAAAGAGAGGGCATAAAGAGAGTCTCATTTAGGTGTGCCTTTAGGCTGTACCATAATACATACAATTAATCTAGTAAAAATTTACTTAGACTTCTGTGTGAAAACAACTTTGATATGGAAGGCTTTTTTTGAGAATCGGTATATCACAATATATGTGGGACACAATAGTGTTCAAATACACTGTGCATATACATCCTATCATACGCATCACATAAACTAGTTGCTTTTCTGTAGCTAACTATACAAAACTTGACATCTTTGCTATGATGCATAATAGTTCATGATTAAACATATTCGATAACATCAAGTTCTACTGAAGCTTTTCCAGGTGATGCTGCCCTTATTGTTCTAAGTAATATACAATTTTTTGAGAAAACAGTTGCTACTCTGAAAAAATTGCAAATTAAATACATATAGAAGTAAAAATAAAAAGCAAACCTGATTAGGTTACTGAGGTTAATTTTTAGGTAATTGATTAAAAAAATATAAACTGCAAGAAATATACTTTTGATTTTAAGGAGAGTTGGAAAATAAAGCTTCTGTTTCCAAATTCAGTCTGTTTTAAGGGATTACATCCTTCTCTTCTGACCATACTCTTTTGCTTTAATGAAACTTGCATGTACTGTGTATGAGCCAGAAGCCAGTCAAATTCAGATTGTTGGTTAAAGTCAATCTCCTGTTAAATTGCAGTGAGGATTCTGTGTTATAAAGACCATGACAATGCTATGTATTAGTAAATCAAAATATGATATGTGATGATGCACAGAGGGATTTAAGAAGAGATGAAGACAGTAAAAATGAAGGGGAAGTTCAATAAAGGAATATCAATTCAGGAGAATGCTTACAATTAAGAAACCATCCATCGTAACTCTTCCTATCCAACCCAAAAGATTTTTAGCTACTTTTCAACAGATATTTTGGTAGCATTCCTTTTGCAGATAAGAAACACTAACAAGGGTTATAGAGCTACCATTGTCCATATACGTTGGCACTGTAAAAGAATTGATTTTCGTCTCTTGGGCTACCAGTCATGGCTCTAAGCTGGAGCATCTACAGACCTTATTCTGTCTCGCTGTTTAATAATATGCAAAGGAAGCTGAAAGGCTGTGTAGGAACCAGACCTAAGGCTGAGCTCCCTACACATTGTGTCCAAATGTGCTGCACCATATAGACGCTGTGACCTGGCTTTGTGAGAACTGATCATGCCTCAATTACTCTTTGGTGCCTCTGCGGTCTGAACACAGATAATAATTCCCATTACATGTCTACATCTGTTTGTTTCCATGGGGTTGATGGTTACAGACACAGAAGGTTTGAAAAAGAGACACCCTACTTGATG
>NW_008823923.1:518749-544153 GCF_000699105.1 Pygoscelis adeliae | reverse complement strand
TTTCCGTTGATTTGACTGGGAGTTTTCTTCAGCACTACTGTTTGCAGAGGCCAGATCAGAGGAGAGGGAAAGATTAGTTTTTCACTTGTAACTGGAAAACAAAAATTATGGTCCTGGGCTAAGAAGGATGTCTTACGGTTTAATTTACTTCTTAGGATTAATGTTAACCAAAAGAAACTTGAGGAGCTTCTTTGTCTGACTTCAGTTTATTCTTTTTTTAATGTGCTCGCTCTCTTTATTGCTATTCATTTTCTGTCTTTTCCTCATCTTTTGTACACTTACTAACCAATCAATGTCTCTCTCAAAACTTCCCTAGAAGATTGTCTTTTACGATAATTTTCTATAATCGCCCATCTTAGTGATACACTGCAGAAGGCACAATAGCTCCAAAAACAGACAGACAATTGGTGCTTATTTTCAGACAATTTTCATTTATGTGATTTTTCTTTTTTTTCTTCTTTCAAATGCCCATAAGTAACTACTTGACTCTTTCAAGGTCTCTTCGATGTGACTCTGCCGTAGGAAGATGAATCATTGTTCTGACCTTCAGTTCTCTCTCCTCATTTTGATGAGGCAACTTTCCATTTTGTAAAACAGAAAGCTGTTTTCACTTGCAAAATCATTTTATTGTGCCAGTCGAATTGCACAAGTCATAGCAGGATGAATCTCTCTGATTTACCATGAAGGCTAAGGGAACATTTAAAGAATCTTGCTTTGTGAGCATGTGTATTGGGCTTTTCTTGTTTGTTTTTGAGAGCCAACTCAAAACATTTGCAGCACACATCCTTTTTTTTGTTTGTTTTGTTTTTGTATTTTTTTCATTAACTAGTTGGGTAATTTTGGCGCAGATAGCTCTTAGTGAGCATTTTGAAGTCCTGAATATGCACAATCATTTCCCTTTGGTAAGAATCAGGTGTTCTGACAAATAGACACGTAAGATTTTCTTGATTTAAGATCAAGGGAAAATACAGTTAATGTTTAAAAAAAATGGTCTTTCTCTTGATGGAGCCTACTAGAAAGCAGACATATCCCACAGAGGATTCTGTAAAATTGCTAATGTTAATTGTATGTGTTACTGCATTGAACTTCTAGCAGTAAAAGGAAGAAAAGTATTTACTAGAATAAACTTCAGATAAATTTGGAGGGAAAAAATGCATCTGTCCTTGTAGTTCAAGTAGTATTATATAACAGTTTCTTATAGACTTCTGTGCTTCCTAATATTTTTATTTCTCATTCAAAGACGTTAGAAAAATGTATTTAAGCCTCCATTGCTATTTTAAACTTTACAGAAATAAAGAAGCTGGGTTACTTTACTCTAATCCTTTTAACGTTTCCATAATTACAGACTTACCACTGTCTCATAAAAAACATCTGAATTATCAGATTTTTATAGTGACTGCTGTTGCCAGTACCATTGTGTTTTGCTTGTTACAGTGCTAACAAATTTTGTGCTGTATGGCTTATCAGAGACATATCTTTGCCAGTGCACACAGGTACATGTACTTGACTTGATTTTTGGCCATCTTTAATTAGGAAAAACCTGAATTATGCTGAATTGTTTGGGTAGACTTCAGGTATTTTTCTATCTGGGGAACAGACGAAAAAGAGTATGAGCATCTAACTTGCAGGAACCAATACTCATCTGGCCAGTGATGTGACTCCAAGCCAGAATAACAGCAAGTCAGTTCTATTTGAGGATTTTTATAAGACTTATTTCAGTTTCGTGCAGTTTCCATGTAAAGCTGTATCAGTTGCATTTTTTTGTGACAAGAGTGAAGCGAAGTATTGATCTGGCAATATTTAGATGACAGAAGCCTAGAATGGTTTCAATGTGAGTTGTAATGAGGAATTCAGTTTTTCCCCAAAGAGTATTACATTAAGTGCGTGTGTTGAGACAGTATCATCTATACGTGCACGCTCTATTTCCTGTGGGTTGGCTCAGCCTGATAGATTGGGTGTACAGGGTCCAATAGGGGCGTGTGTGACACGGGTTGATGCAGTACCAGAGGTATGAAGATATTCTGTACGCGTGCCCTAATGATGCTGACACAAAAATAGCACCAGGAGGCAAAAGATTCCCTTTGGGATGTTGCCTCAGCTGGCATTCACAGTGACCACTTTCAGGGTATTGTCATGAGTTTTATGATATTTTGTGCTTTTCATGAAGTTCTTTTTGATTGTACACACAGACTTCAAAATGTGACTCTCGCGTTTATTCAATTTAAAAGCCAAAGTGAATAAATTACAGGTTAGTGTTAAATCTGAAGAATTTTAAGTCATTTTCCTGATCCTTTGAGGCCAGTTTCTTGATACTTTGAATTGTCATTATGGTAAATTGTTACGTAAGTTCTGTTTCTTCTGAACTTCCTGTTCCTCTGCAGGTTATTTCTCACTTTCACAAGTGAGAAACTACTTCTCTCTTCTCTCTTCTCCCCTTCTCTCTCCTCTTCTCCCCTCTCTCCTTCTCTCCTGTTTTGAAGAGGAACGCTAAGTTCTTTAGTTAAGGTATAATACTGGAGAGAGAGACAAACGCAATTAGCAAATTGTATTCTATTAAATCATCATTACTGATTTTTTGATTGCAGCGGGTTCAAGACATTTGCTGTTGAAAACCACCACCCTCATTTATTACAAAGATCTCCAATAGTGACTTGTTTACCATATTGTTTTCTTTCTTCACTTTCCTCATAGGGAGCTATTTCTAGTGCATTTTATTAGCTGTATGATAGTAAACACAAAGGCAGATACCATTCTTTGTCATATACACAGTATTCCAGTATTTCAAATTTATGAAACTGGTTTTAAACCGGCTTTTTTGTTTTCATACTTAGATTGCCCTAATTTATAGTTCTGTTGAGACCTATGTAATAGGCACCTAGTGTGAAGAAACTGTGTTCCTCTGAATCCTGTAGGGCATTTCACATTTTCAGAGAATTCTTCTCATGCACTTAGTTTTGATTGTTGGCCCCATGTTCCTGACAGAAACAGCACTGCTGTTATTTGAGTGCATTTTATAATTTTTGAAGTTGGGGGAAAAACTCTGGAAGATCATAAGAAACAGAAAACGCATTAGTTATCCTGTGCATATGCTTTCTCCTACAACGTGAAGGCACAAGATTTCATCAAAGAACAAAATCAGAATGCTACTTAATGAAGGAGGAAATTAAGTTACAGAGAAATAAAAGTCACTAAAAAACTAAATAACACTTCAAATAATTTATTAGAGAAAACTCTGAAATTGGGCTAATGATATATCTTGATAAGGTTTTTAGAATAATGTGTTATTTGTATCTTATAGAAAACTTCAGTAACAAGAAGGGTTCTGCATCCTTTATGCCTTTCCTGTGTTGATTGCTTTACTTCTCATTGTCTATTGCATCTTTGGATTCTTTAACTTCTTAAAAAGCAGCTGCGTGAGAAACTAATTTTAGATAGCTTTCTAGTTTAAAATTGATGCTGTCTTATGCTTTAATAATTGTTGGTGGTAATTTATTTGCTATTTGCACATAGACCCTGAGGATTTGGTAGTTTATCAATGTTTTAAAAGTTAAATGGATCAATTTTACTTTTTTTCATTATTTTTATTAAATTATATGAACTTCCTTCCTTCTATGGACCATAATCTTCACACATGCTTTTTTTTTTCTGTATTCTCAGTTCGGGAGTATAAATCCAGATGCTAGCATACACCACATCATTAAAAACTGATTTAATGATCATCGCCTTTCAGACCGAGAAGATGAAGCATCTTACTACTTCAACCCCTTCCTTCCCCTTCAAACACTTCAGCTGATGGCACTCTGCATAACAGAGTCACCATGTCCTGGAAGGAGATTGTAGCTCCCCCCTTTATCTGCCAGTAACATTGCTGTACCTGATCCCAATCTAATATCCAGGAAAGAATCAGACCTGTTGCACTGCCTGTCCTGATTGCTGCACCAGACTGTAGTCACTTCTTTGGGAAGATGCTGGACAAGCTAGGCTCTTGAACTGATGTAGGAATCCCAATACCTTTCAAGTGTAGATTAGAAGTGAACATGCACAATACTTAGTTTAACTCCTTCAACGATATATTATAACACCTTGCAACATGGTTGTCTGTGTCTGAAGCTGACGCTGAGGAGTTGTTAGAGCTCACTGTGAAAGGAGCCACATCACTAGGTTTGAGAGAGAAACAGCTTTTTCCCCACTCCTCCATTTCTTCGGAGGCGAAGGCTTTTCTTGCATGTTGGAAAGTACCAGCTGTGCAGCCGCTCTCTTTCCTTCTCTAGTATGCTTGCTATGTACATGAATGCTTGCTAAATGGAAAAATAATGATGTGAATTGTTAGATTGTTAAACTGGTTTGACCTGGTACAGCATATCATGTTTAGCATACTATCTCTTATGAGCTCTGAAGAGGGACATCTTTGTATTCCTGCAGTGGGTTTTATTGGTTGTCTCTAAAACTTTTCAATTTCTGCAGTACCCCTAGCATGGTTTTCTAAGGAGCTAAGACACACGTGGTTGCACTCCGTGTCCTATACTCCCAAAGCTTTTAAACCTGTTGGCTAATTCCATCCAAATTTGACAGAAGTTTTGATGACATTCAATCCCCATATATTCTGTGAAAAAAATCAGTGGTTGGTCAGAGGGTAGAGACTGAACGAGTGCGGTGGGAAAGGCAGGCAGAGCTCAGTTTGTGTGGGGGCTGTAACTGTGGGCCGGCAGCCAGTGTGTCCACAGCCCTGTCTGCGTGCTGTGCGGTGGCCACTGCCTGCTGTGTCTTCAACTTGTAGTAGCATCTGTGGAAATGTTAATTAATTGGGAGTCTTCGCAGATCAGGTGTTAACTTCAAGTTTATAAGGAATGTATTACTTTTTGAGTGTTCAGGTCTGTATTTCGATTGTGGACCTGTTGTGAGTGTGTATAATGAAAGGGTACTTTTTTCAGTGTTACCGAAATCACTGATTTTCTTCCAAATTCACCAGCCAATCCATTCATTTTATTTTTTTCTGTGGTACTTGGAGGCATAGATGCACGGATAGTTACGTGTATCTCAACCTGTGTGAACATTGAAATGCTCACGCTGAATCATTACGGGGCAGTAAGAAAGTCAACAGTATCTCCCTTTGGAGATTGTGTGATCCTTGCAGTACGATTAGACTTTTCCTATTAGAGTTTCTGACTGAACTAATAGTTATCCTGAGCTGAATTCTTACCTCTTGCTAAATATACCCTCCCTTGAAAAACTGTAAGGACAAAAATCTATACGAGTATGATTTTTCTTTCTTTTGTCCAAATTATCTCAGGGAAGGGGATTTCCTCAGGATTTAGGTATAGTCAAACAAAGTCTTGGGAGGAACTCTTGATACCTGGGTATCTCATTAGGTGATACTTACCTGTCACAGGAGATTTGCTTCCAATGTTTCCTTTCTTCTGGAGTTGATGACCATCTTTGATTGTCATTGATTTTGGAGGAACGAGGTTCTGATCTTAAAAAAAAGTAATATAAGAAAAGTACGTACAGTTGTGCAAAGCTAAAGAAAGACTTGGAAAATGTTGGGGTGTTTTTATATCCTTTTCTATGACAGTCTTCATGAAAACTGCTTATCTGACACCCAGAGGTTTTTTCCAATAGACAAAAAGTTCCAGTCAAAATCTGAAAATCTGTGCAAAGTGCATGTGCCCTCCTGCTGGCGTCCTGTCAGAGTGAGGTTTCTGTGCAAAAATTTTCACCCAGAGCCCTAAAAACTCCCACAAGGAGTTAGGTATAGAACTCTCATATTTTTCTAGTAAATTGCTGTCTGTCTGCTATCTTATTTTTCTATGAATCTATATTTTTCATTCTTCCTGCTGTGAAACTAACCCCACTAAAATCTGGAGGGAAGGAGGGGAACTGTAGCAGATGGTAGATAACATTGAAGAGAATAAAGCTCCTTTCATTTCTCCTGGATTACTTAGCCATCCACCATTAGATGCATCCTGTTTGGATTTAGGAAATACAGTTTGTGCTTTGTTAAATAATTACTTGATCACAGCCCAGAGACGTAACTTTTAATGTTTCATTTGGTGCAATTCCAGTTGAATTGGAGGTAACTTGGTTTAAGTGGAAGCTGAGAGGTAAAAAAACCCCAATAGTTAAGAGATAGTAATTACTGAAAACTGCTCTTTTCCTGCCAGAATATTGGCAGTTACCCCGAGTATGCAAAAAAAGGTTTCAAAATGTGGCATCTAATGCATTGCGATGTTCCTGCTCTTGGTACTGACCCATAACAAATCTGTCAGTTAGGTTGCATAGATATTTATAGGACTAATATTGCTGCCTGACCTGTGATGAATTTTGCATCTGGTAACATTTGTGGGGAAAAAAAAAAATCAATGAATGCTTTTGTTTTGCACCTGATGACTCATCATTTTTCTGGGGTTCCAAGCAGCAATGCTGGTTGCTAATCTTACACCCATTTTCTGTCAAAAGAAGTGTAAAAACAGCTAAAATAAAATAATTCCCCCAGTTTTGGTTCAAATCGCACATGTTTGCCGAGGTAAGAAAAAAAGCATTTGCAAAGGCAGAAACTTCAGCTTCCAGTGAAGTTTAGTTGTCAAGCTACCTCTAGCCTTTTAGAGAAGGTATTCTAAAAAGAAGTATGACTTATTGGGGAGCATCCTTATCTTCTTAAAGGCATTCTCCTGCCACTAGGAGATCTGGGTGCAGTGTCTAGCCTTGGAAAGGTTTGGGGATGACGTAACATGTTTTAGATCACAGTCTGACCTCATCTATCGAGCTTTTTACCTTCTTCGGGAATGAAGGATCTCCTAAATAGCACTATTTGTAGAATGAGTAATGTATTTGAAGAATGCCTTACGCAATGGGCTAATATCTACGTTAACATGTGCAGCTTAATAAAAGTAGTAATATAAGTCAAATAGCAAACCATAAGAAGATATGAGCTATATGGATGAAACAGGTTCCTCCTGTTTGAAATTCAGGCTCTATAAAGTCAGTAGCGATGCACCCTATTTGAAGAACTGTACTATAACCTAACTGTATTGCCATACTTATAATTTGAATTAATCATATGCTTCCTTACTTGCAGTTTAGTTCTAGCTCAGGCTGTTAAAGGGTCTTGAATTTTCTTCTCTGAGCAAAGACAACTGAAAACCATTTTGAAGGCAAAACTGAAATTCTGTTGGAGTGGTATGTAATTGAGTTTCTTGTACGTTTGCTTCCAGTTCCTTTTGACAGTCCTTTTGGGTGTAAAAGACTGTTGCATGTCTGCCATGAGTCTGATGTAAGGAAAACGATCCTTTCTATCTGGGATAACTCATTACTACCTTGTGGAGTTGCATCACAAAAATCCTGCCTTTTCCCCCCATGGTGTATGTCTAAGAAGGAAGTGGCTGTAATTTGAGGGAGTGGGGACCATCATTTGCTCAGATGCTGTGCTGACTGGGGCCACAGAAGTATCTCATGCATATTTAGATAGCTTTGAGTGTTAACAATTTATTGGAAAAAAGTATCAGGAGAGATCTCGGGGGCTTACTCTTAATGTTGCTTTTATTTCATTTGAAGTCTGATGGAGGAGCTGAGTGTAAATAATTAAATTCTAATGATGCCAAACTCCTCCCTCTGTAAAACAGACACAGCACTGAGCTCACATCTGGTAGCAATGACGTTTAGAAGAAATGTACTTTATAGGCTGTGCTGGGACCTTCACTGTTGGCTGTGTGGAAAGAAATTAGTAACTTGCTTGAACTGAGTTAGCTTCTTGAATGTTCATATGCAGGGTGCTTGATATAGAGAACTACATTTTCTGTCCACGCTCACAGAGCCTGTCAAACCGCGCTGGGTAATGTCATGATTCTGTAGAGGGACTGTGTTCCCTGCTGACTTACTAGGCGAGAAGAAGGGCAGTGAAATTTATTTACAGCACTCTGCTGGAGTCTTTCTCCAAAGTCATTTTCTGGTCCTGTCAGTAGTGATGTTCTTGTGTGGACACGTACATTTATGAAATCTATACTCACCTTCTCCTCCTGTCAGAGGTTACGTTTTGAAGTCTCCTTTTGGGAAAGTTTGATTCCAGTCGGGGATTAAAATTTGATAAATAGAAAATACATGGCCTCTATCCTGAGTTTTAAGCATTAAAATCCCATGAGGTGTTTGTGCAATGAACATTTCGAGTTAAACATGTTCGTTCTTTCCCATTTTTAATGTACTTTAGTTCGTTAGGGATCAGTAATGGAAAAGGTGGGCCATGCCATGCATATAATGTGAATGTGTATTTGCCGTGATGATGTGCTGGACCTCCCTCTTGGAAGTAATGGGGTATACATGAATTTGGTGCACAACTGAGCATGAATTTCTGATGTTCCTCTAAGCAGCAGTTTTAATTTTTACTATTTTAAACTACTGCTTAAATTAGCAACATTTGGTGGGAGTGGTCTAACAATAGTTTGAAGATGATGAAATCAGCCCTCCTGGGTACTCTCTCTAGTTTGGATACTGGCTTACTGTGTGAACTTTTAAACTGCTTAATCTCTCTCATATATTCATTTTTCTGATTTTAAAGCGAGGGATCCAATAATCACCTCTGTGGAAGAGTTGTGCTTCTCTAACGGGGGTTTTCCAACAGTTATTATAGGCTTTTGGTACACACTGAATATTTTTGCTCCTACTTAAATACCCAAGCATTGACTGATTTTTGCCATTATTTTCACAAGTTAAAAAATCCTCACTCAAAAATGCCATGGGTTCTCCCCCCCCCCCCAAATATTAGTTATATGAAGAAGCAGTACAGAAAAAAACTGTAAAAGGGGCATAATAGCTTGGCAATATGCAGCGACACAGCTCTTCTTAACAGCATCAGCCTACGGTTTGTGAAGTGTCCTGAGTTTCACCAGCTTCTTTCTTTGTGGTCTTAGACTTTCAGATACTGTAATAACACATGAAGAATTTGTTGAAGCGCGTCAGAGCCTCATCTCCTTTTCATACCTTCCTGAAGTTCCTTGGCTCAGATTAAAACAGAATCTGGGAGAACATTAGAGGCTTTTTTTTTTTTAATTCCTTGGTCTTTTTTTTCTTTAATAGTACAAATCCAGAGCAGAGGAACTAAAAAAACCAGAAACCTGTTTTTCACTTGAGACCAGATGTTCATGTGAGTTTCAAAGCATTTAATACATTGCTTGCAATGAAGATTGCTTTGATTGAACAGGTTTTCAGACTGCTGCTGTTTGTAGCCCTGCTGGTGATAAATGATGGGAACAGTGTTTGATAAAATATCAAAGAACTAATTTATGGACTTCTATTAAATTCCACTGAGGCAGCGAGACGTGCAGACTTTGTGGGAATCTGGCCTTCGTTTTTTCATAAACAGTGGCTTGAAGGTCAGCCCTTGAGGACCTAGTGATACTATTCCTTGAACAATAGCTGTAGTTAAAAATATTTTTGTATATTTGTAGTAATACAGTAATTTTTATTGTTTCAGAAACTTTCCTTTGGTTATTAAGATACATAAAAATCCACAATATCATCAGGAAACCCAGATTTTGGACATTGTAGGAACCGGAGCCCATTTTCCTATGTAGAAAAGAGGGAAGAATTCATTTTCTCTTGTTGGTCCAAATAAATTTTCCTGTCACTTTCTCATGCCCCCATCAGATACACTGCATGTCTCCCAAAGGCCTCTTCCACAGTCGTGTGACCGCTCATAAACCTGCACTGGGTAATTAAAGGTGTTTAATAAGGATATAAAGATGGGACAATCCTGATCAGGATTTTTAAGGCAGCTGCTCCATGAATGTTTCCTTTGTTCCTTTTCTTGCATGGAACTGAAACTACTTGATTTGGTGACAGTTGCCAGGTTTTCTCAGGGAAATTCTCTTTATTTCAAGTGGTTGATACTGGCAATTGTCGAAGAGGATTTACTTTCAATCTTTGATGTCTCGGTGAAATTCCAAGTGGCCATGGTGTGATAAATGTGAAATCTTGGGTGTCCATGGCTGTTGCCCTGTATAAAACTAAATACATATCCCAAAAGCTTCCAGTGTACCGAGGAGTTGTGGAGCGTGCAGAGATTTGCAAAAGTACAGCAATTGCTCCTAAGTCAATTAAAGGCAGTTAATTTTAAATGTTTTACACGGTTCCATTGATTGGACACATTCACCTAAATCACGGGAAAAAATAAAAGCCAGCCACAGTTAGCATTTTATGCTTACCTGCAATAAATAGTCATTTTACTTTTATTTAGAATGTCTGCTGTTGTTCAGTGTAGAAAAATTATTTGCCTACCAAGAGATCAGCCAAATGAGGACAGGACCCCAGTGTAAGAAAATAAAGTGCTATTGGAGAACATCAGGACAGTACAAGTTTTATCCTGGATACCTTTTACTTTTTCTGGCTCTCTAGGTTTAGAGTTAATCTATAAAAGGACAGCGCTTTGCGTTAATTAGGCTACCGTCTAGAGGTGTGTCGTGAAATTTGCAGAGCAATTGAAGTTAATGAGCTTTCTCACAAACGCAGCTGTGTCCTCCTTTACACTACCATTGGTACAGTCTAGCCACAAGCAAGCCCTGGAATCAGAAGCCAAGGGAATTACTTCCGTTGTAGTATATAAGTAATGGCAGGTGCTTACATATAAAATATGTGGTATGTATGTGTATAAATATATGTATGTATATGTAATGTGTGTTTATATACGCGTGTATTTATATATACACTGAAATGACTATTTTTATAAATATTTTTTTAAAAAAATTAAGCATTTGCCAGTATTAATTTATATATAAATATGTATACCTGCACAGTAAATCAGAGAAAAGGACATTTTAGTCATTCAGTAGCTGCACTCAAGTAATAAAGCAATTTTGTAGGTCAAGAACAGTATTATGTAGATACTGATTTTGCCTTCTGGCCTCATCACTATTGTCATCTTGTTAAAACTACAGAACTTGTGTTTTTAGCAAAAGCTGCCTTATCAAAATGTTTGAGAAGATTCCACAGTTTAACTGCAACTTTTATAGCCACTTTTAATAATAATGTGTAAAATGAAGGATGTAAATATTTTTTTCAGTGCTGAACTCTACATTTTCAAGGAAAAGAAATTATATGTCACATGAGATAGTATTAAAAATACAAGTTGTTTCTATAGTAAATGATGTAAAGGACAGGTATCTTATTCTGAATATTGTAAGCTTTCTAATAACCATGTGAAATCATTGTAATTTGTTATTGCCTTAGCCCATTCATTGGAAAACAAGTAATATAAAAAAATGAAATCAAATTTGGTATAAAACAAAGGGCAGGAAATCTCTTTTAAAAGCTTACAAAGGGAGATCTACTTAAACAAAGCAAGTATAATTCTGGAACATGCAACTGAAAGGGAAGAACATAGGTTTAATTATGGGATTAGCTGTCTTTGGTAGTAGTTCACTTTAGAATATATCAGCATATTACAAAAATATCTTGTAGTACTTGAAAAATGGAAAAAGAGGTAATTACACTGATCCCGCATTTTAAAAAGGAAAAAGGAGGTGTGTGTTAGGGAGGCTACAAAAGGTAGTCAGTTTAGGAAAGCTCAGTTAAATTATATGACATCTTAAATGTTATAGGTAATGTCTTTTCAAGTTAGTGTTTCCAGCCTAATGCAGATAATAGGATAATGAGGCATTTATGGAGATTATATTTTAAAAGTTACAAATGTACTACTTTCTAGCCACCAAGATTGCACACAAAAACAGCGGGGTCATTCAGGAAATAATTAGAGATGTTCATAGTGTAGAAGAGAAGGAATTGAACTTTGCCAGGCTTAATGGCTTTTATTTGTGTCCTAAAGGCTTCTTATGTCCTTTTTAAAAATAGTTCTCCCTTCTATAGAGCAGTTACACTGCGGTTTTAAAATGTATTCTTCATCTCCTCTGTCACAGGGACCAAAATTTCCCACGTTTTCAAATCCTTCTTAGTCCTGTAGGTCCTTTTGAAGGACGGGGTTATTTGATATGCCCAATCAGCTGCAAAGAGGCAGGGAGTTTGCCAGGTAAGATTTTTGCCATCAGCTGGTACCTCAAGAGGTGTAACCTGGCGTGAAGTCCTTCACGTGTGGGAGCCCCACCTTGTTACACAAACTCACCTGTTCCTCTGGCCTGTTTACTTAGCTCTGCAAACACACGATGGAGTTTACATTTCCCATCAGAAAGTTATTGCATGACTTAGAAAACAGAATTTCTTTCTGAAAAACCAAGAGGTCAGAGTTAGAAAAGTTTGTTAGTAGTCTTCCTCAATAGAATGGAGAAATAAAGTTGATGCAGAGAGTACAAAGAGTAAAGAGAGCTGTTGTAATATATGCTGGTGTGCAAGTGCTGGGCTTTCCATTGGCTTGGTATTTGGATCTGGTCATATGTGAAGATTATGGAGATAATGGAATGTGACACAGAAGGAAAAAATAGAGAAAAGACGAGGAAATTAAGAAAGGAAAGCATCAGACAAGAACAGAAAAAGCACGTATCGCAGCAAATAGAGTTGCGTTTGAAGAGGATGCTAGTAACCATGGGTGCTTCTTGTTCTGTGATTGTCAGTTAAACCACGACAAGGACTTAAAGCAGAATTGGACCAGGCCTTAGATCATGACTGATCATGGCACGGGTTGGGTTTTGATGAGGGCAGGGGGAAGAATTTATCGCATGGTAACATGGAAGTTGTCATTTTAGTTTCATTAATTACGCAGTTACCTTTAAAGTAAAACAGTAACTTCAAAAATGTAACAAGGCACGTGGATAGGAGTTTTTTTTGGTGCTTTTAAATATTTTTTAATAATTTTTTTTCTCTTGACACTAATTAGGAGTAGCTACCTATGTCACTGAGGTGAAAGGTATATACAAATTCTCCTAGATCATGAAGAGGATATAAAGCATACTACCTTCTCACCTGCTGTCCCTTACTGCTAGAATGGGACTTTTCAACCCTAGCATTTGCCATCAGTTCAAAGAGCTTATTTATTTTGAACCCTGCTTTTTCTTCTATGCATCTTGAAGATTTCACTTTCTCCAGTTCTCTTCATCTTATTTCCTCTCACAAATGTATTATCAATTTTCCACTATTTTCCCAAATAGACCCTCAAAAGCCATTTGTTGTTCTTGTTCTCCTCTGGATCTTTTCTTTCCTCATGGCACCTTGTCCACGGCTGTTCTTAGGAGACTGTTTTTCACTTGGAAGAAAGTGGCTTAATGCTGCCTTCCAGGTGATTTCTTAACTCCTCCTGACCTCACTTAGAGGTGAGCACTTACAGATTTGTAGTGATGGAGTCCAAACTTTCCTCCTTGATCATCTCACCTGATCTTCACTATGTCACAAACTATTGCATTTCACCCTGTATAACTGAATATCCTTCCCCCCTCACCCCCCTAAGCATACCTTCTCAAAAGGCATTCAGTTTAGATTCACAAACATCCCAGACGTTTCCCTGGTCTCTTGCTGTTTGGCTTTTAAAAATGTGTGTTCATTTGTCAAGATGAATTTACCTGAATATATCTTGCTGTCGTGGCTTCTCTCTAATGCACTGTTCCATTTGATAATAAAGACATAGTCCCTGACCCTCTTTAGTAGCTGACGGAGTGTGTTGACGCAGTGGTTGAGGCAGATTCAGAGTGGTAAACCTGTGATTTGTCCCAGTTGCTTCCTGACCACCGGTCAAAATCAGATATTGGCATATAATGTTAGTTATGTTGTTTGTGTTCTCATAGAGAAAAACTGATGTTGTTGAGTGGGATAGCTTCAGTCTTACGCCTACTGATCATCTCTCAACCTGTTTGAGAAGATTAACAGATATGTGTTTTTACTGTGTGGTGTGAACTGTAGAGTTAGAAAACGTAAGATTACATCTGTGGGATTAGCTTTTTCAGCTATGGTGCTTTATTATCTGTCAAGATATAAGCTTTGTTCTGTAAAATCTCTTTTCTATGAAAACCATGTTTGCTTGTCCTTTGTTCATCCTCCTGTAATTTTTATAAGATTCAACCGAATGCCAACTTCTCCATAATTTTGAGTGGAACTGCAATAAAATTCACTTGGCATTAGATTCCAGGCCATTCCTTTTAACTTTCTGAATATTTACTTGAAACTTATCAGTCTGTAATCTTCTTAACACTGTAGTCCAACTTACCTAAAAACAAAAAAAAAAAGAAAAAAAAGAAAAATAAGTGTAATCAGTAATAAAGACTTGAGGAGTCTTGAGTTCACATTATCCAGACCAGCTTATTTTAAAATATTTACCCTGTTTTTTCACTGGATGCATGAGACTCAGTTTGTGTATTGCAAACTGAACTTACTCATTGAAAAATGTTTTTTCCAAACATTTTAAATGATCTCTTTTTAGATTTAGTGCTATTCAAATCATCATATGTGACTGATGTTTCTTCCCTATGCTGTATTAATTAAGGCTGAAACTCGCCTTCAGATGTGTTTCACAAGACACCATTTTACTTCCACTTCTGAGAATCTCTTTTGCTTTTTCTGTCCAATAATCTGACTATTAATCCCTTAATTCCCATATCTTTCTTTCACCCTGGTTTTGCCCTGCTGACCCTTTTCTCTCCTTTGAGGTCCCTGCAGGCCCTTTGGAGCTGACCGCGCTGGTGTGCAGGGGGCTACTCCACACTTAATGCTCAGAAGTCTTTGGGGACAAAACAGAGGATCTTGTACCCTGTACCCAAGGAGACCAGCCTCCCTGTGCCTGCGATGCAGCCTCTCCAATGTAGGTGCGATAGACACCTCGCGCGGTTGGTGGTGGACCTTTGGAGTACTAGTTATGGAGCCCTGTTTGTCCTAGAGGTCTGAGACACCGAGCCCTGTATGTCCATGCCTTACAGCAGCATTGCATATGTGGACATTTCAGGTCTGCTGCTCCTCCAGAGACTTGCTGAGGCACTGCTGCACCTCTTGCCAACCATTCCTACAATGAAGTAATAAATTTAAATATTACTTGAATATGAATTTCTTCCTGTCATTCCTACCTTCTATCAGTGACCGGTAAGCCATTTTCTTGCTCTGGGAATCCAGTACTCCCTCAAGAAAGGAGAACTCGTCCACCAATTGCAAAGAGTTCTTCGTTTGTGTGCTAGTTGTTCAGTGTGATTGTCTTCCATGTTCTTGGGTGAAAGAACTGCAAATGAAGCTCACCAGCAGATGAGCAGGCTGAAGATCTGTGAAAAACTTCTACTTGACCTTTAGAGCTGGAATAGCACAGTAATGGGTGTATGATCAGATGCTTAAAACAGGCACTTTAAAAAACAAAACTGGCAGAAAAATATTTTCTTCTAGCTAATCCATGTTGACACTAGAGACAGTCTCTAATTGTTACATAGAGGAATTATTCATTCCTTGCAGTATACGGCAAGCTATAAGGGGTAAAATGCAGAATTTATCTTCTATGTTTTCTCTGTGGAGAACAAATATTAAGATATTTAAGGAGATAACTGCAACTTTAAAATCGATTTTTATGACAACTTCATTTCAAGTGTGGGTTTTTACATTCTAAACCTCTCAACTGATGGTGCGCTGACATTAATGTTCGGAGTATCATTAAGGATATATTGTTACAATACTACATTAAATGTAATATATTACCAATGTAGTGTTCTCCTGATCATATATCAATGAATTAATCATTACTCTGAATTGTTTGATGTATCAACGAAATGCATCATTACCTTGAACCATCTGAATTTTTTGCAGTGTAATACATCATTGGTATGGTGGAACCCTAATGATAAACTAGCATGCAACCAGGCTTCATTATGTTAAATTATCTAAAACAAGACTCTCTAGCTTGATAAATATATCATGTAAGCCATTTCATCAGCTGGGAGACTGAGAGATAGAAAAAAGTGGTGAATTAGCAAAAGTCTGAGTGTAACAGGAGAGCAAACAGCACATTTTGATGTGTTTTGGAAAAATAAGCCTAACACGTCTGTGGAAATAATTGGATGAACTAGCATTTACTTTAATCATGAAACTTGTTGCTCTGTAATTACCTCTTGAGTTTAGCATTATCATGTTGGTCTGTCAAATAAGAAATGTGGAATGATAACTGAAAATGCGTATCTGAAAAAGTCAATATTTCTCTATATAGACATGATCATTAAGAAGGGTGAAGGCTCTGAAGGTACGGTCTCCTGTATTTGCAAGAAAACAGATGACATTTTAGTCACAGAGAAAACAGACATTCAGTCATTTACATTAAACCAGAATATAATATGTTTACTTTCCTCCCAGATAATCTCCAATAGCTGAAAGTGGCCAAGTTCCGTATGCATTCAAACATCATCTGATTGATATGGAAAATAAACCATGTCCATGTGCCTATAACTTCGCTACATTTTAAAATGATACTATGAATTCTGACACTTCTAGCATCAAAACCGTAACTCCATCTGTCATTGAGTTAAGAAAATCTCAGGTGGTACTTTAAAAAGTAGCAAATTGAAATAGTTGCTGACAGAAGACTATTCAGAGAGGGACAATCAAGTACTTTTAGTCGTGTGTTTAAAGAAAAGTGATTACTTACCTAAATATATAAAGCAAAAATTTTCCCATTAAAACACGTTTTAGTAGAAAATGTAATTTTTCACAGGAAAGGTGATTTTAACTTTTATGGGAAAAATGACATTTTTATTTTTCACATCACTTTTGATGAGATGAAACAGAAGATAGTTGATTACAATCAGAACAAAATGCAAATGGTCACTTGTTTTTACTTCAAAAATCTATTGTGAAGAATTGAAATTTTGAATTGAATAAAAATGAAAAATTTCCCTTTTAGTTATTTTGTAGAGTAAGGAAACATTTTTGAATCAGCCCTAAACAAAAATACCTATGATATTTTATTTACATAAACCTGTTGAAGTATAATAAGGTCAGGACTAGATTCCGTCAGATTGCTGATGAAATACCTTCACCCCTAAAACTGGAAACACCCTCTTTTTTCCTGTTTAATTGTTTTCACATAAATATTTGTCAGATTATATGAAACAGCGGTGTGATCTTGGAGAGGTAAACACAGTTTATTTCAGTGGGACTTACCGACAAGAAAATGGATGTATTTGCAAAGGGAACACTTCATTCTGAAGATTGAGCACATGCTTGTTTGTAAACATTGTCTGATACTTCAAAATGCTTATTGACATAGATAAAGCATGCGAATAATCATTTGGAAGATCAGTAGTCAATGTACTACTCACCATGTGAAAAGGTGAAAAATCTGGCCTTTTGGCAAGCAGCATTTCCTGAATTTTAATTACAAACTTTACAAAAAAAATTCATGCAGTGGTGTGCAGTATGGAACAACCCTACAGGGATTCCTTTCGCAGTTCATTTTTGTTAGGTGGGTTGGAAAACCATCTCTCATCTGCTTATGTAAGAATATCTCAAATAGCCTTTTGTGGTCTTGAGAGATTTAAAAATCGGTATGTGTCCTTCAGCAAAAGTTGGATGGCAAGGTAGCATCAAACAAAATGCATCATTCTGAGTCAGTATCTTTATTCATTTCCTGAATTTAAATTTGAATATTAATAGGGTTTGCAGAAAGTAGTTAACTAAAGAAATCAAATATAATTTAAAAATTCATGGGCTGCATAAGTAAAAGGATTTGTGGAATATAGTTAAAGATTCAAACCTAATTAAAAATACCATACTACATTGAAAATGAGGGAAATGTTTTCATAACTATATTCCTGCAAATAAATTAGCTTTCCCATTAATACTATTTGTTTAATGTTCCCCATTAAGCTAATGAAATGCTGAGAGATAATTTGGGATACATAGTTTTGTGAATTTTTCTTTTTAGCCTAATCCTATGTGTGTTTTAAGGTCCCACACTGATTATTTTTCAGTGAGGCTGTGAGGCTTATATCCAGTAAAAAGCCCCACAAAAGATGATCTGAATCAGCTATGTAAATATGTTTGAAATTTAGCTATGTTAAAAAAAAAGGTACAGGTCTCAACAATGACTGTTGGTATTTATTTATTTCTACAATATTTCTACATATACAAGGAAACAAAAGAAGTTATTCAGAACTGATGAGCAAAGCGTGTGTGTGCATGCAGGTGTTGTGTGTGTACATACCTGTTTATATATTTAAAAAAGGCATATTTGCCATGTCCTGATGTTTCTCTTACTCCTTAAGCTACTGCCAATGAGAACAGAAAGGTAAGAGTGGATGGAAAGGATCACGCCTGAAATCTGGTTCCACAGATACCTGAGCAATTAAACACCTTTACAAATCTCTCTCTTTTCTGTCTTCTACTACCATTTGTTTACCAAAGGACCCAGAAACTTCAAGCAAAGATCAGTATTTCTTTTAGATTGGCATAGGCAGGATTTATTGTAAAGAAGACCTATGCCTGATGCCACATCCATCTCTCACCTTCGTCATCTTCTAAAGAAAAAAAAAAATCAGCTCAATGGTTCAGACCTGAAGAGCTGTATCCAGGATATAACTTCGACCACTCATAATAATATACTTTTTTTTCTCATGAGGAAGCAGACTGTCTTGAATGCAAAAAGCCCAGTAAAGACAAAGAGGCCATTAATGCTTTAGCTATCCCACATTAAATTAGGGTTGTTAGGCAACAGTTTAATTACAAATATGTAAGCTATTATTTGAACTACCAAGCAAATAAGCATTAGAAACATTAGACAAATTCTGTGTGATTACGAGCTATGCAAGCTGTTGGTTAGGTGGTTAACATTAAGCTGAAAAAGGCAGCCAGAGAATTTTTTTCTGACACTTTCTTACCCACTTCCCATCATCTATTGATACTTTTATAAAGTCTCCACAAAATAAAAATAGTTGGCACCCCCAAAAAAGAAACAAGACACTTCTAAAACCCCTGCAAATCCTATAAAAAGCCTATGTTTCTGGTGTCACAGAACACATCTAAATGTGAAAAAGGTATTGTTTGTATGCAATAGATTAATAGCACTAAATAACTCTTTCTGAATAACAACAGTCTAAAAACCTACATATCAAAAATAAAAAAATCAACAGAACAGAAAGTTATAGCACTTGGTGTCCTGTAGCATCATCCCTCTTCGTTTGCTTTGGTAGTATCTGAAGAATGAAATGCGAGAAGAATGAAACGTGGAGGGGGAGTGAAGAGCCACAAGGGCTTTGTCTCTCTATATATGTGCGTATGTGTGTCTGTATACACACAGATATGCACAGAGAAGGAGCCAGTACACACCGTGGAGATGTGATGCGCTTAAATTGCATCATTGGATTTTTCTTTTCAATGCCATTTTGCCCCTTCATTTAATTTCTTTCTTTTCTCTCTGGAATCTCATCAAGAAACTAATCGACAGAGTAAAACAGCATTGGCTTAGAGTACCTTTCATACAGCTATTTTAATCAATCTTCAGTAGCGTATATGGATTCATATAAGACCTTCAATTAACTTGCACATTAACACTGGTAAAACAATTTTAGATCCTTAACTCATCAGGAATGCTGTATGCAAGGGATTTGAATAGCTGTGCAGAATTTGTCATCAGACACACTTCATCACTGTGCTCATATGATGCTGGTCACCAAACAGGGAAGGAAACAAATGAACTGAGAATGTTGCTTTTCTGAGATTTTCCATTCTTTAAGCATAAATGTTCTCTGCATATTACTGTCTCACAAGTTGAAGCAGGTTTCCTGAAGGGAGAAGTACTTGCTGTTCCTGTTGACCTCATTCAGAATTGAGGGTATTCTCTACGTAAAGAAGCCTACCTCATTTGGTTTGTTGTGGTTTGTAACGTTTGATTTCCTCCTTATATTGCACATTATCGTATCTCACATTAGTAGTTGTCAGGAAACTTCAGTTCTAAAACAGTGCTTAACTTTACCTATTTAAGCAGCGTTACCAAAGCCAGTGGAACAACTCATACAGAAAACCTCTACCTGCAGTGAGTCGCTTGCTCTCTTGGGAGCAGAAGTTGTTACCTAGACATGCACGTAAAATGGCTAACGCATCTCATCTCAGTCTTTGCACCAGTTAACTGACAAGATTAGATGCGCTGATCACTGTTCAGCATTTAGACATTTATTTTAAAATTGTATACATATCAGAAAAATCTACTAGAAAAAATGAGCTATTTGTGCTTTCCTACTTATTTTAATCACTGTATGAAAAATATTTATACATCTTACGCTTATTTCTAGGGCCTGATAAGAAACAGGAACCTACTATAGTATAGACAGTAAAAATGCATGGTACCCACTAGTCCTCACCATAAAGGACCTGGATCATTTTACAATCTGGTTTAGTCTTTTGATGTTAAATTCTGCTTTCAGAAACTGCAAGGTAAATCCAAATCCCATGAATGAAAAGTATTTTACTGCACTGAATATGAGCTAATGTTTCTAATTGTTCAAAGGTGCCTACAGTATTTTAACCTGTAGTGCATTAACTTCTCGCAATTATTTTGTGTCCAGTCTAAAATGATATAATAGTCCTTTTCCTA
Source organism: Pygoscelis adeliae (assembly GCF_000699105.1). NCBI lineage: Eukaryota > Metazoa > Chordata > Aves > Sphenisciformes > Spheniscidae > Pygoscelis > Pygoscelis adeliae. Next base: position 523,677 of record NW_008823923.1, on the reverse strand, counting down.
GTCAGAAAGATAACAATGAGTGAGTTTCAAATCTAATTATTCTGTTATCTGCTCAAAATTTCTAATGCCTGGATGACATTATTATTATGGAAGTTTGCAAAGATAGCTGTTGGGGTTGCTGTCATTGTAGCAATGGAAGATAACTGTCTGTTATTTTGGAGGTATGGCAAGGACCTTCACTCATTGGTGACCCTGTTCGTTTTGAAACTAATTCAGCTCTGAGTGGGTGTGATCAGGTCCACTCAAGTGAAGTGTGTTAGATGTGGATTTGGCCCCTGAGGTTGAAGCAAATCTATTTTTCATTTAACTTACTGGAGTGATTCTGTGACATAATAGCTATAAACTCGTACAATGAAAACCAATGAACTTTAATGGAATTTATAAATTTATGAGAAAACTGCAGAGCACTACAAAGCACCTCTTGCTGGAACTGCGCGTATGAGATTTATTTTTTGACTATACTCTTTACAGAACTTCGGAAATACAAGCTTGATAAAATCTTTGCACTGGTGTACTGACGGTTTTCAGTCAGGTATGAGGAACTATGTATAAAACTGAATCTCTGTCGTCCCTGTCACACGTGTAACTCCAGGAAGCTTGAAAACTGTATGCAATTACCAGATACAAAAAGAAGGCAATTAAAGTAGTGCATTCTCAACACAGAAATGCGTAATGTGCTAGAGACTAATTAAAGATGTGAGCACACAGATCACTAGGAATTGCCCAAGAATGAAAGTTCACTTGAAAATAAGGTAATTAAGTTAATCTTCTGATAGTGGAATTTTGCAGTAAGTGCATGTATCAAATATGAAAGTAAGGAACTTAAGAGGTAATTAAAGGTAATTCAGGCATTAAATTAAGCTTCTAGCTATATGAAGTGGTAGTAATTACAGACATCAAAATTAGAACCATATTGTAATCAGAGCAACTACAGTGTAATTAATGTACCTACATCACAAACTATCTATCAAAAGTAGAATGCAAGGTGTTGGTTTCACAGAAAACATTACTGTTTTAATTGGAGAGCAAGTCAGTGAAAACTTGGAGTGGACCTCAGTACCCAAAGTATGAACAAAGCTATCTGCGCTGAGGATATGCACCATTTTTCCAAATGCTGAACCAAAACTCTGCCCTTGAGTTTCCAGGGAGTCTTTAAAAGACAGGCATTCTCACCTGATTTTGCTGCCTGGCGGTATACTTGTACTGTGCATAAGCTTTGCAGACTATCTGGCAAATCAGGAGTTACAGCTCTGTCTCAGGCAGGCAGAGCCTCTACAGTTGCTTTCTGCAATTAGGCTCGTCAACATCTCTCTCAGGAAAGTACTACTGGCTCATTAAGGCTAATTGCTGGCAGACACCTGATTCCCTTGGAGGATGAGGAGAGGAGCCAGGCTGCGGGGAGGGCTCTGGTGGGCTAGGTTATGAGTGCCTACCAGGCAGGTGGATGCACCTTTAATCATTCCTACAATTGACTTAGAGCTACAGGAAACTTGACCTTTTCTTTGATTAGAACCTGAGCTGATGAAATTCCCCTTCTTCTCTGCAATCAGTTGCCATGTGAATTAGGCCATTGATATGTGTATCTACCTATCTGCCCTAGGCATGTTGTTAATGCTGTTGCGATTAAAGTAATTTATTACAAATTACTGGGTGTGAAAAGGGATCTGAGACTATAAAGTAATATTTTAAAGCAGACATTCTAAAAGGTACAGTCAGTGTCATGCTTTGTTTCAATTATTTTATATGGCAATCTTGATGTTTTTATCTCTGGCACAAACAGTAGATTACCCACTATAGGCCTTATGTTATAGGGCAACTCGTATATGATCTGTGAAGCAAATGGAACTAAAAAAAAATCTGATGACGTCTCACTCTTAGCAGAGAGTGTACCATTTTTCTATGCTGTAGAAGCAGATCAAGCACTATGAAGTTTGATTTCTGTGTATTTCTTTCCTCTAGAGTTAAGCATGAGCCATTCTGTGTTTTAGGAAAGGTTTCTTGCGCGTTATTCCTCTCTCTCCCTTGTTCTTCTGTGTCCTAATGTGTTTCATGTATTTGCCTGGAAAATATTCAAGTTTTATTTATGTTGAGCGTTTAGCTGCATCTATATACATGTGAGCAAGAGTCCACTTGTCCCACCATATTCATTTCAAGGATTTTTACTGTAGAGTTGGCAAGTTCTTGGCCCAAGGCCATTACCATGCAGCTAGACACACTGAAAGCACTAGGATGGTGCAGGTGTACATCAGTCTTCATAGCGTCAGTCATACATCTGAAGGTTGTTTCTTCAAGCTCCAAGCGTTTTGAACGGTTTGGAGATTTCTATGGATGTGTTTGGGCACACCTCTGTTCTGGTCTGTGCAGAGGGTCAAAGGCGCTGCGAGCCACATTAATGCTTTTGTGTTTCTAGGACTTTACTCCACAGTTCATTATCAACTCTAGCTGAAAAGATGCGAATTGCTTTGTGTAATTACCCAATTGAACTACTGGAGTTGCCTGAAGCATAGATTATGTATCACATTCATGGCATTTATTACTTCTTCATCTGAGTGAAAAAAGCAGCAGATGATTGTATAAGTCTGATCAAAATAAGCACAAAACTGTATTTATCAGTAGTCATGAGTTAACACGTAACAGAAACAAGTTTCACTGAAAAGTCTCAATTTTACCTGAAAACTTGTTTGATTACTGCATTGTGGTGCGTGAATGAAAAAATAGGGCCTTTTTTCTAATTGTGGATTAAAGTAACAGGATAAAGAACATAAGAGCAAAGAATCAGAGAAGAAAGAAACATAACTTTGATTTAAAGATGTGATTAATTCAGTAAAATGTGACCCTTCAATATTTTCCAAAAGAAAGGTATTTTTGTACTTGGACTGTAAGTAGCTTTTATGAGTTGGACACCTGTCCAGCGAAATTGGAAAGAAGCTATTAACTATTCTCCTTGAGATTTCTTTCCTAATTCCTGTAAAATTCTTAGGCATCTTAAAAAAAACAATCTATCACATTATTTTTTGATGACTTAGGGGGCCGTTTTTTCGGTGACTGAAAATCAGAGATAATATAGGCTTATAGTTATTGTTTTGCATGCTTTGATTATAAAGACTGATTTTTTTTCTGTTTCTGATCTGAAAATGTATATATACTCCTCATATAGGGATTCTATCTGAACACTTCAATTCTGCCTCTCTTTCCGGTTTTGTTGGTCAGGAGTATGTAGCAGTTTAAGACTTGGAAGATAGCATAACAACTTTTCATAGTCAAGGGCTGTATGTTTTCTCACTATTTTAATTAAAAGTACAAGAAATTGACTCCTTATTGAAGAGCAGTGAGGAAAAACATGTGGGTTGCAGGACTGTTGCAAGACCGGACATTGCCAGAATTAGTGGCACTGAAGTTCTTGCAATGGCTGAGAGGCACGTAGCTTCTTACAGAGCCCTGGTGCTATAGGAAATACCCGTGTCACTAAGTTCAAAATACCTTTACTCTGCATCAGAGTTGGACAAAGTTGTAAACAAACAGTGGAGGCAAAAAAACCGGGGGTTTGAACCTGCAATATGTATGGGTGTGACCCATCTGCTATGAATGAGAGCATGATAGAAGTTGCTGTTTATTTGCATGACTTGCTTGCACAAAACGTAAATTAATAAATTTCTAAAAAGCCTGACTGACTGATACAGTTTTTACCTCTAAGGGCCTCAACCTGGCTTGTAGGATTGTGGCCCAAATTTTGTGAGTGCAATGAATTGCAGGCACACAAACCAGACATCAGATCTGCAGGCATAAAGGGCAACAGAATTTACACCTGCAACTGAGTGCTTTTGTGATATTGCAGGTACTAAGTGAAAAGTAGGTTAAAGACTGTGGAAATGTGTTACTAGCTACAGGTGTCACCATGGAAAATGAATTGAGATTTGTGGGCAGTCGTATTATCTCTGCAGTGGATTAGTGCTGTGTAAGGGTTTAGGAATGCCATTAGTATGTTTCACTCGTGCTTTAGTATGTGTATCTGGGAAATTGCAAGAGGTTAGGGATAATTTGCTGCTTGTGCTATTCTCATCTTTTTCAGGAAGTTAGTTCCAAAAAAATAAGTAAGTATAGTTCCACTTGCCGGTATTCTAGAGTTTACTAAGCAGGCAGTTAAAGCTGTAGGAAAAAAAGTCCCTTTGATCTGAGTCTAGGGAGTCTAATATGCTGTACAGAAGACTTCAACATGTTAAACAGAAGCAGGTAACATCATTTATTTCCAAATAAGCATAAGCAGTGGCTTAGTCTTTCCCCTTTATTTTCTATATTGTCTTATTACAATAGTAAAGAAAACCTTAGTGCATCTGTGAGCTGTAACTTGGAGTGATGGATACTGAATTTTTGAGAAACCTGATTTTTGCATGGGAGGTAACACAACCGGACACTCGAAACACAACTGGACACTCCAGGCCATGTCCTTCTAAGGAGTGACTTTTTTGCCTCTGTCTTCACCGGCAAGTGCTCGAGCCTCACCGCCCAAGCTGCAGAAGGCAAAGGCAGGGACTGAGAGAATGAAGAGCCGCCCACTGTAGGAGAAGATCAAGTTCGAGACTATCTAAGGCACCTGAAGGTGCACAAGTCCATGGGACCTGATGAGATGCATCTGCGGGTCCTGAGGGAACTGGCGGATGAAGTTGCTAAGCCACTATCCATTGTATTTGAGAAGTCCTGGCAGTGCGGTGAAGTTCCCACTGACTGGAAAAGGGGAAACATAACCCCCGTTTTTAAAAGGGGAAAAAAGGAAAACCCGGGGAACTACAGGCCAGTCAGTCTCACCTCTGTGCCTGGGAAGATCGTGGAGCAGATCCTCCTGGAAGCTATGCTAAGGCACATGGAGGACAGGGAGGTGATTCGAGACAGCCAGCATGGCTTCACCAAGGGCAAGTCCTGCCTGACCAACC
>NW_008823923.1:491753-516691 GCF_000699105.1 Pygoscelis adeliae | reverse complement strand
CAAACTTCTTAGCAGGGCCTGTTGCGACAGGACAAGGGGGAATGGCTTTAAACTAAAGGGGGGTAGATTTAGACTAGATAGAAGGAAGAAATTTTTGACGCTGAGGGTGGTGAAGCACTGGCCCAGGTTGCCCAGAGAGGTGGTGGATGCCCCATCCCTGGAAACATTCCAGGTCAGGTTGGACGGGGCTCTGAGCCACCTGATCTAGTTGAAGATGTCCCTGCCCACGGCAGGGGGGTTGTACTAGATGACCTTCAGAGGTCCCTTCCAACCCAAACTATTCTATGATTCTATGAAGGAACAGCTGCTCCCATTAGGAATTAGATTATTTCCTGTATGTCCCTGGAGACACTGGTGGGTACCTGAAAAAGTTGTGGAGCCAGGAGGCAAATTGTGTGACAAGGGCTTTTAGGAAGAGCACCTGAGCATTTCTGCTGTTGTACCCTGTACAGCAGACAGTTCTGTTAAAGAGTTTATAGCTGAATGTTTGGAGTTGAGTTCTGAATGACAAGTAAATAAAATTTGTGTTTTCTTATTTTGAGGAACTTTAAGGTCTGCAATTCAAACTTTTCTTCAAAATTATGATAGTGTAAAATGTCTAATGGATTTTTTTTAATTCTGGTATTTTTAATCAGCTGATACCATAAATCAGGTTTAAATTTTCCAAGTTAGAAACATTGCGTAAGGCTTTTCACTTCCATCTTAGATTTAGCTGATGCAGAAGGACTACAGCTGTGGGAGCATGGGCTGCATCTAACCCGTGGTGCAGGAATGGCTTTGAAGTCGGACCCAAACCCAAATTTTCTAATTGTCTACTCTGGATCCTTACCGGTGTCCTCACCACTCCAGAGCAAACAAGCCAGTACTTCAGAGCTTGCCTCAGGGCACGTTTGTCTGCAGTGTGGGCAACCTCTCATTATCACCCCTCTCAGCCTTGTGGTGATGGCATGTGAATGATATTGGGCAGAAGATACTAATTGTGGATCCACAAGAGCCCCAAAATCACCTGCCACAAGGAACAATGAAATTTATGAGCAGTCTGACGTTCTGAGTTTAGACTGCCTAGGTGGACAATGTGGATACATGGAACCAAATTTTAAGACTGCTCTGGGCTAGTTGCCACTCCAGTGCCAGTGCAGTTCACTCTGGATTCTCTCTCTCTCGTGCCTGACTCGGACACCTCAGCCCTAGCTGGAACATGGTGCAGTAGGGCAGCTGGGGGCACTCTTTGCCCGATACGTGAAATTGAATTGAATACCTTCCCTTCACGCAATAATGAACAGTAATGTCATTCCTAAGTATTATCACATGTACTTTTGCTAAGTGAGCTCCACTGATACAAATAAGGTAGCCATCAGTGATCTACCCCCCATCTCTTTTATTTTAATATTGTACCGTATGAATTAAAGTGTCTCTTGAGTAAGAGCTTTGGATGCCACATTAGACTGCTGTCAGGTTTCTTTTCTGCTTCCCATTCCATTCTGAATGGCTGGCTCTTGTACGGTATGACCTGATCACCAGGACAGGTCAGCCAGAATAGAACTTCAAATTGGGTTGGATGTATCTTGAATTTAATTAACTCCTGCTGTTTAGGCCACTTAGACCTCACTTTTTGAGCTGAATGGTTTACTCTTCCACTTTCATCTCTTCAGGATGAGAAGCTGGGTCCAAAGACTAGCGAATTGAAAGGAAACTTTGTACCTTGTTACAATAATAATGGGGGGAGGGACAGCAGAAACTACCTTTTCAGCAGCTACACACCAGGTGAGAGCAAACTCTCCAAAGCGGAGGGCAAGACTACTGGAGTGTGCCATTCCTTAACTTTTGTTCCTGGAGCTGGAGATGAATAAGGCCAGGTTCTGCTTTCTGCTCTGCGTGCAGCCGAGACTTTCCAGTAGGGAGCAGAGGAATGGACTGAAATGAATGACAGGCTCCCAGGTTAGTTAAGGTCCTCTTGATTTATCTCTGTTTTGTTCCTTACTAGAGTCATGACTCGGCAAACCTGTGTAACCAGTGGTGCTTTTAAAGTCTCAAACAGTAGAAGGCCATCCTCCTGCCCCCAAATAAAAGGCTGCGTTGGATCTTTAGAAGGGGTATCCATATGTATTTGGAGGACAATACTTGAGTTTGCTCCATCATTGACCTGTCATTTGTAATGCTATCAGCTGTATTTGGAGGGTGACCAGGACTGCCCTTGCAAGATATTAGGGGCTGCACTGATGCGAAGAGAAGAGAGGGCCATGTGTAGGATATATGCAGCTATTTTGTTCAAGACTTTATCTTGAGGTAACGTGTTATCTTTGTTAATAAGCAGAGTTAAACCCACAGAACTGTCTCCCCAGGTTCTAAGGAACCACTCTGTGGTTGAGGTGATGATTCAGTAGCTCTGCAGCATCGGTAGCTGAGGCTTCTGATTCCTGTCCCACCATGCATCTTCATAAAATGGGTCAGACCTGGGACAGCCTGTTTCCCTTCATCATCTAAGGCATCATCTTTGGAGAGATCATTCAAAATTTTCCCCTTTCAAGCCCAATTTTCAGCATCCACGTTCCCAAACAGGAAGAGGTTTAGGCTTGAATAGAGCCTGAATGCTCTTACCTGCCCGGAGGGGTTAGTCCTGTGATTGACTGAGCCCGTATAAAACTGATAATTCATTGTAAGGGACGGTGTTCCTTTCCAGTGGATAAATAGATGTCTACATTGTACCTTCACAGTTATGCAATGCGTCTTCCTTTTTCGTAGATCTTTTAATGTATTTTGTGTGATTTTTTTTTTGTGCCACATGTTTGGTGCCATATGTCTATTTCTTCCTCAGAATAAATGTTTCAATAGTCACTTAAAAGTACAAAAAATTAACGTCTGCAGCTGAGATCTCAAGGGCAATAATCTATTAAATAAACCATTATGATAGACAACAACAGCGAGGAAATGTTTTTAACCTATGAAATGTAATTAAATTTTATCTTCCACTATAAAATACTCTGGCCATGATCCAAGAAGGACTTTAGCCTGAATGCCTCCTTCCTCAGTCCCCGGCTTCTCAAGTGGGTTGCATGACCCTGTGTTACACAGTTTGGCTCCCTAAGCACATCATGCGAAGGGCTTGGAAGAATCAGGCTGTAGTTTGAACACTGCTTTCAAACGTTGTGCTGATTTAAGCAGCCCTGTTGATACTGTTTGCTCCTGCCTCTCTCCCTATCACCTTTAATCAGCTCCTGACCAGGTCCATGATGTGGCTACATGCAGTGTTGTACACTTGCATCTGAGTGCGGTGATGGGGGCATGAACACAGAAGGGGCAGAGAGCAAAGGGCCACTGAAACCAGATCTGCCTCTTGGAGGCAAGCCTGAGCAGGGCTTTGTCCTTGCTTTTATATGGAACCGGAGAAAGAAGACAAAGTGCTCTTCCTCATGAAAAGGGTCTCCTAGCCATTTTAAAAAATATTTTACTTAAAATACATAATCTACTTTGAACCATCATTAAATAAAACATGGAAGTGTTCTTGAAGCAGGACCTGGACTGCGCTTCCCAGCTATTGGGGAGACCTTCCTCCACGCTCTTGCGTGGGCACTGTGGCACATGGTGTCTTTTCCACCACGTGGAACAGCTTAAGGCGGACACATAAGAATGTTGAAGCTAAAAAATAAAGTACCATGAAACTTGAGGGAAGTAGAAACTGACTTTGTAGCTGTGTAATTTTGATGTTAGGTCCCCACATTCTACCTGACTTCTGCTGTAGATGTGCAACTTCCCTTGTTAAATAATTGCCTGTTGGGTTTTTTTGTTGTTGTTGTTAAAAATACAACTCTAAACTCGGTTTCTCAGCAGTATTTTTCTAGTCAGTGGTGGTCTTCAGGAAGAAATCGTGAATTTTTAGAATTAAAAGTCTGTGATTCAAACTTTGGTCTGAGTGTCCTTTTGGTGAAACATTGATGTGATGATGGATTATTTATATGATTTGGGGGCCAAATCCTGTTTGTATGTATTTGTTGTTTTGAAATTCTCTACTGGTAATTAACAATTTACTAAAATCCTCCATCTATGACTGTGCAATGTATATTTAGGTCTCACTCGCACCTTTCACATGTTTTGCATTTGAGTGATGGTGTCTTTGTAATGATTTCATAGTAATAGATATGGGGAATACCAGGAAAAAATTAATTATAGTATTTTTCTAATGGAATTCCCGTGCCACAGCATGTGCGGGTAGGAAACCAAAAGTGTGGATGAGGTGTATTTCAGACTCAATGGAAGGAGATTTGGGCTCAGCATCTAAATATGATAATGCTTTGTTAAGTAGTCCTCCTGACAGCCAATGTTACATTGGAGCACTGAACAGAGGAAAAAGAAGCCCTTGGGAATGCTTCCTTGCATGAGACAAACATCACCGTACAGAAATAAAAGATAAGAATAGATACTCTCATATAAATTGGAGCAGATGGGAACTGACCAGGCTTAACTGTGTTCTCCCAACATTATAAACCACTTAAATTATTTTTCTAGTTGTTGTATGATCATTGAAGCTCTTTAATGACAATGCGCTTATGTAGGCATAGTATCTTAAATGATTAGGCGTAGTATCTCAAACGATTAGGCATAGTAAATTTTATCTTTGCTTTCGGTTCTATTATTTAGGTAGTGAGTGGGAAATCTGTTAAACATTCTTGTAGGGTGCTCAGAGAAAAATGTTTGCCACTTGCTGTATGTTACATACCTAATACTATAGTAGAAGAACCTGAACAGTGTCCATCATTGTAAAGAGGTAACGCGTAGGCAATCTACTAACAGCATACTAACCCTGCATTTTCTTGACTTTTGGGATTGTAAGCTTTGTAAAAGTGTCTTCCGATACAAAATTCCATTTTCCACAAAATGTTATTTCTACATTTTTTCCTTCTGTGTGAGATACCCAGATAAGACAGTGAAAATGTAAATAAAATAACGATGTAGCAATTGTGTGATTTTTCAAGGACATGTAAAGGGTTACTTCTTTCATCTGAATTTAAATTAGTCTCACTGCAAAATCTATGCCAAGTACGTTGTCAGCCACAATTTTTAATATGTTCTCTGGTTGGTGGGTAAGTACCGTTATCCTCAGTTTATACCCATGCCCTAAAGAGAGGAGCTGAATTTAATCTTAGACAGTGAGTCAGTAGCAGAACCAGGTCCAGAACACAGTTTTTGTGCATTTAGGTTCCTCATTTTGATAAAGCTGCTGAAGCTTTTCCAAAGTTCCGAGGTGCTTCTACCATTAATGCTGTTGCAAGCGTTCCACTGAGGTGATCTCTGCAATATAGAGTATTGTACCTCATAGGTAATTTAACTGGTGAGTGAACAGCAATGTTGCAGTAGAGGAGGAAAAGTTTAAAGAAATTAATTAAAAATAGGACAAAAATCTGCTAAACGTGGAACTTTCTGTAAATATTGAGCCCCACTGAAATACTGCCATGTATGTGCAGGGCACATAGCACTTAAAGGAAGTTAGTCTTAAAATAATTTTGTGTCTGACCAAAGTAGGTTCTGAAGTACGTTCCAAGGCCAGTTCAGGGAAAGGGAGAATAACATGAAAACTATATTATAAAAATTTGAGGCAAATTCTGCTCTGCATTAGAATGAAATATTGAATGGATGTTTGTAATGTAAGTGAAAATATAAACTACACAAGAACTTCTGGCAGATCAAACATGGAGAGGCCCCACAACTTATGCCATTAGGAGAAACTTCTTCCACAAAAACGGAATTTAAAAAAACAAGTTACAAGAATTGTTGCTACAGCAATTGGAAATCATAGCATAGAAGGACTAGCAGGGCAAATGAACTCATGGGTCTCTCTCCTTTGATTTGCAAGAAAATACATGTGAGAAAAGCATTATTTCCCATACAGGGGATGAAATAGAGGAGGCTGTGTCTGATGCTAAGCGTTATTTATTTAATGCTAAATACTTGTCGGTACTAGAGGCCTCAAAAGAAATTGTCGGAGCTCTTAGACGAAAAAGCACCTGTGGTTTGTGCATTTTTATTCCTTTGGGAAACTACTTCTGCTAAGCATTGCTTTGGTTGCATGTAGCACAGGAGGTGTCACCAAAAAGTAAAATGTGATTTTAATGATTCAAAGGTTACTAAGGTTTCTATGTACAATCATTTCATCTGAGATAGAAAAGTATAAATGTCTGTTTAAATTCTCCATACAGTTTTAGAAAGAGCATGTAGTGGGTGAAGCAAAACAAAACTGCCCAGGTCCAGAGTTAGATACAAGTGCTTAGGTATCACAAACGGTAACAACATACATGTCTGTGCATTCAAATAGAGGTGGTGACTTGGAGAAGTGATCATTGGGCTCAACGTGAAGTGTGACATCTTCCCTTTTTGTCATTTCTCTTTCCTAAGCTAACTGTTTATTGTTTCTCTTGGCTGTGTTCTTCTGGAAATGATCCCCTAAGAATGCTAGGAGCATTTTTCTTTTCAGGTTGCAGAGGTGCAGATTGTAACTCCGGAAAAAACTTAGAAGCAATTTGGTAGCAGTAGGTACATTTTAAAGCATATTTTAACTTCCAGCAAGTTTTGTTTAGCATTAGGTAGTCAGCTAAATACGGAAAAGAGCATATTAGATTTAATTTAATGTCTTGGTTGCTGAATTGAAAGATTCAGAAAAGGGTTTAGATGAAACGGAGTCGTCTATTTTTTAGGGTTTGCATTTGATTCTCATCAGACAGTACCAAATCTTATTGTTGCTTTCTTTAGAGACAGAGTAGCTAGACATATTTTTCTGTTCAAGCAAAAGCTTGTGTTTTGCACAAAGTGATGGAACGGCATAAAAAATGCAAATAATCTATTTTTATAGGTCTGCCATTGATATGCTGAAGTTCAGCGTCGGTGAGTTAAGTTGTACTGCGTAAGGCATGGCAAAAGCACAGAAAATAAATGCAACAAGCAGTGGAGGAACAGCTGTTGCTGAAGATGGATGTTTTGCTGTAATGATGTTGCTAAGATTATTAATTTATTTAATAGAATTCAGAAAGGATTCATCTGTTAGCTGTCATGATTTTATCACTGGGGCTCTGCGGGTTGCCATAGGCTATGAGCATGCTGTTTGCCTGTTAACAACATCCAAGGGGGGTCAACTGACAAATAGCTTTGTTTATTACCATTTGGTTTATAGCTCAGGATTCATTTGGAATGTCCCAGCTAACATTTGGTCCCTCAGTTTCCTAATATTGCTGACACCAGCTGTAAGAGCAGCCTTTCTCTCCTGGAAAATCTTTCTTCCCTTGATGAGCTTGTTCCCCTAATTGGTTAGGTTGCTTTATTCCTCCCTAGATTTTATTAATGTTGGTATTGCAGGGGTACCTGCAGGCCAGTTAGAAAACGTGACCTTGCTATTCTAGCCGCAGTCTGTACACATCACAAAAACATATGTTGTTCTTCAAATGTCTTACAGTCTATGCTTAAGATGAGACAATAGGTGGATAAAAACAGCAGATGCAAGGGGTGCAAAGTAACAGTGAGATGACAGCAGTTAACATAATAAGCCCTTTGCCTCTCGTCACTATCAACCAGTTTAATAAGTAGAACTTATTATCAAACATTTTGAGAAAAAATGATGAGAATTTTTCTTAAATATTAGGTGAAGTTTATAGGATGCCATGGTTTTGTTCACTGCTCCTTTGCTGTTATTTTTGGTTTTGGTCGTCTTGTCAGTCTTTCAATGCCACGTAGTAAACTGAACTTTTTCCACCATAGCAGCATCTGCCTTAAAGTGTGCTGGTATCATTTGGAGGCAGAGAGGTGAAGGTCACAGTGATTTATCCTGATACGTGTACTGATGGCATCCATATAACCTCAGTCGCCAGCAGTTATTGATTGCTATCTGGGGCTCTAATTCAAGTGGTCTGATTGAATACGAGGGGTGATAATGCTTGTTCTCATTATTATTATGGAGAAAAAATACCAGCAAGTGACCACGCAGTCATGACTCCCTCATCATCTGAAAACTGTGTGAACCAACACTCTCTGACTTGATTTCTGAGAAGCTAATGGAAGAAATTGTGGTAATTTCTTGTTCTTTATTTCTTTCTTTGTATCTTTAATTCTTCTACATTTTTTAAAAAAATGTAGGAGCCTTGAATGTCCTTTACCTATCCTATCAGAAATATGGCATAGCTTTAGAAGATAATTTTACTTTAATTTCAAGTTATTTGCTTGTAAATTGTCTAAGGAGGAACGTAAATAACATAGCAGTTCGAGCCATATCATTAGGATCAACTTACTGCAACTCAGACAGACAATCTAGCTGAATTCTCTCTGTGCTTGTTGAAATATGGCACAGTGATGCATGAAACTAAAGAAAAGCCACACGTTACAGGAATTACACATACATAAACACTTGGCAAATAAGGAAGAGAATAGAACCTAAGTTCAGCAAGTGGATGAAAGAAAAACAAAGAAAGTGGGAGTGCTGGAAAAAAAACCCAAACCAACAGCTTCATATTTGGAAAAGGAAACATTTTAGGTAGTGTTTCTAAATCTCATATCCATGTCCTTACAGAGTTCAAACACATCATCATCCGTCCCAAGACCAGGCTGAATAACGCAAGCTCTATAACTTGAGCCCGCATTATCGGGCAGCTCTGCTAACGTCCTTGTCATTGCTCACCTTGTCTTCCATCTTCCCGCGTTCCCTGCCAAGCAAATAGCACAAAACCGTGACAAAGGAATTTATTACTTCTCTGACTTACATATTGCAAACAAGTGAAAGGAATGTAGCAGAATTTTAAAAGTACTGTGAAGCGACAAGTACTGTGTCAACCTTGAAAAATACCTCTTCCCACAAAAATTAATCAGAACTCGAATGACCTCTTACCACTGTGGCCTTGAACAGTGGAGCAGGATCTGTCAGTCTTTCCTTGAAACTCATCTAAGGTGGTTGGCAAGTCGGATGGTCCCATCCCAGTGATTAAGGTGGTACTCACCAGCTTCATCTGGATAATTATTAATTGAAAGTGCAGTTTGTTATTGATCAGTGCTACTCTTCTGAGATATAAGAGCCATGAGCTTCAAGTCTTTGGTCTTTCTGCACCAGCAGCTATGCTTAACACTGGGAGATTGGGGAAGGATGGTCTTTTGTCTTCTCTTTGCTTATTTCAGCAAAGCATAAGCCCAGCTTTCTGGAGACCCCTAAACATGGAAAGGCAGGCTTGCAGAAAACGGCAGCCGGTTTGTCAGTATGGTCAAAGAGCTTAATTTACCCATTCAAAGCTAGTATTACAAATACACAAAGAAGAAATAAATGCATTCAAGCAATGGTTCCATATATTACAATATTTTTACTCTTACTGGTTTGAGTAAATGGATTTTCCTTATAAATATTGTGTGGATACTAATTGCATAGCTAAAATACAACCTGCATAATTTTTCACACCCATATACTTTTTTCCAGTGCTGCATTGGCCCTTCTAGAGCAGCTCAGGGAGGAAACGTGACTGGCTAGGCTGAAACTTTCTTTACCTCCTTCATCTCTTCTAAGGCATTTTCCATTTATGGGGTTATGAAGTAACTTAGGACACATATATTTTTTTTCTCTCTTCTTAAAAAATTAAAATAAAATTGAAAAAAATTAAAATTAATCAGTTGAAATTATTACATCAATTAACAGAGTAAGAACTATATTTGGATATAAATTGTATTTTAGAGGATTTTCCATAAGATACTCCCTTTAAGTGAATAGCCTTATCTTTATATATGTATGCATAAACACACAAAAATGTGGACGCATATTTCACTATCATATCTTTTTCTGTGAAATAACAGCGTTCTGTTCCAGTGATATAGAGTACCTGACAGTTATGATATTAATATATATTGTATTTCTAAGGCTTTTCTATGAAAAATATGAAACTCAGAAGAGCTGAAACATAAAGGTTTGGGGGCCAATATGTTTTGCTTTGTGTGTCTTTTAAAAAGAGAGCTTTAGAGAGCCCTTTGAACCTCTGGAATATCGTGGTATCATTTAAAAGAACATTAGGAGAGAATTCAGCTCTCGTGATATTGAGAAACATAGGATTATGACTTAAACCTGGCATGGTGGAGGTGGATGCAGTCAGCTCCATTGGCTCCATGGATTTCTGGTGGTGCTCCTCAGACCTGACCTGTGCCATAGTTGTTATTGCAATCTGAGTCTTTCTGAATAAGAGAAATGTCTCTTATTTTGTAATGTATTTGGTATAATAACGTAAATACGTTAATTAAATCCTACTCTGAATTTGCCAAAACATCATGGATATTCAGGTCCTGTGTTTCAGTTTGGGCTTGTTTCTGCTTGTGACGCTAAAAGAAGAGCTGGCTAATTTTCTGGAGAGAGGATGGGGGAGAAAGCAGGAGGGAATGCTTAATGAAAGATTAGGAATGGAGAGAGGAAAAATCTATGTCGTCAAACCAGGGCATCATTAGTATCAGTCTATTTTTTACTTGTTTTGTCTTCAAGATCTGTACCTAAATTAACAAAATGATAATATCTGAAGAAAGTTTTTGTGAATGTCATGGTTTAACCTGCCGGCAGCTGAGCACCACCCAGCCGCTTGCTCACTCTCCTCCAGTGGGATGGGGGAGAGAATCAGAAAAGTGAGAAAACTCGTGGGTTGAGATAAAGACAGTTTAACAGGCAAAGCAAAAGCCACACGCACAAGCAAAGCAAAACAAGGAATTCATTCACTCCTTCCCATGGGCAGGCAGGTGTTCAGCCATCTCCAGGAAAGCAGGGCTCCGTCACGCCTAACGGCGACTTGGGAAGACCAACGCCATCACTCCGAACATCCCCCCCTTCCTCCTCTTCCCCCAGCTTTATGTGCTGAGCATGACGTCATATGGTGTGGAATATCCCTCTGGTCAGTCGGGGTCAGCTGTCCCGGCTGTGTCCCCTCCCAGCTTCTTGTGCACCCCCGGCCTGCTCGCTGGTGGGGTGGGGTGAGAGGCAGAGCAGGCCTTGACTTGGTGTCAGCACTGCTCAGCAGTAATGAAAACATCCCTGTGTTATCAACACTGTTTCCAGCACAAATCCAAAACAGAGCCCCATATTAGCTACTATGGAGAAAATTAACTCTATCCCAGCCACAACCAGCACAGTGAAGGATGAGGGAAAAGGACACATCTGCGTAAATTTAATCTATAATGTAATACAGCAAAGCCTAATTTAAGTGTTAATCATGTTTTTGTAGTATTTGTAAAATTTTGTCTGAGACAAAATAAAGAATATTGTCTCATTAAGAAATCTGGCAGTATTACTGTGACCGTAATCACATTTTCATTCTATTTTCATAACGAAAGCTTCAAAGCAGCTTGAGAAATATTCATTACTGATGCAGGCTTGAACATGCAAGTGAATAGCTGTATCAGCACTGTCATACATAATTTCAGCAACACTATGAAGCACAAGAGCAGTTTAGCTAACTGCAGGATAAAAACAATGGACTGCTGGATAAGATTAATGCAAATGTTCCTTTGGAAGAAAATAAGCATCTTGGAAACAACAAAACAAAGCAAATAGTGATTTTTTATTAAAGTAGTAAATGCTGCTGTTTTATTGTTTGCTATTGATAAATTCTTTCCTCAAGGAGTGTAGTCTCCTGGATTTTAAAGATATATTTTTATATATTTTTGCTCTGAGGGGAAACAATGAAAAGAAAACAAAAAATCAATAATTTGGCTATACCTTAAATGTTTAAAATCAAATGTGGATTCTATCTTTATTTCTGTTATTCCTTTAGATTTTTTTTCATTATTAGGTGATAACTCTGAACTCCTCTAAAGCCTCTGCCTACAGTAGAAGGTCCTCAGTGAAAGAATTTTTGTGTTGCTTCCACTTCCCCCTGTGCCTTTTCATACATAAACTTCACCCTCTACAGTGTTTTTGTTTTCGTGGCTCTGTGTTCTCAGTTTGAGGGATAAGCAATAATCCTGTATGCTAATTTTGGGTTTTGTCTAGGTTTATTTAAGTTTTTCTTCGTATATTCCTTATATATTTGTGTTTCTAATTCTTATTCATTAATTGCATTAAAAAATACAAGCTGGTTGCAAAATGTTTTTGAAGTTCTCCACCCAAAAGTCCTTGATCTAAAATGAAAACTGAGTGTGCAGGAGGCTGATGTTGCTCCATTTGTAAGATACGGTTATATTGTTGTTTGTTTTTTCTTGTTATGAGCTTCATCTTGAGTGCAACAGAGCATGATCCTCATAAAGTTTTGTTGGTTTTGAGTACACAATAAGTGCTTTTAAAGTAATTTATCTTCTTTTGATCCACTTTCATCGATTTAGGTGACCTTGTTCACCTTCCGCTTATCACCCCTGTTGGTCTGATAGGATCGGCAGTTAGGCGATGAGCAGTTGGTTAAATATGTGACACGAAGTCTACCTTTTCCTTGTGTTAATTAGTGAAAATGAGGCAGAAACTACAGCCCCAGCTGTAAAAATCCATTTTTATCCATTAGCGAAGGGTAAACTTCAAAGGGATTAGAGGTGTTGCCAAAAAGGAGAAGAAACGTGATGCTCGATGCAGGATGACACAACACTTCAAATTGAGAAGCATAATGCAGGGGTGACCATGGTCAACTGTGAGGAGCTGGGGAAGGATACGGCTGCCCTGGGTGGGGAGCACCTGGGCACTCTGAGATGTGCTAATAGAAGTTGGTGAGATGGTGTTGATGGTGGACACCTTGATTTGGCTCAGGCAGTGGGAAAAGTCAAGGGAGAGTTTTTATTCCTTCTACAGTACCACCAGGTTGTGGGTTTTTTTCTGGTTTTCCATTTCCTTCATTAACCTAGAAGCAGAAATTAGTCTACTGAAGTTACAATTTTAAAATTATCAGGTGCTGTGGAGCTCCAAAGAGAAAGAAGGAAAATGGGAGATGAGTGCTGTTCTTTTAATTTATATACCCAAAGGATCCAAGGGATGCACAAGAAAGAAGGTAAAATTAATCCCCACCGTGGAGTCCTCCTCTACCCATTCAGGGTTGCATAGTTGTAGTTAGACAAATCTAATACTAAAACTGATGGTGACGTAAAACTATGATTTAAATCACATTTGCCTCAGGGTCTGCCTCCTGGCTTAAGTTAAAACAATTTTAATGCTGCTGTAACCAACACTTGACTCCATGTAGCTACAAAGGCTTTTTTAGAAATGGGCAGTATCTGAAAACCAGCAATGTTTTGGCTGTGGCTCTAGTATTCTCCCTTTTCCTGAATCTGTGATGAGGAAGGTGGGAAGTAAAGCGGGACTGGCACCACTACGGAAGCTCATTTGCACATGATGCATCCTAAAGTGTGCTGCCGCTTCGGCATATTATTCCAACTTTTCAGGGATATTTTTTCTCAAGGTAGAATTAACCTTAAATTACAGGGTTGGAATTCTCTAAACTGCTTGAAAGGGGGAAAACCAGTAAATTTGTCCTTTTGTTTTCTGTTGGAATTACTAAATAAAGGAGTTGGAATTGGTAGTACTATATTTTTAAAATGTGAGACTAAAGATACCTTCATAAAAAGTAGATTGGAAAATTTGCAGTGATTTTTAAACTAAATCCTTTCGCTATTATTGTTCCAAGTAAAGCTTTGCTGTCACTTCAATCGTCCGCGGCAATGCAAACCAACGTACAACACTGGGAAGCTGTTGTACACAACATGAGAGGAGTAATGTTTTCTAAATCATATTTATTGCTGTCAAAGACTATCTTGATTAGTGTAGCTATACCCATTTGTGTAAATCTGCTATGCAATCTAAAACTACAGCTCTGATTTATTAACTTCAGATTCAACCATGTTTAACTTTGGAATGCAGTCATTTTTAGGAATTTTGGCTTTAAAACACAACACTGTGGTATGTCCTGATTGTAACCTTGTCTGGCAAAAAGCAATTACAACATATTCTTGCTTTTTGCTCTGCAGTTGTCACCACGGTCTGATGTGGTGTTATGTCATTAGCAGCTGATTGTGCCACCTGAAGACCTGGTGGTCTTCCAACAGAGCATGCACAAATTTCCTACGACACTCCATTCCTCTGCTGTTTTCCCTCTGGGATCTTAGTATTCTGTGGGCTGTGGTTTCAAGATTTTTGTCTCCTTAATATTTAATGATAGTTACAGCAAATGGGAAAACAAATTTGTGACATTCATACTTGTTACTGAAGAAATGGTTGCAGATTTACAAGTGTGTATATTTAAGGGTACCTAGTGAGGTGCTATTTAGAACTGCTAATAAAGATTTATCTGCTTTTGTCCTTTAGATCAATTTTTCATGTTGACTGCAGTTCCACTTCTATTACAAATATTTAAAGAAGTGGAGTGGGAAGCAGACATAGTGACGTGGGGTTAACAAAACCCAGCCTTGACATACTGGAGATTTCATAAATTACATGTATGCTTTCTGCTCAGCTGTTCACAATAGCAAAATTGTCCTGTGTCCGAGGCTAAAATAGATATTACAGGACTCTGTAAAGCAATGAAATATAAGAAACTGTTATAAGCAGTTTTCTCAAATAGTGACCCTGAACAGATTACCCTATATAGGGATTGTGTTTAGAAAGGTATGGAAAAAAGGGAGGAAGGATTATGAGTCAAAATTAATTGAGGTGTTTTTTGTATTAAAAGCTTCACTTCTTTGAGTTAAATTGTTTTACGTTAGCACCAGCTTATATTTCAGACATTTCTTCCTAATTGTAGTAGGCACCAGACTCTGTGAAGCAGCAGCTTTTATGTAACGCTCGCCATGTATCAGAGGTTGCTGGTGTTCCCACACAAACTGCCTTGTCACATTTTCCATTATTTCCCAGCTCATTACTAATAGATACAATATTAGGTGCTTTCCCAATATTTAAATTTCGTGGAAGTTACTGCATGCGTTGCACAGGAAAGCTGTATCTGTGTTAGTCAAATGCTGTGCATGATTATGACTCGGGAGTATGAAACAAACGAGAGCCTATATTCAGTTGCAGATGTACTGCAGCTCTCAGGATGGGTTGTTTTGTAGGAAAAGCCTTTCCACTGGTGTAGGAGATAATGGAAAATCCTTTCTTTTGGATCAGGACTTGGAAACTGCACGTTGTGTAACTTCTGCTAAAAAAAATAATTGAGGCTTCATTTATTCTACAGCAGCTGTGCTGAGTATTGCTGAATGTTTTTCTTTGGATCTTCAGATATTTTTGCTTCTTTTTAAGTTCTCTCTTCAACAGTTGCCAGACCCCCCTGAGCACCTCCGCAGCACTCCTTGGGTCTCCTGCAGGGTGTGCACGGCTCGTGCTGTGCTTGCACGCTTGGGTGGGTGTAGACAGACAAAGCTGCACGTGCTTGTCTCTGCTGCTGCAAAAGGCTTAGTGCTCTGCCCTGCCAGAAGTGGGCACAGCACAAATTGCTGTAATAAATGCCGTATTTTGGGCATTAGCATGCATAGTTTCCTGAACCAATAATCAGATGCTACTTTCCTATTGTATTAGTCTTGTCTTCCCTGGACCTAGAAATACAGCTAGCTCTGAGCTTGAAAACTCCTTTCTTTTTTTTTTTTCTTTCTAAATTTAGTTCACTCGTCTCAGTTCTCTGAGAGTCTGTGTTGTGCCATTTCTGTATGCTGACCGTAGCAATGTTTCTCTATGTCTACCAATTACTGAGCTACTTTTGTTTTGAAGCTGACCTCTAGCAAGGAACAGATCCTAGTTCACTCCTCAATGGTATTTTAAACATTTTGGGGAAGAGTGAACATTATTTTGCCTCCTGAGTCTTCTGCAAAGTCTTGCTACTGCCAGTCACTCCCAAGTTTTCTTACTCTTACTTCCTTTCCTTTCCTTAAAGCTGGGCTTTCCAAAACAGTGCAGGATTCATGATGTTTCCCAGAATTATTTTTTAAGTAAGTGTATAAGGTATGATCTAGGGCTGATTTAAACTTCCAGGGTTTATTGGGAAACGTTTGTAAAGAAAAGGTGTTCTGGCTGTTAGTGGTTTCCAAAAAAAGCCCTGTTTTGCTTGTTTTTAACCAGTGGGGTTTTTAAGACTTTTTCTGCAAAATATTTTATAACAGTCCCTTAAACTTTGTCTGGTCATAAGAGAAGGAGAAAGGATTAAACAAAATTAAGTAAAACCTTAGTTAAGACTTGAAAAGGATAGGTTAGAACAAAAATATCAAAACGAGTGAGTTCTAATCTAGCTGATAGTTTTGACTGCACCAGAAGACAGATGAATGGTTGGTGTGTATGTGTGCATGTATATATATCTATGAGAGACTATCGAGTAAATTTGTCACTAGTACTGAAAATCAAACATTGCTCAAAAGGAAGCAGACTCATGTAATAACTGAAGAAAGATGAGACTAACGTGGCTTGCAAATAGCTGTATGAATAAATTGCACTAAAAATACAGGAAAGAGGCATTGGTGATTCCGGAGTAATGAGAACCTTGGTAATACTGAGAAAACGGAGAAACTGCAATGTGTATAATTGCATGTAAACATAACGGCAACAATGCTGACAGCGTATCAGTGGTAGGGCCCAGTAGGGCTGTTGATTTTTTTTTTTTTTAATTCTGTTTCTAAAATTGCGAGGTATTTAAGTGCCTATACATTTGATTAAATGGAGAAAAAAAAGTGGAACTAGCTAGAAAGGAATCAATCTGTTACCTAGTACGATCCTATGTTAAGTATTAAAATAGTGAAATGCATGTCAGAAAATAAGGTCTGGAATAACATGTTGTTCTGTGAGGAGCAAACAGTTTGAGTACAGTGATTTGAGCTCCCGTGTCCCATTAAGCATAACATAATACTGGCCATACTCAACACCTATCTTTGCTAGTATAGCTGTTACTGGCTATACTCACATTATTGTTTCATGTAAGCCAATGAAATGAATACTTGTGTTGTCTTCTTGCATATTCCCAGTCTCCTCCTGTCATTTAAAACTAATCTGGACAAAGCACTGAGGCATTTGTCATGTGGCGTAGTTCAGTTCCAGAAGTGATGGAGGATGGCCTAGGTGACCTAAATATGCCTATGGTATCTTTAACTTTTATAATTCCATTAAAAGTGTTTTCCTCTCTGTGATTGAGCGCTATAGAGATGTTTCTGATCTATGTTCCTCCATCTTGCCCTGAATGAAGTATAGATACTATCTGGGAAGTAACTACCCTCGTGGTTTTGCTCCCTCACTGCAGTTCTGTTTCTGGGACCTCCAGTTAGTTTTTCCCAATATCATTTGTTCAAACATGACATTTGTCTGCTATCTCCAGAGCCCAGCTTTCACATTTACAGAGAGTTTAGCATTAAGGACTAAGCCAAGGCTCATATCATTCCATTTTTGTCCTTATCAACACAGTCCATCCCTTTTCCATGAATGTAAACTGTTGCGGATGTCTGGCACACACTGGAACAATCTTGAAATATTACCAGGTAAAGGTACTTTTATTTGCTTGCTTTATACATTTTCTGATAAACACACAGGATTTGTCACTTTATTATTTTAACTAATTGTAGTGCATTTATATTAGAAAGTACAGTCATGCATTAGAGAGTGAATACTGTATTGTATTAGCAAATAATTTATGCTGTTCCTTCAGCATCGGGAATGTTACGTTTCCTCAGATTTACCGGTGAACTTACCTTCTGATTTTACCTGATTATTCTGTTAAGACTAATGCCTTTATCAGAACTTTATTATTAGTCAACTTTCTGGCATCCTGTTCTCTGGCTTTTCTTTTTAAATTCAGTAATCCTGCAGTTCTAGTTACAGCAATAAATGCAGCACAAAAATAACACTTGGTAAGTGTGCAGCTAGCCAGGGCAGAATTTTGGCCAAACTGTCCAGTTTTGGTTTAAAGTGTCATGCTTCTTCAGACTTTGTCATAACAAAACTACAAAATTTTTTCAGTTGCTGTTGCCACAATGACCTTAACGTTCGTTATTGATGTAATAATTATTGACTCCCCTGAGGTGCAGGTTAAATGCTGTAAACAGTAGAAATATGAGACAATATTAGCATTGACACATTTATAGCATTGATTTTACATCTCCTCAGCCCAGCTTGCAATATATTTGTTTGCTATTTATTTGTAGTTAACCTGGCAAGGCATTAAGTATTTCTTTTTGGCCATAATGTTGAGATAAAACGTTAGTGGGAAACTCACTGAGAAGCTTCTCTTTTTAGCTGACTTCCCTGTATCGTATCGTATCGTATCGTATCGTATCGTATCATTTTCCTCCTTTCCTTTCTAATCTGCAGTCTGTTTCCTTTACTGCCTACTTCTTCCCTGCTGACTCTGAGTACAGGCACACTGGAACAGACTAATGGTCCATCAAGTCTATTATCCGTCTCCGATGGTGACCTGTACCTGGGATCTTGTGTACTTTCTGATATTTTTGTTTTGGTTTTGGCCTTGATGTTTGCCAGAGAATCATCTTGTTACACAAATGCATTAAGAAATCTTAGCTTTCAATTAAAAAAAAGGTGTTTGGACCTTTCAATTACATAGAAATCATTTTCAATACAAACTGAATGTGAATTGTAGCAGCTCTGCGTGCATGAGTCTGCTGGTATTGTAAAACAACAAAAACGTCTTTACGCTTCAGGGAGGTTTGACTTCAAAATGTAGTGGTTACATTATAAATATCACCATGACCACAGCACCCAACTTTTTCCTTTGACTTTTAACACCTAATTTCTCCTATTCAGGAATCTCACACCTACTGTAGTGACAGTGGCCAAGAGACAGCAATCCCTTGACATTTTTTTTTTCACCTGCAAATAATCTGTGTGCAGGTATCTTACAAGCTCTTGCTGACAAAACTTTTCTGCTTCCCTATTGTGCATGCTTATGTTGCATCTCACAGATTAAAAGGGAGCTAAACTTGGAGAATTTTGTAGGTTTTATTGAGATTTCTCATTTTATGACCTTCTGTCTGTTGAGGGCGGATGTCTTAGTTACCACAAGGCCTTTCTACAAAAGGCCTTGAGCTACGAGTATGAAATGAATAAATACAAAACTGTCTACCTCTACCCCTTAAAATGTAATGATTATAAAGAGCAATGTCTCTTGTTTCCCTGTGAGGAACCTCATGTAGGTACTGGATTCCTCGAGATAATTTGATTTTTGATAAGCTCTTAAATACAGCTTTTTAGCTCTATATGGCACTGTGGTCTGCTTGAAAGCCTGTTCTCCCTGAAAGGCATGTCCCATTAAATAAGATCTCATTATAAGCCACAGTGTGCCGGGAGAGCTGTCCTAGAGGTTGCATGATTTTACTCAAAGGTGCAGAGAATGAAACCTGCTCCCCCCAAGAGCTGATGTGAGCAGTTGGGTGTGTTGGTGTGGACTGTGAAAGAGTGATTTCAGACTTCGTTCTCTTTTCTAGAGGTACGAAAAAGAAACA
The DNA here is from genome assembly GCF_000699105.1 of Pygoscelis adeliae. Taxonomy (NCBI): domain Eukaryota; kingdom Metazoa; phylum Chordata; class Aves; order Sphenisciformes; family Spheniscidae; genus Pygoscelis; species Pygoscelis adeliae. The sequence goes on along the minus strand of NW_008823923.1, from coordinate 497,305 downwards.
GTTCCTGCTCTTCTCCAAAGAGCATGAGTTGAGTTTGCCTATTTGAGAGATATGCATATACAAAGGGCAGAAAAGAATGATTTTTATACTATTCTACTCTGTACTTCTGTGCCAAAGCAGGGCACAGTCTGCTCATAGCGCACAAAGTCAATCACTTTGCTTCCATTTATTGCAAAGTATTTCTTCCTGCTTAGGATGATGTATGCTGAGTCCTCAATGGATTGTCCCTTTTCTTGACGAAACAAATGGAGATTGTCAGTAAGTGAAGCAGAGATAAGATAGATACTGGCTTGTTAGTGATTTGGGAGTGAGGTGATATGGCACAATAGATTAATGCTTTGCCTTCATTTGTTGACATTTAATCTCTAGGTTTCAGTTTGTATTCAGTCCACAAAGTAACTGAAAATCTTTCCCATTTGATACTTGTGAAGTTGACTCACAACCAGCTTCTTTGCTCTTTAGCATTTCCTTTTTTTAGTAAGTGTTTTAATCCGTGTTTCTGAAAACTGACATAATTTCACCATTTTCTCCTCAGGGGATTCAGTAATTATGACTCCGTAGTATACCTTTTCTTTTTCGACGTCCTTCCTCCTTTCTCCCACCAGTCTGGTCGGAGGCTTGTAGTTTTGTTTGTTACTCACTATTCTGCCTTGCATTTCCCGGGTAGCCACTTGTCCTTCCTTGCACTACTCCTGCATCTAATGAAGCAAGGACCCTGAGGCAGAGGGGGCTGTTCCATTTCTGGACATAGGGTGGATGAGAGTGCCAGCCTACTGCCTTTCCAGCTGGATGGAGCAAAACTTTGAGGCATTATTTGCTGCCTCAGATAATCCTGAAGTCCTCTTAAAGAGAAATATTCTTATTATTCATCAATATCTTGCTATATCTGTTGAGCCTGAGGACTTTCCAAGTGCCCATGTGAAGGAGTGAAGATAAGTCCTATGAAATGGACAGAGCCTTTCTGTGCAAATATCCCCACTGCACAGCTCTGAAAGATATAGGAGCATGCATAAAAGCAAAATTATATCTGTGTATATGAATCTCATGATGATATAGGGTTGTACTGTTTTTCCAAAATGCTATTAATAACAGTGTGACACTGAGCTGATCATGGATTCAAGTTGGGAGACACAGCACCTCTACTTAGAACTGCTGCTGGAAGCATACATGGCATCCTCTTTGTAAAAGATGACCATTACAGGTGCATTTGAGAGAGAAGCCATCTTAAGATCACTGATGATCAAAGTTGCATTTTACTCAAAGGATCTGTGCAGCCTGGGCAGTAATAACGGCGTGAGTGCAGCCTCCTCGTTCCTCTACCAACAAGCTTCATTAAGCCCTGGAGAGTTTACATCAAATACTGAACTAGAGAGAGCAATTAACTGTGCAGGTCTGGCGAAGGGTGCCAGCCCTGTTGATGCACTTGATGATGACCTTCCTCTCCTGGGAACTGCCTCTGCCGTTAAGAGATTTCTTACTTGTCAGTGACTAGATGACCTATTCCACCACAGGAGAGACTGGATAGAGGAGAGCAAAGAGGGAGGGGGAGCCATATAGTGCTGCTTCTTCCCATAATATCTTCCTCTCACAAATGATGACAATAGTCACAACTGTTCCTATCCAGCGCACAATTGTCTTTACCACTGCCAAGATTTTACAGGCACAACAGATCCCTAAGAAAAGAAAGGGAATGGCAAAATCAGGAAACTGATTTTCTCTGCTGGTACAGAAGAGCATACAGAAGAGCCTTGTGCAGCATGCTGCTGCAATGTGTCTTGCTTAGAGCTAGTGTTCTTACTCATTCAGAAAATATCAGTTAAGGCAAAAAGCCAGTTCAGTCATATATTTGCTAGTGGTAGAAGCAGACCCCCAGACATTATCTTGTCTTAATACAGAATAAATTAATAAAGATTACATGCTCTGGATCAACATTTTGCAAGGATGATCCGTTTCCTTTGAAAACAGCTAGTACTTGAATCTTTTTATTTTAAACAAACTTTCTCAACCATGTCTGTACCTTCTGTGGCAGATTTTTCTGTAGTTAATATGCATTACCATATTTGATTATTAATTCACCTAGTCTCTCCTAACTCAACCTTTTGTGTGCAGAAGAATGCTATTAGATTTTGTTCCTATCTTCTAATGTACCATGAAAAAGTCTGCTACACGGCTGACTTCTGCCTCTTAAATATTTAAATTAGTGTACTTCTGTCTGCACAACTGGTTTGCATGACCATTGTTTAGATATGTAGCTACATGGCTATGGTAAATACTGCAAAACCCCATAATCACAAGGAAAAGCCTGCAAAATCTCTTAAGAGACTAGTTAAAATAAAACTTCATGAGGTTTCCACTCAGTTCTGCTTGACTTGTTCTTAAAAAGCATAGGTCACATTCTTTTTTCTTTATAGGCATATATATCCACCATATCCTCAATGGCCTCAGATTTATCTTGACCTCCCTGAGATCAAAATCTATTGTAGTTCTCCTAGGCAGCCTTTCATCTAGTTTCTAGGAAGGTCAGTTAGGATACTTGTTTCCATATATCATCCCTCAGGACTTTGTTAGGTTTTAAGTTCAGCACTGTTTCCTCCATTCCCAGAACCAATTGTAATGATGATTTCCACGGAGTATCTGAAAAATTATGCAGAGAGCAGTTTTCTCCTTCTTAAGCTGCTTACTGCTATACGCTATATTCTCTCTTCTCTAGCCTCTCCTAGGGTGCCTACCGTGCCTTAGGTGCTCACCTGCGGCGAGGTTGGGGAAGAGTGGCTCTGACACTCTCCTGCTGCCTTCTTGATAGTTTCCTCAGGTCAATGAATATGTTTGTCTTTTCAGTACCGATAATATTCCCCGGTACCTGCTATTACCAGGGAAGGGGAGGGCACCACTTGGCTGCTAAGTACTGCTCTTTTCCTCTGCAGATCCCCGATCCAGCATCAAGATTTAATCTGAGTTGATAGAATCAGGTACCCGTTTTCTAGTCTCAGAAAAAACCTTTTTGCCTTTGACACTACCAGTTTACTTACAGTGGCTGATGCACAGTATGTTAAGTAATGGCATTACAGGGATTGTGTCTAGCTGCTCAGACTCCCCGGTAACAAAATCACCAGCTCAACGTTAGTTGTAGAGACCTTGAGTTGTTTTGTGCTTTGGTGCTATTCCAAAAGTAGATATGAGACCTTAAGTAATATCATTTAGCAGTGTGTGTTTAACACCCTGAAGAGGATCCTCCTTTGAGGACTTCCTTCCTCTGTTAGCCACAGTACAGTCTGGAAAGCAGGGTAAGCAGAGATGTGGTGCTTTTCATGTATTCTGCATCATCATTTTAATTTCTATTCTAACTTTTTTTAACAGCACTACCTGCAAAAATTCTACATTAAATTACTTTTATATGAAAGTTCTTTAATTGTCTCTTTTGTGGTTTGGTTTCTGAGGTTTATTGGGGTTTTCCCCCAGTATTTTTACACTCTATTCCTTAAAGTTTGTTTTCTTTATTTTTTTCTGCAATCCTTGCCCCAATCTGATTAGATGGACTAACTTGGGTTAGATGGCCGTATACCATTTGTATCAGAGCACACAGCTATGAGAGGGTAGACACCTGTAACACTGTTGTATTTCCTGTAGAAGAGCCAAAATAGGAAGAAAACAGCATTCTAAAATAGATTTTGCTCCAGTGCAGATTCGATAAACAAACTCTGCCAAAATATTTGTGATGCTGATTACAGGAAGGCTTGCAAAAATGAACAAAAAAGGTCACGTGCTGCCTTCTTGTGATGTTCATGACTCATTAATCAGAATGCAGAGTTTGGATTTGTAATTTCTCTAATCAGACAGTGAAGTCTTGAAGGAGCAGGAACCATTAGAGTATATAACAGATTTAATACTAAAATGGTTAAACACATGTCAATTCAGTGTAAATCAGAGATTTGTGGAGGTCATGCTTTCCTCCAGCAGGGTAGAGAGGCAATACTCCCATACACTCCCTAGCAGTTGATTTAAAGTTGAATTACTGCTTTAGCGAAAACTGTTAGTCCTTCGACCTTTGAGGTCAGTGCTGTGATGCAGCAGAATATAGATAAGGAAGAGAGGAAAAACTTAAAGGAACGTGGGTATTCTTTTAAAGTTTCAAATTATCCTTTCTGCAAAAGAAGGTAAATCCCATGCAGATGGCGTTTGTTATTTAAAGACTTAGTTCACTAATCGAGTCTTTGGAAGTCCCTTAGACGATGCCTTACTAGGTCCTTTGACATGGAGAAGTAGCTGGCTAGGGTGTGCTTTTGGACACGCAGAGAATAGGTATGTAAACCTAAGTTTATATTAGGGTATGGTTTGTGTTTTTTATTTCTCCTGTGGCTATGGTGACTGTATTGGCTTCTCAGCCTAACAAGCCCCTGAGCAACCTTCAGAGGTTCATGCCAACCAAATTACTCTATGATTCTGTGACAATGTTTTTATTTCACTTTAAAAGTGGGGCAAGAATTTTAGGAAAAGAATGAGGTGGTTATGAAATGTGAATTGGTTAAGGGTTCATGTTTGAGCCAAAGACATTTCCAGAGAATTAACACTGTTGACCTTTTAACATAAGTGCTCTGTTCCCTGTGGTGAGTTTAGAGTGTATATTTAGTAGGCTGTATGTCTCAGTGCAGTTCAGTAATCATATGGCTGCATGGATAAAACAGCACTGATATGATTTTTAGGGGATCTTTGTGAGGACCAACTTAATATGTCTGACTGCTGCCAATTTTAATTTGTATAATACATTTTCTTACAGATATGGGCACAAATATAGATCTGCATTTTATTATTCCTGGTTATTTTGAATAGAAAATCTCCTTATTTTCATAGTGAGGAGAGCCCATGAGGACCTGTTGGACTTCTAGTCTATGACGAGATTATGGGTTGAATGGCTGTTAGTGAAGATGCTATTGTGTCTTGACGTTCATACATGTTTTCTCATCTTAGTTTGGCCTGTTCTTTTGATTTTGCTGCTTGCTGTTCTAAATATTTTCTTGACTGTTTGCGCAGATCCTTTCAAAGAAATACTTAAATCCAGCTGGCTTAGATCCAATGATGGCAGGAGCCTGCTGCTGTTCCAATATATTTGCTTCAACACTGTAAGAATAAGATAAATAATAGAAAAGGTGTGTTAAACTGATTTTTACATTCATGAACATCTACATACACAGTCTGAATAAAGAAATCTAGATAGCAGGAAAGGTATCAGTATGTCCCTCTTCTTTTACCTTGCCTGCCGCCTTACATTTCATGAGTATACAGTCAACTTTGCTGACTGTGGAGGGGAGGCTGCTAATTCACTGGGGAGATATGCCTACAGAGCTCGCTGCTTGTCCACTTCCCTGCTGCTTGTTGAACTGCAGATAATCATAGAATCATAGAATTATTAAGGTTGGAAAGACCTCTAAGATCATTGAGTCCAACCATCAACCCAACACCACCATGCCCACTAAACCATGTCCCTAAGCACCTCATCTACATGTCTTTTAAATACCTCCAGGGATGGCGACTCAACCACTTCCCTGGGCAGCCTG
>NW_008823923.1:486024-491334 GCF_000699105.1 Pygoscelis adeliae | reverse complement strand
CAGGCAGCTTTCCAGCCACTCTTCCCCAAGCCTGTAGCGCTGCATGGGGTGGTTGTGGCCCAAGTGCAGGACCCGGCACTTGGCCTTGTTGAATCTCATACAGTTGGCCTCGGCCCATTGATCCAGCCATGCGTGAATGTGTGCAGCTGCTATCCTCCTCCCTTTCTGACACTGAATCGAATCAGGGCTTCTGAAGAAACCCAGGTGACTGGGAAGTTTGCAGATGTTAGGTCTGTGCACGGAGAGAGAGCTCCCAGTTGCAGGCCACCTTGAAGCCCAGAGCCTGGTGTCCGTATTTCCCCTACTGAGTGCATGGAGCACAGTCTGCTAACAGGTCTCCTCTTGCAGCAGGCAGTATCGTATGCATTTTGTAAGATTTGCTTAAAATGGGAAGGAAAAAAATTTCCTTTGAAGCTTCTGACAGCTGGGAAGATGGTATGCAAGCTTTCCGCAAACAGTTGACAAGCTATTGTAGCTGTTATATGCATCATTTTAACCCAATATTGTTTATACCTAGTAGATAAAATTCAGCACTTCTTTATAATATTTAGAGTATCTGCTGTATGTGTTTTATGAAAGAATTTTTTTTCCTTACAGTACTGCAGAGGAATGGATAATATTTGCAAGAGTAATTGCTAAACTTAGTCAAAATTTTGTGTCAAGGAATTTATAGAAATCAATTTAATAAATGAAAATGACATTTGGAACTCATTGTAACAAATCATCTTTTGCTCTGTTTTTCACTCTGATTCTGATCTCAGATTTGATCATAGCTGCATTGTCATTTGAGAAATAATTATTCTTGACTCTACACAGTACCTAAAGGTTCAGAATCAGGTCTGAGTTCCGTAAGCTAAAATAAAATGGCAGTCAGAAATCTAGGTCCTTTTCTCAGGATCAAGCAGTAGTACTTCTCATCCAGTATAGGTAAATCCAGCTATTTAGATAGTTTAAGCAGAATAGGAGTGCTATTTTAAGCACTTTTGAAAATGTGTGGTTTTTTTCAGGGTTCACCAGGAATACCCAACCCAGAGCACTGTGGTGACTATTCTGAGCAATAAGTTTCAGAGAGGAATCCCTGGCACGGGCACAGCAGGGTGCTGTGCTGAACGACCGTGACCTATGAAGAGATCTATGTGGTGAAGAGCCACTGCTGTGCAGGTTGACTTAATGTCCTGTATCTTTATATAGTTATTGCAAAGATTTGTGGTTTTTTTAAATTGTAAGCATAATATTTTTAAATTTCTGTGTGTTTAAGCACTGATTCTTAGTTAAGATAATAGAAATTCCTTAGAAAAGCTAGGATGGTAAAGTTTTGACATACATAAAACGCAAGGCTTTTGTAGACAAAGATGCATATCTGGACCACTTATATACACTAATTATGCAAGATGCAAGGTATCAACAACCTCCTCCAGCTCCATCCTTCTGCAGTTTTGAGGTTTTAACAAATCAAATTCATTTCACAAAGCTGCTTAAAGTTCTCTTTGATGTGCAAACCTTTGGAAACAGTGAATATCTTGTTATGTTCTCATTGATGCACTAATCAGCTAAAGGACAGACACATGTTTTATTATAAGAACAAACAAAGTGCATCTGCTTGAGGGATCAGAGAGAAAGATACGAGGTTTGACAGCTGTAGACTTCTCAAACAGGCTGCACTAACATGAAATTTTACAGAACAAGAGCCATTACTGTTGTGATAATCAGTTTTCATCTAAATAACAACATTTGCACCAAAGACATCTCTGAAACGGTGACATTTTAATAAGATATCTGCATGTTCGTGTTTGCGCAGTAATATAGTAGAGCTACAAGTGCTCTATCAAGATCTAAAATTTGATTTTGGTGTATGTCAGGAGAATATAAATGAGATAAAAAAGAAATTAAAATGCCAAGTTTAAATAACAAAAAATAGTAAGTGGAGGCACAGTGGTGAGAAAGCCATCACAGTATCATATTTACCTTACATTGACTTGGTTAAGCTCCACAAGGTTAAAATGTTAATCTTGTCCAGATGTTCTAGTAAATTTATTAAATCTATTTTCCAAGAAACATGATTTTTACACTAAATATGTTCTTCAAAGTAATTAACATTTTATTTTTTTGTAAAATTCTTATTCCTGAGGTAATTAATTCCACTTTTAATGCAAACTGTACAGTGGTTCACAGAGCCACTGAGTTTTAGCAGTGCAGCTGAGACACAAAACACATCTGTAGGCCAGCATTTGGACAGTGATGCTATAGAGCAACTGACCTTTTGAGAAAAAGAACAATACGTTTATTCTTTTGCAGTCTCAAAAACTCTCTATAGTGTGTGAGACTTGGGATTTCTGATGGAACCTGGCAGAACCGAGGATAAACTCCTGCATTTCCGTGCAGTGTACTCATTCAACTTAGTACAATATGGCATTTTGGTTTTTTTCCCCCAAAAAGAGTGAGTTAGAATATATTGTTCTTCAGTATGAAATTTTTTAAAACATCCTATGTGTTTCTGAAATACACTGTCAATCACTTCACACACATCCAGAAAAAGAGAGACCTAATAAAAAGTGGCAGCTGAAAACTAACATTCCAAACTGTCACCAACTAATTAATTTTCTCATTCGTATTCTAACTACACTCCCAACTCACATGGACTGCTGCCAGGGAACTTGACAATAAAATGTTCATTTAAAATTCCTATCAATAAGAAAATATTGAAAGACTGGGAATAAACAGGCTAACCTTGGATGAAGCAGTCTGAAAATTCTCTATTTGCGAGTATACAGGAGACTGGCCATCACTTTGAAATAACGGTAAAACTATAGCAACTGAGATTGCCTTATATTTTAGTTGCCCTTCGCACCATGTTAGCATAATTTTAGACTTTCAGAATTTGCTGGGTTTTTTTCCCCATGTCTTTAAGAATATCAGACAAACCAATTGTTCATCATGCTCTTAAAATTTAATATTGCTTACATTAAATGATTTATACGGAGACTGATCTGGAAACTTGGTATCCACCTACAAGTCATTATTTTAATCTGCAGATTAACAAGATTTTATGTACTGACGTACCTAGAGGTGCAACTGATGAGATGTATCAGAAAACATCTAAGGACCTAATTCCCTAAATACTAAAGTACTTTAGAAACTCCTTGAGACATTACCTGCATCACTAAATATCTGTAAAACTCCAGCACTACAACCCATATAATCGTAGACTGCCGGAGCCTGGCTGTGTTCTTACTTTCCCTGGTGAATACCCATTCATTTAATTACGCAGTGTATAAAATTTATACTCATTTATGTACATGATACCTGGAATTATGCACTGGTGTTCCATCAGGAAACCTGTCTGTAGAATTTCTGCATTGGTAACTTTTGCATAGTGGTTTCTCGTGTTGTTTTGCTGTCTGGTTAAACAATGTATTTGTGAGAGCAGCACTGTGCTGGGATCTCGTGTGACACCATAAAAATATACCAACAAACAATATACTTTTCTGACATAGCAAGGAAAAAAAATCACCTAACTTTTTCTAAGATGCTGCTTGGTTTGGAAATTGAAAAATTGCTTGAAACTATGCTAAGAATTGGAAGTAAATGAAATGGAAATGCAATATATTATAATGAGACAGATGTGAGCTCATTTTCCCTAGTGCAGGTTCATGGACTGTGCATTTACTTGGTCTGCCTGACATTTAAATTTGAGTAAATTCAGTGGTTTATAAGAAAAGCATCTGTTGTTGGAATGACAATAGCAAGATACAATACCAAGGAAAAGGAATCTAATTGTTATTAGATATTACACCAGAATGTCAATGAAGGGGCTTTCATTGTGTTGAGATTCTGGCATCAGCCTGGATATTAAATTGGCCAGCTCATCAGGGAATATAGCACATTAGTGAGTGATTCAGCTGTGACTGAGTGTGTGCATTAAAATGCGTGACTTAGAAAGTTTCTAATGCCATAAATCAGGAACAGACTTAATACACAACACATTCATGAAGGGAATATAATATAAATTAGCGTGCTTTACTTCTACTGAGTTTAACCTTTAATCACATTAGGCTCAACATTTAATTTTTTATGAAGATATTCATTTTATTGTCATGTTTGCTGTCCACTCTATAGCACAGGTAAAACTTTGAATTTTGCCATATATTCCACCCGAGCAAGCTGTAAAGCCTGCAGCTTATAGCTTCTGGTTTAAGATCTCTGGGCATGTTCAGCAACTGAATAGTGGGGGTTGCTGTTAATGACTTTTAATTAAATCAAAAAGCTCTGAGATCATAAACCTGCTGACTTCATTTCCTTTTTCCAGTGCACTTCAAAAGAGTAATTACTGTACTGCACATACAGACAAATCTTGTAAAATGCCCTCAAGATGCAACTCAAAATTAAGACTTCTGGTAATGAACAAAGTCAGTAATGTTTTTCAGTAAAGAAATGAACTAACAGTTAGTATATTCTTCAAAGCACTTTTGGGAATGATTTTATTTCTCTTCTATTTTTAAATAAAAATTCACAAGAGCCTGCATTTTCAGACTTGGAGAAGGTTAAACGTAAATCTAATTTTCTTTTTTTTTTCATGATTACTTTATAATCACTGCAGCAAATGTAGGGTCTGTAGTGTTGTTAGAGTCTTTATATTTGATATACTTAGTTTTTCCTTCATCATTAAAATTAGTCCAAGAGCCTTGACAGAAAACATAGAGAAAGTATAGAAGATAAACATAACTTTGGTCACAGGGGTGTCAGAAAAGTGAAGGAACACAAAGATGAAGAACAAAAAAAAGAGAGCATTTTATTTTACCCAAAATATTTAAAACTAGTTTTCAGGTAATTTAATATCATCTCCATCATCCTCTGTGTCTCTCCCTCCCCAACTGTGTGTTTGGTTTTTGGTTTTTTTTTTTCCTCCTTCCCCTTTTTGGGCCTACAAGGACATTTTGAAGTAAAAGATCTGAAAACTGAAAATACTGAACAAATTTTCTTTTCTGAGTAAAGTCTTGTCCTGATTACTCTATGATTACACTATTTTCTGAATTTGGGAAGCAGATGCATCCACTGAAAGCCTGCATGTTTGAGCAGCAAAAGGAAGTATTTATTGAAAAAAATTCCCAGCTTTGTATTTTCTTGTGGAATAATTCTTAGTACAAATTACTGTCTATGCCCTATGCTTTCTGTTATACTTCCATTTTTTTCTCATAGCGCAGTGCAGGATGTATGGGTGGGCGCAGCCTGGTTCTGCTTATGTACTTTTAGCTCCCATGCGTAGGATTCTTATATTTAAGTAATCTTAGTGCTTTTTTCATTACTTTATCT
>NW_008823923.1:477533-486011 GCF_000699105.1 Pygoscelis adeliae | reverse complement strand
TGTGCCCTTTATTCCACTGATATAAGCAACAAATACACGCCCAACTTTTTTTGTAACTCTTCCTAACAATAGAAAAGCTGATACTTTCTACCCTCCCGCTCTCCTGCACCGATGTTTTCGCCCAAACTCGTAAAGAATGAAGAAACTTGTCATTTTCTTTTGAATTTTAAGAACACAACAAAGTGTTTAATCTGTGAAGTCGAGGTACAAGTAAGTCTGGTAGCTGAATATCCACTCTAATTGTATTTCACTTTCTCCCACTCCTCCTTGAATATCCAATAGATAAAATTATCTTAGCGGTTAAAAAACCTGTTGTTTCTATAAATTGTTTTAATCCACATATATACTACTTTCTGGGTTTGTATAAAGCGAACGCATCTGTAACATTAATTTGAATTGGAGGAACAGGGTTTTGTATGGTTGCTTTTGAGTTAAGACAACACTAATTTGGAGGCAGAGGTGTGAAATACTTTTTTAGCACATAGCAACTAAAAAGCAATGTCTGTACAAGGTCAAGAACCAGGAAAGACTGGTTTTTCATTGCTGGAAAGACTAAATACTTTTTTTTACTCCTATGCCTTTTTTTTGTAATTTGTATTTTTACAAGTAGCCCAGAGCCAAACGTGTTAAAAACCATAAAACATACAATACTGACTGCTCCTTCCCAGATCTCCTAGCCTCTAACGTTGGTGGCTTCCTGAGGCAGGGGTTGCTTTTATGTCTTTAGAAACCTCAGAGGATTTCTCTTCCCTGACCCGGCCACCTTCTCTGTGAACCACTATAAAGCATCGGCATCTACAGTATCCTGTAGCAAGGACTTCCTCAGCCTAACTGCATCTGCGTGAAGGACAAAACCCCCTCTTACTTGTTTACAGCCTTCCCGTCGCCTGTGTATTGCAAGAGGCAACGAACAGCGGCCATCCGATCTCTCCTTCCTGCTCATGAAGGGCTCCATGCAACATTTCTAGGCTGTATCTACATCTGAGATACATACAGACACTTAAGAGAGAGATGTTCAGCAACTCAATATACATATATTTGTCTGGTAGACAAATATATGACATGGCAAGATTTGCAGGATGGGCTCTGACAAGCACTGCCCACTCATGAGAATCTGGTCAGGAGTCTTAAAACAGGCAGAGACTATCCTTTGGAAACATTACCCAAACCCCCGTCTTCAATACGTACACCCTCCTGGTGGTTTTTTTTTTGTAGGAATCGGGATAGCGAGTCTTGAAAGAAAACTAGTTCTTTGCAGATAGTCTCAAGGTCAGCATTATGGATCATTTCAAGATGATCATTTCATGCATAGGAAGTAGCACTGAGGAACGCTCAAAGGCTGTTTTTCACAGTGCAGACAGCTTGTCTAACCCCTAGACTATGCTATCTGCTCGTACCAGTAAGATGTAGTATCTTTAGCTGTAAGAAATTCTGCACTGCATAGAAGAAAGTCTGTTTGCTTCATTGCAATTCCAAAATATAATTATCTGGAAAGAAGAGCCACTGTGTCCCAGTATTACACCTTCCATTTGCACAGATGAATATAAATGTGAACATCTTGTACCTTGCAGTACCCTGCTAAGTTTGGCAACCACCTGAGGTTTTGGGTTGGTTTGGTTTTTTCTGTGTTTTTTAAGAGCTGAATTAGTTATTAATCTAAAATGCAAGCAAGAAGGCAAAAGATGCAGCTATGCAGTTAATATTCATTTTATAATATCAGCCAGTTTGTGAGGAGATTAATAATTTGGTTGGGATTTGAAAGACACTATAACGTCTGGAAGTATGAAGAATATTTAGAAAATAACAATATAGATAGATTATACTGACATTTATTATTTATGTTCTTGTTTCTTCGATTCTTACTCTTTAAATCAATTGAGAATGTGTATCCTCACATGAAGGAGTCATCTGCAGACTAGTGCTGTTACGTTGCCTCACAGTGCAACCTACTACGGTGGAGGAATTTGGAAATATGTTTTACTTCTAGGAAAGTAAAATGCCTTAATTTTATTCTAATGTAACTGACAGAGTCGGTGTATACTTCAGCAACGCAGCTCGTGGAGAGCGGGCAGAATACACAGGCTCTCTGCTGTGGGATCGCATGCTGCTGGATGTAAGGGATGCTGGTCCATGGCTGGGGACGAAGGCAACGAATATAATTTATTGCAATTGCTACCTGACTCATACAGCTAACTTCTAACACTGCATCTTGTCTTTTCCTCAGCAACAGTGCTGATAACCACGCTTCATCTAAGTCTTGATTTATTGAAAACATTCAGATGGTATTGGACTTCAGTTAGGCAGTAATTACTGGAAGAATACTGATCCCTTCTAAAAGACATTTAAATGCAAGAATTTTTTATTAGATTACTGATCGTTACCTTTTGAACTGAACAGCAAGCAAACCTGAAGACCTGTACTAGACTAGACGAGGTGGGGTTATCTGAAAATTTAAATATTTTAATTAGCAAAAAAAAAATATTTTAAGTTTTTTTTTTAAATTGTGATGATGTTTCAATTAATTGCTCAGACCTAGACTCTCACCTGTTCATGCTCTATGGAAATGATTTTTTTTTTCCTGGGTTTTTCAAAATTTTTATTAAATTAGATTTTTTGGTTTTACTTCAATATATGGTTTTGACATTGTTTCCAAGGAGTACTTTTTTACTTTTTCTACCTTTGCTTTCTGTCCCAACCACATCCCAAGAAATCACAGAAAGCCAGGAGAGGCTGAAAAAATAACGTTCAGTATCGGTACAGCTTGTGGGTTTTTTGTCTAATGAAAATAGTTCAGTAGAAATATTTTAGTGAAGATGTTTGGATCCTTTCATCTTTCTGCGTTGAAAACATTTTGCTCAGCTGGACTACATTTAAAAAATTTGAAACACACGATACAGACTCAATGATCTTAAGGGTCCTTTCCAACCTAAATGATTCTATGATTCTATGTGTCATTGCTGCATATAAGGACTAATCTGAGCTTTCTAGAAAATATGCATACTACTTATTAATATCTAAGGAATAAATCCATCATTGTCAATTATTTTAAATCAATAGTAATAGTAAAGATTTATAAACATTTTTGAAAGAGCACGAGAGTGCCTGGGACCAGTGTAAGAAAGTGCATTCTTGGCTTTACAGTATTAAGTACCATAGACCAAAAATTCATTTACAGAAATGTCACACCTTAGTAAGCATTTTGGCTGCAGTTGTCTCTAGGATCTTTTGCTTTTCATAAGGTAATATGACTGACAACAAATTACTGCTATTTAAATTATATCTATAAAAAAGAGACAGTAACCTTTAGGAAAAATGCAAGTGTTAAAAATGGATTTTTGTATTTAAATATATTAATGGAAATTCAGTAATAATTCTGGCATTGTAAAATGCAAACTTCTCTACACTGGATTTGCCCACACGGGTAATGGTGAGGTGAGTTTCCGTATGCTGTTTGCAGTGAACCCCATCCATCACTAGTATGGACCATCTATTTTCGTTGATAAAGAAACTTATGCTTTTCTTACTGCATCCTTGGTCTGGGACCTGCCAACCAGGTTGGGACCTGCCAACCAGGGAGGCATTTTGTATGGAAGAATGCACAGAGACCAGCAAGGTGGTGCTTATCTCTAGCTACTATATAGCTAGTTGCTGTTTCACAGGGCTAATGCTATATAGAAGTGAAGAATGTCTCTTTAAATGGGCATCATAAAAACATCCTTTCAGAGCAGCAATGTGCATATATGTATATAGCTAGGACTTCCCAGTGCTGGCAAAATCTTGATTTTTTTTTAATGTATTTCAATTGACTTCTATAATAATTTACACCACAGGATTAGTCTGCTCAGTTGTACCATCAGCCTGCAACAAGTGGGATCAACAAATAGTAAAGAAGAATGGGATTCATACATGAATAGCCATTTATGCATTTGGCATATATCCTTTGCGTATTAAGGTTTTTTGCGCACTTATTCCCAGACATACAGAATTCACTATTTCCAATTAAATTATGCAGTGCACAGTCTCATTAACTACTCACTCCCTGCTTTGCTTCCATGGAAAGCAAGCTCCATTAAACACCTAACGGTGTTCATGGGAAGCAGGGGTAAAAACAGGCTGATAGGAGGTGTTCTCTTGACTGCACAAACTATATTAGGTTCAGTGCATATAACAAAGTTGGCCAGGGTCAGATTTAAAAAAAAAATACTCTATCCTCTATTTACTCTATTTGTGTTTTAAGCAATGGCTATGGTGCTATACAGTAAGAAACGAATATTCATAACATATCAATTAGTGGTCTGCATGTAGCTGTAAGATAAGGGGTGTAATTACTAGAGAAGTTGGATCACCTGTCTATAATGTCATTTTCTAGTTTTACATGCAATGAGGGAGAAGCAATATTGATAGCTATCCTTTCTTTAAGAAAATAAAAGAGTTGCAAATGTGAGTACTCAGGCACAATATTAGTTGGGATGTTAAGGAAAGGGGAGAAGGTACCACATAATGTTAGCTTATATTCTTCCAACTATTTTTTAAAGGGATTTATAAATGGGTCAAAGACTGAAACAATAAGTTTTAAATTACTTTGCTAAAATGAAGAGGCTGGGTTTAGCAGTGATATAACAGCCAAACTGTATTGCTTCATGTGTTCCAAGAGCAAGGTGGGAGAGAAGATATTTTAGGAAAGCATGCTAGGTTTGAAACAGTGGAGCACCATGGACAATATTCTGATTTTAAAAGTAATTAGAAAAGACAATAATAATTGCAAATAAAATTTTACTGAGTATGGGAGTTGGTTTGGGGAGGTTTTTTGAAAAGGTGTCACCTTGGATAAATAATTGACCAAATGAGAAATTTGCAGCTCGAAAGTGTAAAGTGTGAATGACAGTTCAATAAAGGGAAAAAAAACCCTATAGCCATCACATCTTTACTGGCATGGTTATTCCACACAGCAGCGAGCTACTAAATGTAGTGTCTTTAGCAAAGCAGTAGACTGGAGCTAAAAGGAGATCTCATTGTCCTTTGCCGGAAACATAACTGAGTACAAGTGAAAATCCCCGAATCAGAGAGACTTGACTTGACTTGACTTGAAAGCTATGAACCAACCTGCCAAAAAATGTGGACTTTCATATTCTCTGATCCCCAAAAGTCCCATGCAATGGGACAGTATTTATAACCAGTGAAAGCTGAGAACAAAACAGTTATTACTGTTCTTCTCTTTCCCCAGTAACAGAAATAACTGGTGCCTTCTCCAGGACAAGGCAGGAAATGGTGCTAGCTGTCCCTTGATGAATGCTAATGCAGCCAAATCCTGAGTATTAAATAGTATCCACAAGCATCTCAATGCTTTTTAACTGGGCAGCGCCTTCGGTACAGAGTGGAGGCAGCATGTATAGTCCTAAACTGAGTTCTTTCTGGTAGGGACAATGAAATGATTTTCTAGTTCCCTAAGATGTAAATGGCCAGAAATAGGAGCAGGGCTCTTTCAGCTGGTGAAGACAGAGAACAGATGGAGGTGCCTGCTAGGACTCCCATCTTCTCTAGTTGCTGGGTGGCTGAGGATCAGCTGAAAACAGCTGAGTCCTTCTCACCGTTGTTCGTTTGGGTAAAATGGACAGCATCACCCTGTGCCCCAGCAGCATGAAGGTATGCAGCTGCGTGTGCTTAGCAGCAACCAGAGCTAAGGAGGGAAAGCATGTGGGGAAGAAGGAGGGAGAACAGCACATCAGAAAGAAACCTGAGATTACAAATTTGAACAGCAGAGAAAACAGCATAATTTCCAGTTGTGATGAAGGAGAGGAAGCAAGAAAGCTTTTAGAAGAAGAGACTGGAAAATGTTGAGGTTTTGACATGCTGATGACATGCTGGAAATGGCTGATGCTGAGACTGGGGGATATCTGGGATCAGACAGAAAGAAGAGTGCCTGAGTAGAGAGTTGTACTTGTGAGTGTGCTACATCAAGCTAGTACTGTAAATAAAACCCTGTGTGTGACTAAAGTATCGAAAACGGAGCACTGAAGAATATTGGAACAGAGTCTAGGTAAGGTGGGAGACAGCAATAAACATTAAAAGACTGTTGAGATGGAGGAGGAACAGACAGTGAGGTGAAAGCCAGACCAGGGGAAGTTTGTATAGTGAGGACTCTCCAGAAAAAGGTCAATTTTAGAGACACACAGAAGAATGAGCCCAAAAAAATGCTTCGTTGCACCAAACTCTAGTTATGGCTGGTAGATTGGGTTCACGTGATACTGCATGTTCTATTTCTAGTGAATGAGGCATGATTGCACAGCTTGCAGTAAATTATCAGTACTTGCATAATACAAATACAAAGTTCCTCAATTATTTGATTGAGGTTCTCTGGGCACCTAACAGAGCTTTCAAGAAATCATAGAAAAGGAGCAGACCTTATGTCTGTTCCTATCCCTGACCCATGCTTTCTTCACCCAAAACTTGAACAGAGGATGAAGTTACTGCATTATCTTTGTTATTTGTTCTAGGATCCAACTATTTATTTCACCAAATCGATGTTTAAATTCCCATCAGTTACTAATGCAGAAAGCATTTCATAGTCATAATTATACAAACACAACAGGAGCTTATTTAATTTGCATCTCGATATTTTGTCCACATAATGATTCATCTGGTAAGTGCGTTCTTACTATTTCGTAAAATCAGCAAAATAAAATGAAGTAAAAATACACTGGTCCTCTCTTTAATTTCAGCAGTATAATCAAAGGTCAATAGATAAAGACTAATACCCTATCCCGGTGGCTGAGAGGTGAATAGCTGTTTTATAGCTACAATAATTTGCCTTGCTTATGCCAAGAAATATGGTATTGCTTGGTAAATGTTACCTTAGTTATTACAATTACAAACAGCTGTATTTTCTCATGAAATATACGGAGAAAAATCTCTAGTGTTGAGACACTGATTAAATGAAAGTTTTCTGCTGAAAATCCTGTGAAGTCTTTTGAAAAGAAAGTGTTTTGGAAAACAAAACGTTGCATTGTATGATTTCTTGTTGGGAATGTGATTTCTATGGACCATATATGGCTATTTCAGGCTGCTACTGCCACTGGTCCACTGAGATACTCCATATATCTCAAAGCAACAAATATATGTGAAACTATGGGGTAAAAAGAAGAAAAAAATTGTTTGAGTAGTATAAAATTAAACCTACTAAGTGATTCCATTTTCCCCTTTGGAGGCGTTTAATTAGACACATTTGTTGGGATCTCTGACAGTTTTTATATGCTTGATAGTTAAGATTATGTTATAATTAGGTGTCACATCATGAAAGCTCTTCTGCCATAGACCTTCACTGTTATTATCAGATTTCAGAATTAATTTACAGAAACGAATGCTAACCAGGCTGTTGAATACACTTAAAATTCCAGAGAGTAAACAATTCTCATGATAACACTTCTGTTGTCATAATAGTCATTAATTTTTAAGCAATATACAACATGTCGCAACATAAAAAGAT
Source organism: Pygoscelis adeliae (assembly GCF_000699105.1). Classification (NCBI taxonomy): domain Eukaryota; kingdom Metazoa; phylum Chordata; class Aves; order Sphenisciformes; family Spheniscidae; genus Pygoscelis; species Pygoscelis adeliae. Next base: position 478,528 of record NW_008823923.1, on the reverse strand, counting down.
GATCTATTGTTGTAAAGAACATAAATACAGGCTTGAAACACATTGCAGATAGTGTATATTTTAAGTAACGACTCTTTCAAATGGCACGTTTGGGTTATGATGCTTGTCATTGAAAGAAACTCAGATTTAGCATGTGGACACAATGCAATTAAAATGAGAAAATAGATTTTTAAGTAAATGCTAGCATTCGCAGGTGGTTGGGAAGTTGACACTTAATCTGCAAGCCCTGATCCTTATTGTCAGATCAGCTGAAGAGATACTGTATGAAGTGGCTGTCAAATGACATGCTTTAGCAGTCTTTGTAATTGAAATGGTTGCACATAATAACTGTATCATGTCTGGGTACTCCGTATCTAATGCAGCGCTGGAATGAATTTTGATTTTTCCTGTACATTTCTTGTTCTTTCCTTGAATGCTAGAATAATTGTGAAGAAGTGGAATATTACACCTCCAATAAGCATCAGAAAGTTTTGTTTTTGTTATTGTTATTTGGTTGGCTTTGGGGTTTTTTTTAGGAATTTAATTTTGTTTCAAGTCTTGAGAAATTTATTCCAAAATACCTGATGAAAGACTATTGAGTGGACCTGGGGCAGCTGTGATAAGTAGCTAAAAGAAATAGTTTCTACTGGGTAGTCCTTGATCTGTACTGGGAATTGGAACATTGTAATTAAATAAAAAATTTAAAACTGCCTAAGCAGTCCCTATAATTTCAGTGGGGATTCCAGTGCTGAGGTGTTTCAGATTTTGTGGACAGAGGGAACCCTCTGACCTGCCACGTGGAAGTAGATGCGAGGCAGAACAAGCGGAGGTGGAGATGGGCTTCATTCATTTATGTGACAATGTAGTTTTTGTGTTTCTATTTTTACCTGTTTATCCATGTCTCTGATTCTATCCTTATATCTCAGTTTTGTACAATGTATAAGGAGCAAGTAAAATGGTAATCACAAGCATGAGCAACGAGGTAAAATCTTCTTTCCTAGCTTGGTAGAGCTACA
>NW_008823923.1:472851-477506 GCF_000699105.1 Pygoscelis adeliae | reverse complement strand
GTGCTCAGGTTTCCATAAACACAGCTCGTATTATCAAGAGTCAGCCTGCTCCATAGATGCTGCAGTCTAACGAAACGGGACTTGTGGATTGTTTTATTCTCAGCTTTGATCCTAATTTTTTATAATAATCTCTCTTTATTCTTATTTCTATTGATTGTACCTTGCTGCGTTACACTTTACCTGCTTTTTGCGTCTTCCCATGTCTACTTTTTTTTAGTTGACGTCAGTGATTTTGAAGCAAACTCTTCCTATCCTTCTGTATCAGTGCAAAATGGAATACTGGAGCAAAGCAGAGAACGTGTGCAGGGCTTTCTTTTCACTGCATTTGTGTGCTATAGCACTAAATAGTTGGTATGCACTTGTTGGATGACAAGTGTAGGCTGATTTTCCTCTGTAGCTGTCAGAGTAAGGTGATGGCACACAATTACCAAAACTTCCCTGTGCAATTGTGTCCCAGGGACTAACTGTGAAACCTCGTATGTTTTACATTATTTGTTGAACTCATAATCCGAGCATTAGTTACTATCTTTTCATAACTATAACAAAGGCAGAGATCAGCATCACTGTACTGAAACTCTGCTTGACGGCATAACTATGCATCAGCCTTTGAAGAGTCTTTCTAGTATTGCATTTCTGTCCTTAAATTATTTTTGCAATTTTCTAAGAAATAAATTATTTCAGCAGGGAAAATGTCTAACCTAGAGGTGTGGATGTGCATTGCCTGTTAGCACATCTGGTTTTAGTGGATTATTTGCCATTGCCGGGGAGAGTGAATGTTAACGGGAGAGTGACAAAGGAGCAGCTATGTTTAGACACCTGCAAATCACTCTGTCATATTGGCTCATAGGTTGGGTGGACTCTCAGCTGAGGCAAATAGAAGATCCAGGATGTGCTTTTTTTTTCTGTGCTCTGAAGTTGTAATTGTTTATCTGATCAAGTCACAACGAGAGCTTTTTATTAATGAAGACCTGTAAGATCACTGTAGTGGCATCACCTGATCAGACCAGCATAGATGGAATGGGAGATATGAATGAACTATGATAACCCCCTATACATATCTGGGATATTAACATCATCTGTGCTATGTTTTTTACAAATATCTTACTTATTTTTTTCTGCATCTAGAGAAGTTCTGTGAACACAACAGACAACGTTGTCCTGAGATTTCTTTGGAAGTAAAAAGACACTGTGAAGCTTTTTGGGGTCAAGTAGCTTTAATTTTATGTGTTAATTCCTTTCATTTGTGGTTATTCTGTTTAGATGTAAATGTAAATTGAATGGAAATTAAATTATTCAAAATGAAACCTGAAACGGAACCTTTCTGCCTTCTTCAGTTGACAAGATCAAAAGTATTCATTTTCTACATTTCCACTGCAAGATGTTTTTGATTTGGTCAGACTGCATTCTTTAGTGGAAAATTATTCCATTCATTTTTTTCTAACTGTAGTCTCTTCTATCAATACTGCAAAAATATTGAAAAACTCCAGTATATGAAATCTCTTCTGTCTCTAACACTGTTTTAATATGGTGGAACGTTAGAGCTGGAAAACAGTTTTGTTTTGAATGGTTGAGCAAGGATATAGGAGATACATAAAGTGACAGGTAAAGCTCTTCCAAATCAGAAATTAATACACAATTCTGTTGGAATACCATGAAGTTAAGGTTAATTTAGATTTATTGTTATGTAATGTAGTTAGGATTATTGTGCGGTGTGTGTGGTTCTTTGGTTTGTTCATTTCATGAATACACATTTCCTCAGGTCATCCATAGAGAACGAATTTAGAAGTTCAGGACAGTGGCACATATTGTATTTCTTGAACAAAAAGGGCAGCTGCGTAAGCCGGTAATACTAGTTGGTTATCTTCTGAGTCTAGGGTACAAGGCATATATGTTTATATATTTTTGAATATTTTATTTCATTAGCTCCATTGGGATTTTTAATAAACAGTTCTGTGCTTGACTTTGGGGAAATTTGTATGTAGCACAATCCCTGACTTGATTAATGCTGGTTAGGAACTTTTTGAATAAACTCTTTCCACTGGAAAATAAAAATCTATCGAGTAATTTCCTAGTTCCAGAGTGGAATTTGTGGTCATAGCGAAAAAAACCTCCCAGAATAACAGAGAGTCCAGTAGTTACCGACAGAGAACCAGTCATCCTCCATTTGCTCAACTGGCTAATCTCTCACTTTTAAAACATACGCATCGTTTCAATTTGCCTGGCTTAGCTTCCAAGCACTGGTTATTACTCTGGCTTCACAACTGGATTAAGCAGCCTTTTAGTATCAACAATTTTTCTTTTTAGGCAGTACATACACTCTCTAATCAAGTCTCCTTCCAGTCATCTTTCTGATGAGCTTAAAAAGCTCTGCCTTCAACTGTAAGGCATTCTTTCTTGCCTGTGGTATAATCTATAGTTCCTAAGATTTTTAATGAAAAATAGTAGATACTAGATCTATACCCAGTTTCACCAGAGTGAAAAATACCTCCCTATTAATATACATTCAATAATCATCATTTTTAACCACATTATCATGGTGGTAGCTCACTCATTAATGCACTATAACCTCTCCCCCTTCCAGGGACATAGTCTCTCATTCTGTGAGGATATTCAGTGTATATGGCACAATTTTGCGTTTGGCTATGTTAAGATACATCTTACTTCAATACTGCTGGCTTATCAAGCAGTCTGTATTTACTCCTATGACTGCTGTGTCCTTGATGCTTATCACCTGGTCATTCTTTGCATCATCTGTGGGTTTTATCAGCATTTACTTTATGTTTGTTTCTAAATCATTTAAGAATATCTTGGTTAGGACCATCAACTGCTTTTTGTTACAGAACCTCTTTTCAATTCCCCCCAAATCTACTTCTGGTAGATAACTTCTTTTTGAGTTTTATCAGATAGCCAGCCAGTTCTTTGTCTTTGGGTTATTTCCTAGTAAGAATGTTTAGGTCAAATATTTTACAACACTCTATTACAACTACACAATTTTCCAGTCTTCTGGAGCATACGTGAAGCCCCAAGATCTATTAAGCTACAAATCTTGGGTACAAGCAGCTTACAAGTAATCCCAAGTAGATGTTGTCTGCTATGGACTTTGATTACTAGTGAAGGGAGGGTATGCACATCTTCTTTCCAAATATAGATGGGAAACAATTACTGCACTCTTCTTCCCTGTCTTTGATACTACTAAAAGCGTTACCATCCTGCCTCGTCATAGACCTATGTTATTGCAGTGTGTTTAGGAAATAACAACAAGTCCCAGCCTCTCTCTCTCTGCATCGTCCTGCCGTCCCCCTCCTCCCCCACACCCCGTGTCTTCAGTTTCTCTTCTCTTATTGGTTTTCTACATTTAGAAATTTCTATTTCCTATTGATCGCTACTTCTTTTTGTCTTAAACAGCTCCTCCATCTTTCAAAAACGTGCTACTTTCTTTACATCAATCCAGTCGATTAGGAAGATTGTGGTCCTGCTCTTGTGCATTGGGACTGAACAAATAGCATCAGTGGCTGCTCAGCCCACTATGAAATGTGATTCCCAGTCAGATTTTTTTTCAACCCCGCACAAGGATAAAAATGGAAAGGAAACTGGCTTTATTCACTTCCTTACTTTTATACTCCTTCCTCCAAAGTTTGTCTATGGGTTCATTAGAAAAAAGTATTAAAAAAACCCAACAAAAGACCCTTGTGTGGAAAGAATCTGATCTAGAGTTGTTGGCATCTTCAAAGTAGTGCCAGTCAACAGTACTGCCCTTTTTATGCACACAAGGGTAGATCGACTTAATATTTAATTCCTAGGATACAAAAGTTTTTGTATAATGGATAAGACAAATGTATTGCTTATGATATTCATGTCTTCTGAAAAAAACCCAAAAAAGTTAAAACTATACTTTGTCTCTTCATACTATATTAAAGTAATTTCTGATCTAGGATTCTGGTGTGTGTATAAATCAAGGAAAAAAAAAAATAACCAAACAAATGGAAAAAACCCAAAACAACAGAAACCATAGGTTTAAATTTTAAATTTTAAATTTAAAAGGTTTCTTGCATTTCTAATATCTTTGATTCTGTTGTTTCTTTTCCCAATGACAATGATGTGGAAGTGTTGTAGGAAAAGTATTTACAAAGACAGTTTTGTCAAATGGCAAAAGTATGCTGTCAGCAATATGTATGAACACAATTCTTAAACTTTCCTGCCCACAGCTTACTTCTCTCCTGCTTTACACATGCACTCCGTGGAGTCTGCTAGAAGGGATCTGCTGCAAACTGGCATTGGCACATGGCCCCGTCTGAGGGTCTGGGGAGGTGCAGCCTTTGTGGAAAAGCTATGATCATGGCTGGAGGGATCTTTTCCTTTATCAATTTGTGAGTATGAGTATCAGCGGCCTGGTAAGAGAATTAATGTTCAGAACAGGTTTGTGTCAACTGTTGTACTCTAGCAAACATCTTGCGTAGTAGGAAGCAACATTTTCCAAAAGTTCACATGAAAGGCCAAATCACCAAAGCAATCAACTTAGGCAAGCCTGGTTTTTGGTCCTGCCTTAGTATTTTCACCTGCAGACTTAGGTCTTGAACTGTCATATCTTGTCTGTGTTCCCATCACACATGACACTTGGAGGCTACCTTGTGAGGTGTGGGGTTATCTACACTGTA
>NW_008823923.1:469408-472779 GCF_000699105.1 Pygoscelis adeliae | reverse complement strand
TCTTATGAGATCTCACCCGAACTTTGATCCGTTGTGGTTAATAAAGAAATGACTAGGGGTTACCTCTGCAGCCTGTTCCTCACCCATATCTTGATAATCTCTTTTAGACAATGGTGTCTTAAAAACAGGGCTTCTGCAAAAAGGGGTTTTCTCACTGGTGGAGATGATTGTAAAGGAGCATTTTCCATTGTCTTCATTTGCTCCAGCCATTCTGGGAGGGGAAAAAAAGGTGTTTCAAGATGAGTAGTGGTTCAAGACTTTGGTGCTGCTGGTTTGACTGAGAGGACAAGGGTGAGTCAGAAGGGCTTCCTTTCTAGGAATGCTGCTGGAATTTCTTGTTCTGTGCATCCACACTGTCTTGCTGAGCCAGACAGTGTTTACAGTGCCTGACTTTTAATATTGGCATACCAGTCCTGGTGGCACAGGGCAGCTCCTAGAGCTAAGGTGTCATATAACCAAAAAAATCAGCCAGGACTGTAATGAAGGGGTCTTATTGTTATCATCACACTTCTCTTTGGACCACATGTACTCTGTGCTGGGCAATGGTTGTTCAGGCAAAATCCATGAATAATCAGCCATTCTAAGTGATCATTTGACCGGGAAGTAGGCTGTGCTGGGAAATGATTTCACACAGTAACGCTGACAGGCTGAACTGTGCTATAGGTAGCACTAAATGCCATTTTTTTCTTTACCTCTTTGGAGAGAAAATGGTAGGAGAAGGCAATACGTGATAGTTAATTATGTTTTCCGCCTCTGAGGAAACAGATTCTGTGTGGTAGGACCCCAGCATGGACCAACAGCTGGCAGAGGCAGAAAAACCCCATGCATTTGTGCATATAAAAGGACTGTGGATTTCCATGCCTCACACATGGAAGACCGGGATCTTTTATTCATCTCTGGTTATTTTACTCCTGCTCAAAGGAGAAGAGGGAAAGCCCTGATGCACTTGCTCCCCTCCCTCTGGGTGTGTTATTTCATATGCTCTCCTTTCCTAAACTTCTCTAATGGTGTCAGATGTCCGCATGATCTCTAACAGATGGCTGCGCACAAACTGCGCCTCTTGGGCTCTAATGCACTTTCTTCAATATCTGAAATGCATTTCTTAATATGCCGTGTCATAATTTTGGGGTTGCTTTTTTCTTTCCTTCTTAAAACCAGAAAACAAGTGCATTTAACCATGAAAGCAGGTACAAATGTATTCCTGTTAGTGGATAATAATGAAAAGTCAGAGAGATTAATGTGCTGTTACTGTTTATTCAGTACTGCATTGCTTGTGACTAACTACAATGGATGAGACCTTCTTTCTGCCTCATTAAATAAGTTAATCATGTAAATCAGGAGAAAAAACATTTTGGATAGTGTGAGTACAGGTTGAGCATCAGATAAGCACTTTTTACCACCATATATTAAAGGAGATTTGACAACATACAGGTGTCCCAGCTACAAAACATTAACATCAGTCTTCTGTTATCTCTAAAGTAAATGAAAACAAAATTAAAAGGTCAAAATTGGTGCATGTTTCAATCAGGACTACATGGCCACTGACTGGAATTTCTTTCAGAGAAAGAGGGGAACTCTAAAGGGAATGGAAGTTCTTGAAGAAGACAAATTACAATGGTGTCCTGGTTTCGGCTGGGATAGAGTTAATTTCCTTCCTAGTAGCTGGTACAGTGCTGTGTTTTGGATTTAGGGTGAGAACAAAGTTGATAACACACCAATGTTTTAGTTGTTGCTAAGTAGCGCTTACACTAGCCAAGGACTTTTCAGCTTCCCATGCTCTACCGACTGAGAAGGCTGGAGGGACACAAGAAGCTGGGAGGGGGCACAGCCAGGACAGCTGACCCCAACTGGCCAAAGGGACATTCCATACCATGGGACGTCATGCTCAGTACATAAACTGGGGGGAGCTGGCCACGGGGGCCACTGCTCAGGGACTGGCTGGGCATCGGTTGGTGGGTGGTGAGCAATTGCATCGTGCATCGCTTGCTTTGTGTATTCTTTTGCTATTACTATTATTATAATTATTATTTTATTTTATTTCCATTATTAAACTGCTTTATCTCAACCCACAAGGTTTCTCACATCTACTTTTCCAATTCTCTCCCCCATCCCACCAGGGGTGAGGGGGAGAGTGAGTGAGTGGCTGTGTAGTGCTCAGTTGCCAGAGAGGTTTAACCCTGACAAATGGGCCTTTCCATTTTGTTCGGGAAAAAAAACTTTTATGGCTTTTAAACTGTAAATCAAAAGTATAATTGATGTTCTCTAAAGCAGGATTTACTAAGACTTCTAGGTATTGCTTTCTTGGTTTACCAAAAAACATGCACAAATTTGTACTATAGGTTTGAAGCCAAAAGAATGAAAATGTAAATTAGGACATAATCTTGACAACCTGGGAAGGAATAAGAATAAAACTTTTTAGATGAAACTAGCAATACAGTTAGTTTAGTGATAAAGAAATGTAACCCTCAGGATTACAAGGTGGAATTAGCAAAAAAACCACCTTATCTGAACATTTGTCCAAAACACTTTTTAAGCCAAAGCTGAGATGCTGAGACTCAAAAAACTTCAGGTTCTGATATGTGATTTTTAATAAGACCAAGTGCTTGCATTTTGTGATTGCAGATGGAATGGAATAAAAGATTCCAAACATTACTTTTTTCAGCTCAAGAACTGCTAGAATTCTCATTTTTTTCATCACAGGATTTTTAATCCAGAGACTTCAGATAAAGAAATCCTAACAACTGGACACTTTAACTCCAACACAAGAATAAAGTGGCCATGCAGATGATTGTCAGAAGTTGGATTAAAGGGTATAGAAGTATTGCAAAAGTATTGCCTGCCTCCCTTTGTTTGCAATGAAAAAATAAAGTAAAATCCATTGTCTTTTTTTAGAGATGGTAGCGATCACAGGGGAAGCAAACAAGGAAGCCTGTAAAAGGATATCGAGAAAATGCCAACACTTTATTGGTTGGAAGGAAATGAGTATGGATCTAATGCAAAACTTACTGAAATCAATGGAAGATACTTATTAGTTTCAGTGATATTTGGGAAAGGCTTAATGTGAGCTTGAGGTAATGTTACATAATTAGGCTCCTGACTGCTATTTAACCCAACGAATTGTACTTATATTTAATTGTTGGAAGAAGACAGAGATTTAAAACAAAGTATTAAGTTAAAAAAATAGGTTATGCCTTTGCAATAGACTTAATCTACATTTCAAATCAGAAATACCTATTTTTAGGATCAAAACCTATTCTTCCACTTCTGAATGACACTATAGATTGTCGTGGTTTAACCTCAGTCGGCAACTGAGCACCACACAGCCGCTTGCTCACTCCCTCCCCCGGGTGGGATGGGGGAGAGAATCGGAA
>NW_008823923.1:468191-468958 GCF_000699105.1 Pygoscelis adeliae | reverse complement strand
CTATCCCAGCCGAAACCAGGACAAGCAGCTAGTGTTTGTTTTTTTTTTTTTTAAAATCCAATGCATATACAAGTTTGATATTAAAACCTTATATAAAATTTATTGTCATTGATTTTTAACCCACATTTTCATGCATTTCAATTTCTTAACAATAATAGATCTAAATGAATTTTGCCAGCGGGTAGTAATGAGAAAATTATAATTGTTTTGAAGTTGCATCCTAGATTCAAGTTGGTAAATCCCTGGAGGCTTTGTTATAAGTGTCGCAGTTTGGCCTGGATGTGTTGGGTTTGAGGAGGTTTTGATTTTGTAGCATTCAGCTGCAATGTGGGAGAAGTCAAAAGTAGCAACAGAGAGTGCCAACTGGGGCCAACCAAGTGTCAGCTCACTTTCCACTTTGGCCGTGATCAGCTAAATCCTTTTTTCCTATTCTAATTTTGTGGGGGTTTGGATTTGTCCTAGAAGAGGACCTATAACCAAAATAAATATGAGGTGAGATTGTGTAAGAACTGCTGTCCTGATGACATTTCTATTCAAGGTGATAGAAAATTGTCCAGAATGCCTCAACTTATGACATTTATACTATTGTACGCAGAAATATTTTCAGAACAGTTACTGACATTTTGACATTCCTGAAACTAATCCTTAGCTTTATTTCATCCCTAGTGACATTCATTTTACTGATAATTGAAATACTGTACAACTTTATTTTTTACAGTAAAAATAGGTACAGATTTGATTCCCCACCCCCCCCCCCTTTCTTCTCT
>NW_008823923.1:455887-468124 GCF_000699105.1 Pygoscelis adeliae | reverse complement strand
TCATTTGCAATGGAAAATATAATGCATTCCGGCATAAGACATATTGCAGTGTGGCAGTGTGTAAGTATTAGGGAAGACCTACTATATTTGAAACAACATAATTAACACTCTTTGTTCATGATAGGCAAATAAACAACCAAGGTAGGTCTTTTTCAGTGATGGATAGCATCTTTATTAAAGAATTAATCTAGGTCTCAAACCAGGATCTATCTAGTACATAAATCAGGGTGTTGTGGTTCCATTTACCTTTTACAACCTAAGTGTTAAGTTTATTGCCATATAGCCCAATAATTCATTGTTGAGGGATGCCAAGCCCCATGCTCCCTTCTCTCTCTTTTCTCACTGCAAGCAGACACATTTAGTTCAGAATACCATCACCGATTTGCTCTATTCTTAGCAAGCAGCTTAAGTTCTGACTGTCTAATGTTAATTATATACTTTTACTAAGAATGTTGAAGTTCCGCTGATAAAATGTATTTGTATATGCTAAGTATTTAGTTTCTTCAACTCATATGCAAAGTCAAGGTTGCCCTGCCAGAGAGCTCCTATGCCAGGGACCTCTGCACTTGTTCTCCTGAGATGGAGAGTTTGGAATAACAGAGGAACTGCATAAAAGCCGTAGTGATTTGTTAGCTCATGTTTGGACGTGATGGGCCTGAATAATCTATCCCAGCTATTTGGTAGATGCCATGATCTGTGAAAACTCACCTGAGCACCTGTGGCCAACAGCTTTTTTTTTTTCCTAGTCAATAGTTCCCTGTGCATATTGCAGATGCTTGGAACCACCAAAGGCTTTTTCGTTACCTGACTCAATTGCAAGATGAGCAATTAGAACACAGGGGATGTATTTTCAAAGCTGTACTTCACCTTTCATTGATTAATAGCAGATCAAACTAAGGGACTATGTCAGATCATTGTATACATGCACGTATGGTGAAGTATAATCAGTAGATAGCTTGCAAAATCCTTTGGGGCACTCATAAAAGCTCTCGCTTCTTTCTAGTTTAAAATACTGTTTGGGATAAGGTTTGTAGGTTGTTTGGACTTTATTGTATTTATTATATTTGGCTGTGAGCAGACCATTAGATTAATTACTTAGGAACTTACTGATATTTTTATGCTTTGATGTGCAATGGATTAGCTGATGATGTCATTTAAAGAATCATCAGAGATACGGGAGATAGCTGCTACTGAAAGGTCACATCCACTGCCATTTCAGATTTTCAGCAAATGCACGTAGATACATCTGCAGGGATTACACTCCTTGGACTGGAAAGTTTCCAGGACAAATATAGCAGAATTCTACCTTTAAAAAATTATATTAGTAGTATCATTTTAGTGAAAACTGAGATTTTAGAAAGCATTTGAGAGGCTTGTTTACAAGATTCTTAGACAGATGCTTCTGCTCATGAGGAAATGCCAATATAGAAGTTCTGTATCTTACTGGTTTATAAAGATTGCGGATACATCAAGGAGAAGGAGATGGATTATGTAAGCATTAACAGCAGTGGAAAATCTGCAGTCTGCATAATCTCTTCAAAATACATACCATCTTCCACTTCTCATTCTGTTTGGGACCTTGAAAGAACGAAGGTCTAAAAAAAGATAAAATCATTTTTGTAGAGAAATTTTTTGTTTCTATTTAGTTTTGGGAGGGCAGTGAGCTAGTGAATAGTGTAACTAATCTGGCAACTGTGAAGTAAATTGTAAAATAAGGTGTTTTTCAGGGATATAAGGGAATAAGGGAATAAGAACCTGAGTCTATACAGCCAAGCTATGTTACTTTCCAAGAATATGGTCATAAGATATTGTAAACATTTTTAATTTGAAAAAGCTTATGGTTCTCAAAAATCAATGGCTTTTATGGTTTTATATCTTGACATCAGACAAAATAAGGCCCAGATTTCTGACATAAATAAGCAGATTCTGGGATAATCCAAGTTAAAGATCATTTGTGATCTGAGTAAAGATGTGCAGCGGTATGTTCTTTTTAAACCACACCTTTCTGGTTTTTAAACATTTTTCCAAGCTAGAGCCTTGGTCAGATTTCTGTGGTCCTTTTCTCGTCTTCTGAATCATCCTACAACTTCCTCAGGAGTTATAAAAATACAGTGACCCAGATCCTCTGCTGCAGCCGAGGGAGCAGCAAAGACGGCTCCCGTTGCCCTGATGCTGGGCTCTTTACTGGGTTTGACTTTGAACAGGGGATATCACAATCTTGATACAACTCAGGTCTCAAGTAACACCAGTTTCAGTGGGCTGATTTTGCAGCTCAGGATTACCATGCTAAAAGAAATTCACGGTCATGCATTTTTCCTTACGCACTGCCATTTTTTTCCCAGTTGTGAAGTATGAAGTAGCTTAGGGACAATCATAGGGCTTGTATATGTTCCTCCTAAATATCCTCATATTGCTTATGCAGTGATGGGGCTGTTAATGGCATTACGTAGCCCTGTATAAAACTGGGATGGGTAGATGTGAGGAGAAATCTTTTAATGATGAGGATGTTGAAGCACTGGAAGAGATTGCCTGAAAAGACTCTGGAGTATTCCTCACTGGAGATCTTTAAAGACAGATTAGGCAGGAATGATGTGCATACAGTTGATCATGCTGCAAGTCTGAGGTATGTCCTAGATCAGCGTTTTCTACTCGTGATCTGTGATTTCTTTTTTTTTCCCCCATCAATTTTTTCATGGGTTTATAACTGAAGTTATTACCCTTTAATAATTTCCCCTAATCAACTTAATATTTTTCTAATATTTATTTAACTAGATGATGATTTTAGTGTATTTTTTTAAGCCTTGGGAGCTCAGAAATAATAAATCATTGCAGGATGGGTGCTGGTGGAGTTTTAAGGGGACTGTCACCACTGCTAGCGTTCTCAGTCCAAGCAGCTGCTTGCAGATTCAATCATCAAAGCACCTTATAGAGAGGAAAAATTCTGCTCTGGAAAGGAGGAATGCAACTGGAAAACAATGTATAAAAGCAAAGAAAAAAAAGAAAGATAACAGTAACCACTACTAGTAACCACACACAAGACCCAAAACTTGGTGTCAGTAGGGCAGCATTGCAGGAGAACAGGAAAAATGAAAGTGGTGCAATAGCTGCATGTTCTGTAGATACCGGCTCTGGGAGAGAACAGCTTCCTCTTTTGTCCTTAATCAGAGACTTTATAACTCTAGAGGGGAAGTAAGTGGGAGATTGCAGACATGGACCTACTGGACTGGAATGCAGGTGTAGTGTCTAAATATAACACACGTCTCCAACTGGTAAAAGAAAGAAAACCAAAGAGCTGGTGGGTTGTGTGCTTTGTCATATGCTCCTCCTTGAACTCATTCTGGAGTGAGTGTCTCTGTGGCAGTGGGACTGGAGAGTCCATCCATCCACTGTGCCTTAGAAAAGCTAAAAAAGGTAGAAGAAACCCCCATCAAACAAAATGCTAGAGGAACTACTAGCTCATCCAGTCCTACGGAGCATCTGAACTCCGGACACTGACTTTCATTGCACTCCGTAGTCAGGGAGCTGCCAGGCTTGAGAGGCAGCGTCACATCTCCCACGCTGCTCCTCAGCCATGGCACTGCCTCCAGAATCGGTCACAGTTTTTGGTGTGGTCTCACTCCTAGGGGCCATGACCTGGAGCAATGCAGAGGAAAAAAATTTAATGTAAATGATCTTTGGGAAGTAAGTAGGATGTTGTCTATTGTAAGCTAATTTGTTTCCTTTGGCTGTTGTCTCCTGAAACCATCAAATCTTTTCCCACCGTACTTCTATACCACTGAGTGCACAAAAATACCTTGTTCCTTTCCTTTGGAGAGTATTCCTCAAAAGAAAGTCCTGTTTATCACAGTCTGACTCTCTTACCTTCTCTTTCTACCCCTTTGGGTCTTTGTGTCATTTATAAATAAAAATCCTTTTTCTCCCTGATAGCACGTGTGATGGGTAACTTTCAAATTAATGTCTAGAATATCACAAGTCTTCTGAGTTCACATCTGCTGAGTGAGCATCAGGATTTTTTGTACTTCACCTTGATTTTGCAATAGCATTGACCAAATTCAGTGGGCTTCTGTTTCAAATGCCTTACCTGGATGTTGTCAACAGCAGAACTGTGCCTTTAGTGAGTATTTGTATGGCAACACCTCTGCTTCCTGGTGATAAATGATTTCAGCATATTGAAATATAGGTAAATTTGAAAAATAAAGAACCTCCTGTTTTCTGAGAACTTGGAATTTTAATGAAAGACTGTATGGTACAAAAGTGATATGCTATAAAACCTTGCCGTACTGAAACTAGAGAGCACTGAAGCTGGAATAAGATTACCCACATGGGTATTTTTAATAAGTTCAATAGTGTGTTTCCCAGCCTGTTTGAGAAAATAAATCTCTTGCTTTCAGAGCACCTTGCTTATATTACTTGGAATAAGGTATGTCATAGCTCAAGCAACATTATCTTCAATCAAGGAAGCAATAGCCTTTTTTTCTTCTAAATTTAAAAAAATTACTGATGTAAAAGCATTCCTGATGAAAACTGGTTCAGCTAAACTGAAATCAGCAAATCACACCTGTCTAAAGTGGTGTTTAAAATGTTATATGCCCAAATTATGGTTCACCCAGATCATCATTCTGCAACAGGTTTTTTTCTGAGTCAACCTGGCGTGCAGGCAGTGTCCCTTTTCTATTGTGATTTTGCAGAAGCACAGGATCTATCTGCTTGAGACTTGCTGTAGCAGCAAGGCCATACATTATGTTAGTGCAAAGTGTAAATAATACATTAGTATGCAACATAACAGGCATTAACGGTGGATCTGGTGTAAGTCCAAAGGAGAAAGAGAACTTCAGTAGTGGTGAAGGCCAGCAAATAACAGGTTCTTCTGGATTAGCATTTAAAAAAACATATTATATTCTTGGGATTAAATAAAATTACTACAATTCTTTTGTAGGAAGCTGCTTTAATTGCTATTTTGTTTCCATAAGTCACTGCATAAATTATATCTTCTCTATAAATTCTCTCTATTTTTGGCTTTGCCTCCTGGGGTTTTAATTTATCAGACTTGTCATTTCTTGAATATTATCACAGATTGAAATGTACAGTAGACACCTGGAGGCTTTTACTTTTTTCCATCCTTGGGCTTTGTAGAAATAGAACCATCTGGCCTGTAGGTCTGGAAGCATCAACATTCGCTCATTAAATGTGTCTGAAGCCCTCACTTTCAATCTGCCTCATTTAGTTACCTTAGGACTGTAGTTAGGTGGTCTGTTGTTTTTACCTGTTGTTTACAAGCAGTTTAAACGTGTGCTCCAAACTAGAGGCAAACATCTCCTACACCCATCTCCATCTTTGTGTTTCCTTACCACTTGGCTATTCCTGGAATAAGAACCTGGGGCTAAAGAACGGTGACGTGTCCAAAATTTCTGTTACTGCTTCAGAAACGGTTACCAATACGAAGCCTAAAGAGGACCCTGCTGGGTTACCTAGCGGGTGCTTCTCATAACACAAACAGCAGTGAAGTGTCTACTTCCAGTAACAACTGCTGGTAAACATCCCTGAGGGACGAGCGGTGCAAACCTTTGCCGTGTCCAACAGGGCTCAGGTGCCCCTGCGTTACCTGCCAGGCTTGGAAAAAGGAGTTCAAAGGAGAGAGCTCAGCGCTCTGGTTCTTTCTGGGAAGGAGCACAATTTTCATGGTGGAGGGAAAACGTGTTCTAGTTGTGAACTAACTGAAGACTGTCATCTTGCAGAGTATCCCTGGGAGAAGTTAGACCCCAGACAGGAGCCTTGTTTTGATTATTAGCAGTGACTTACCTGCCTGTCAGGAGATGGTGACAGGCTGTAAAACCCTCTTCTATTTTGCATGCGCTGGAAGAGTTGACAGCAGCTTATTGTGAACTCGGCAATGATGTAATTGCGCTGTCTTGTTAATCTAGTTTTTTTCCTTCTCTCTGTAGTTAATAAATGCCTTTTAAAACTTTTTAATAGAAATGGAGAGTATAAAATTTCAAACAGAATACCAAAACGATTAGCTTTGTCGTGTGAATGTATCTTCTCATGTGAACGACTTTGTGTTCACTAAGGCTAGTTACAGGAGCAATCGTTATAGGCGTTTGGGCCGACCTTGCTTCTATTGAAGATGGTAAAAAAAAAATAAATCTCCTACATAAAAGAAAAAAAGCCTGAAAATGTGCAGCTGTGATGTAAGCGTGAATAAGGCTTTAGCTTAATCTGGAGACCCTCAGGTTCACTGAGAAGTGAAAGTAGATCAGATCACATTTACTGAAGTGAGGTTTATATTTTCAAGGCAGACTGCTGAAGATGAAGTGCTACCTCTTGAGTCCAACCCATATGCAAGATGCTGGGACGTGAGGAGTCACACTGAACTGCATGCAGCTGAAGTTACATGTGTGTATATGTCTGTGAAGGACCGAGCCGATAACTTCTAATTAGCATTTGCAGAGGTTTTTTTTAACCTTCACTTTTACTGGCTGTGATTAGAAGTCATGCTCACCCTGCACAGATTGCTTTCCACAGTGATTCAAGCAGTTCATTTGCTCCTTTCTGTATTGCTCCACCTTATTGGTGCCTTCAAGGATTAATTTATCATAGGTAAAGCTGATTTATAAACGTGAATTTGCACAAATAAGATTTGAAGGCTGTGATTCACAGCCACAGTAGTAACTTTAATAACTAGGAATACTTAAGAGAGTCAAAATAAATATTGATGTTCTCTTCCTTTCCTCATTTTTCCTGAAATATATGCAGGTTTATCATTTACTCAGAATAACAGTAGATCTGCTAAAGCTTTGGAACATGCAAACCATTCCTGTCTGTTTGCATACTTCAGGTCTGTTTCAATATCTTTCTCGTTGATTATCCCATTTTCACTGTAGGGAGATAGCTCTCAAAATTAGCATTCAATGAGATGGTTCCAGCAGAACATAAAATGCACCACGACTGTGTATAATAAGTATTATTGTGTTTAGTTAAAATTTTAAGTTGTTAAAAGTGAGGACCTACATCGTGCACCTTTTGCCATAAAACTCAGAGGAAGTGGGAGAGAAGGTAAAGCTGGGGAGTTTTACCTCCATCTCCAGATACCCCCTCAGCAATAGCATGAAACACCCTCTGGCTCAGCTGTGTAGGCTGTGCCTGGGCAAGTCCCACCGGTCCTCCTCAAGAGCATATACTGCACCAGCCATTTTCGACGTGGCATCTGGTGCTCATTAGCCCCTGTGAAAACATCTGTGCCCTCTACAGAGGGATCTGACTTCTCCGTCCTCTGAAGAAGGCCGCAGCCAAAGAGGATGCTGTGCCCTCCAGCCTTGCACAATCAGACTGACTGTGGTCCATGCCAATTTTCATGTGAGCAGAGAAGGTAAGAATGTGCGGTGGGCCAGTTTATCAGTTTACCTAGGAATATTATTTGGCAGTAAATTGTGCAGCCTGAGTCAATAGTCTCTTCCTGATTATTCTGCCTTTTGCTGTTGTTGTACGCTTACTTTTTTCTCTGGTGTAACCTGTTTCCATCCCAACGATGTGTACGACACCTCACAGGCAAGTGCTCGGTGGAGAGGTCACTGGGGGATGTGTAGGGGAGGGTGGTGCTGAAAAGGTGTCACTCCTCCTGGCGCACCAGGTGTCAAAAGCCTCTGTCCTTTACTTCCAGCTTCAGTGAAGTCTTTCTTTAAGCTGCCTTCAACTCTTTGGACAAGAAATACCTGTGCTGACTGCCAAATTCCAAAATGTTTTTTTTTATCCTCCTTGTCTAGTGAGCCATACCATAACTTGCTCTGGGAAGGGGAGGAACAAGCACTTCTGCAGAGAAAGGATTCCTTCTGGTGCAGCAGTCACAGCTGCTCACAAAACTTGGCTCTGCTCTAACTCCCAAATTTGGGGTCAGCAATTAGAAAGGCTCAGCTGATGGGGATGTGGAGTTATTTTTTCTCCTCTTCTACCATTTTTAGTATTTGGTTTCTGTCTATCCTTCTAAGTTAAACTTCACCAGGCAGGATGAAATGCTGGTGCTTTCTCCAAATCAGTAGGTAAGCCGCTTCACCAGACGTGTGCATCACCAGCTGCCAGAGCCCGGCGGGAAGATCCCCGGCAGATCAAAGCAATGAGCTGAACAAAAGCAGTCGTTTAACCCCTGTGCTATCCTTGAGGGCTTCCTGGCTTCGTAAAATGCATTTTGGTCTCTGTTATGATGATTTGGTACCTGAATGATCTATGCACTGCAGGCAGCAACGGTGAGGTAAAATGACTGAAATGGAAACCAGGGCCAAAATACCTGCATCAGCTTAAAAGAGCAGTACCAGTCTCTCCTTTCCAGCTGTCCGACTGGAGTTTGAAAATGAAGGGGTAAAACTAATTTACTGAATTCCTAATTTCTAATAGTTATAAGAAATAACCATCTATTGAAGTAACGCACGAATGGACATTTATATGGTTCAGTCAAGAAGAAAGTTTCACAGTTGGTTCAGAGATAAAGCATAAATAAAGCATCAGCACTAATCTCTAAATAGGAGTTTGCACTAAGGGAATCTGTGTTATGAATGGTAAAACTGAGGCATAAAATGATGCACATGCCTCCGTGCAAACTTCCATCAGCCATAACCACTGTGCCTGGGAAGCACAGAGCTTGTTCTGCCGGCACTGTGCAGCTGGACTGTACAAGTGCTGTATCTGAAGTGTTCAAGGTGTGATAGACTGGGGTAAACTGTATTGAGTCAATTTGCACATGAGCAGTCACACTTCCAAATACCCCAAAGCTGACAGATCACTGCTAAAATAGCACACTTGCTTTGTTGAGCCTGTGAGGTTGGACATTCAGCTGGAAAGCCTAGAAAAATTTAACCTTTTGAATTTTGCATGTTCTTTTTCTGCATTAGACTTGAATCTGCTGTCTCATAGTTATTCCAGGAAAGACTGTACCAAAACCATTTTAATTACATCAGTGTGTAATGAGTGTGAGAACAGAAGTGGGATTCCTACAAAGAAAGCATTGTTTTAGCTTTAAATGAATTCAAAATTAACAGTAATACATAGTAATACACAATCCATCTTTTATTGCAGCTTGTTACTGTAAACGTGCATAAGTTTAATGCATGCTTTTAGCAGCTGCTTAGATTTCCATATACAAATAAACAAGGTTAAATCAGTACAAACACTATCTAAACTTCCATACTTACTATAGGAAATATCTGGAACACAGTAAACAACTGTAGCAGGCTCATTTAGTCTTCCAGGCTGACTGCTGAAGCCATTCATTATATTGCAAACTGTTTTGTGTATACTTCATCCAGCTTCAGCTGAGAAAAATCCCAGAACTTGGTACCCTACTTCCAGTACAAAAGGGTAAGTTAGAAGTTACTGTACTAGTGCCAAGTTACACCAGCCTGAACCTGGTGAGGGTGGACAGAATAGAGCCCTCTCTGTTCACTCATGCTTTATGAATGTGAGCGAGTATCTTGCTCTGTTTTCAAACAGAGAAAGAAAAATGTACTGTTCACTGTGAATCTGCAAAACCGTATGAAGTGAAAACTGCCAGTTCCTGTTCGCAGTAGCAGATGAGATAAAATTCCAATGAACGTAAGCCTGAGAATTCAAGTAGTAACATGACTGCTCATGCTATATCGGAAAAACTGAGCCAGAGCATAACGTTAATTAGCATTAATCACAGACAAATCATTCTGTCTGATACAAATGTGAGTAGCAAATTGCAAATACCAGAAGCTCTCATTGAAAGTTAAATCGTTTCACAGTGTTTTTTAACGATACTTTGCAGTATATAGGTAAAGACGATGCAGGGTTAGATGCCTCCTAGTCTTCCTGACTATGGGTAGTATCCAAAAGTTGCCCTACAGATGCAATCTGTATGGATTAAGTAGACGTAGTAGCATCTACTCATCCTAACGTTTACAATTTCAGATCAAACTTTTTCATGCTATACAAAGTTGATATCATGAATGCTTTGAAATGGGAGACACCTCATTGTAGTGCGTATAAATGCTGATAGCACTGATTTATATCATATGCAATCTGAAATGTGATTAACATTTTAAGCTAATATCCAAATCAAGTTGTTATTTTTATAACCTATCAAATGAAAATTATGAGGCTCTTAAAAAACTCTTCAACAACAGACTCATAAAGGGCATAATGAGAGACATTAGCTGTTTATAAAAGATAATATCTCATGGAAATTTGTCATTACATGTCTTACTGCATGTTATTAGATGTTCATTGGCTATGCAAATATTATTCACTTTTTGTAAATGTTGTCTGCTCTTTAGTCAGCAAAAGGAAACATGAGCTTCAGTGCTATGGTTTAGCATTTTTCAATGAAAATAAAAAAGAGCTAGATTACACTCTTGTCTTTGATCAATGCTTAGAATAAAAGGAAAACATTAATCCTTATTTCCAATGTACTTTTTTAAGGCGGCAATTGGTTGTTTAATGCCTGCTAAACTACATAAAATGCTTTATACATGATAGGGTTGGTTCATAATTTCTAAAATTTTTGTCTATTCATATTTATCATATTAATAGCACAAATATTTCTGAGACTTAGAGTACCTGTAGATTGGCATGAAGAAGACCTAACATTGGCATCTTTCATTTGGTGACATTCAACAAGACACTGCATTTAAGGGTAGATTGCAATTGCAATTTTTCAGCTGTGGTAAATATACGGTGTCACATTCTTTTTACATGAAAATTGACATGGCTAGATAGCGTGGGCTGGAAGAGAATCAGACGTGAATTTTCTTAAGACTGAATAGACCTTGCTTAAATTTAAGTCCTGATTTCAAATACAGTTGCCAGTGTACAGGGGAGGCAGGATTCCCAGAGCTTCTGGGTCGTCAAAATATGTGGTGTGTGAATATATCATACAATCCTTTTAATAAACTAAATAAATCCCATCTACAAACTGTTCTGGTTTTTTTGCCCCAGCTACTCCCTCTGAGAGGCTGTTCTAGGACCTCTCTCTTTGGATCGAAATCATCCTCTAATGTCCTGCCTAAATGTATTCAAGGCGATTTATACCCATTTGTTCCTGTGCCAGTATTATCCTTTAGGTTAAAAAACGTCTTTTCCCTTCCTGGTGTGTCCCTGAGGTGTTTTCTGAGAGAAATCGTACTTCTTCCCAGCCCTTGTTTAGTTTTCTCTTAGGATTGAAGACTTCCCCCTGATTGTGATGCCTCTCTGCTCTCTTCAGGTTTTAATTCTTTATGTTTTAACACAGGTAAACAGAATTGCTCAGAGCCTTCAAGACAAGGACTAGCGCCTTGTGCAATGCTGGTTAGTACTTGCCATATCGTCTCGGCAATACCTCTCTGTCCACACAAGAAATCACGTTTTTTTTCCTTTTCCACAGCTGACAAGTGCATTTTGATCCCTTGCCTCCTATGCAGGTTCTAACTTTAGGATGCTCAGTTTGTAACTGAAATTCTTGCTAGTCGCTACATGCGTGGCCTTGTACTCAGCAGTATTAAATTACATCGAGTACCCATTGCTTCCATTTTCAGTCATACCGTTCTTCTTGTGTGATATCCCAATTCACTTACGTGTCAACAGCATTGCAAAATTTGTGTCATCAGCAGACTCCGTGAGGACTTTTCTACCTTTCTAACTGCGCGCCTGCCTGCGCTACTGCTGCGTTTGCTGTACAGACGTCCCCAGGGCGCTGCCATACGCAGCCGCCCTTCAGCAGCTCCACTGCGCCGTGGAAAGCCAATTTTAACAAGTGCATTGCTTTGTGTTTGTCCCGGAGCATGCAGAAACTCCAGATCAGAGTGCTCTCAGTCTGTTTCTCCACAAATAAAAGAACGCTGCAACCACTGACGCATACTCTTGGGGTAAATTAGTGGGATGGTGTAATACGGGACAACGTGACTGGCTTCGGTGAAGTTACGGAACACTGAAAATCTGCGTGTGAGTTTGGGCTGGGGCCTGTCCTTGAGCATACCTTGCCAGCCTGCTTCCAGGAGGGGGCCTGCAGACAGGGTTTTGTACATCCCGTGGTCCTGCAGTTCCAGCTACACTTCACCCAGGCAGCATACTTTAAACCTCCCTAAACTGCGCAGTAGCTATACTGAGCAAGAGCCAAGTAGCCGAAAGAAAAGCAAATGTATTAACTAGCACACAACATAGGCTGTGCCCAGTCACCGGGTATTTCAGACCGTAGCGCAGGCAGTTCCCTTTCTTTAAGAAACAGCCTTGTATTATATTTTATTCACAAAGACA
>NW_008823923.1:437754-455788 GCF_000699105.1 Pygoscelis adeliae | reverse complement strand
TGCTGCGTACAGATGTGAATATAGTGGCTTTAAATTCACCTGACTGCTGCATATGTCCTTGAATCAGCAGTCTGCAGTGCACTTAGCAGCATTACGATAGCTATTATTTTCCTGCTTCCCAGTGGGCTACCATTCATTCCAATCCTGTCAAAGCCTCCGAGTGCCAAATCCAGAAATTTAACATTCAGTTAACTCTCTGTTTTGTTCAGGAAGAGTTCTACAATGGCAATATGCTGCTTATGTATCATTATAAGATAGTAGTCCTTCTTTGCTAACACCTTGCTGTAATCTGTGTCACAAAGGACAGCTAAAATGGAGCTATAATTATATATCTTAATAAAGCACAACGCTGTTGATAGTTTACCTTAAATTTCAGCATTTCATGATTTAAAGCAATCTCTCTCTTGAATCATATTTTTTTTCTAATACAGTACTTATACATGAGGGAATTTCTTTGCTTTTTTTTTTGTTGGTAAGAGAGTTGCTATTATGATCTGCTCATGAGCTTGTATGATTCGTATGCCTTGGCTTTTGCACCAACCACTATTTTTTGTGGCAAACTCCTTCTGCCTGCAGGAGGAATTAGGATACCTAATATATGTGTCTAAAATATAAAGGATGTTGGTGTCTTTGAGCTAAAAAGAGCTTCAGAAAGTCTCAGAGAAAAACTTCAGCAGCTGTCTGAAATTGAATTACAGCCTGTATGAGGTTCATATATATTAGTAACAAGCATAACAAGTTCCAAGGTAGAGGATGAATTTGGGCTTACTCAGGGTGTGAGTAACTCTGAGCAGATCAAGTCAAGACAAAATATCTTTCAACTAGATGGAGTTTCATTGTTTATTTTCTGATCTGCATTTCCTCAACCTGATTTGGTCACTTAAAAGCCTAAAAAATGCCAGGTAAGTTATTTGAGGAAGATGCAGTTCTCAGCAGGGGAGAGCAAACTGGGGGAGAAATCAGGTAATTAACAGGCCTACGAAAGTGTGGGACTACCAAATTATTTTCCTGTCTAGTCTTGCACGAGAGAATTATGCGTGGATATGCAAAACTGCTGCAGTGCTACAGGGGCTGGTGCAGACTGACGGGGGATTTATTATGTGTTCAGCACAGCTGGTTGGGCTGTGGGTGTAGGAGAAAAAGGGCTTCAGAAAATGATCCCAACATTTCACCTGAGGTTTCACATTTGCTAGAAGCTTAAATTCAACTCTGTTAAAAACATTACCATTTTTCTACCTATTCAGTCAGAATCCGTCAGTGCCTATATACGCTTTTACTGTTCACTGTCTTGCTAAGCTAAGATGACTGAAGCTGATTAGCTGGTACTGGCAAAATAAATAGGAAGAGCATGTAGTAAAGAATGTTGTAAGTATTGTGAGCTGTACAAGAGTGGGTGGTATGAAAATGCCCTGAAAGTCCATCAGTTTTTCTTTCCCCATCATTTCTCACCTATCCCTGGATCCTACAAGCAGATAAATGGATCCAGAACACCCAAATGCCTTTCTGAAGTCTTTGAAAAGGAGTAGGGTTTACTCTACCTCTTATGATAGTGGTGACTCTCCAAGAGTGTTCTCATTTGAAAGGTTTCTTTCCTCCTCCTCCTCCTCCTCCTCCTCCACCTTGTCTAATACTTGAAGAGGGAAAATACTCCTTCCCCATTGAAATACAGCAGCTCAAATGGCATGTTTGTATGAAGATGTTCTGCTCAGTATTCTTGTGACTCTGTCTTTCAAATGCCTTCTCATATTCTGGCTGAAATTGAGTAGCTGAGCAATTTTATTATTCCATGTTCTTTATATCAGAGAATGGAAATTATCCGATTGGCTTACTCAAAATGCAATTTATATTGAAAAAAGGAATTTGGCATTAGGTTTGATGCATAAATAATTTTTCTGTCGTTTTTCAGTACATTTGTGTGCAACTGTTAGACCTTGGGAAATTGAGAGATACGCGTGCTTCCTGGCAGGTGACAGGAGATTGGGAAAGTGTATTAGGGGATTTCAGTAAAGGAGAAGAGCATGAATAGCTACTCTGCTTCTAAATTTGAAAGGAAGCTTTCCCTCCATCAGGGTTCTGCTGATCTTCTTTCTTTTCCGCTGAGTTTCCTGTTGTGGATAAAAACCCCGTATGTATTAAAAACATTAAAGGATAATAAAAATCTTCCTAAATCTGAACGTTACAGACTAAGTAAGATAACATTGTAGTGAATTGTTTTGTGTCCAAATTACTTTGGTATCAGCTGATGGCAATTCCTCACTCGCTACATGCCTACATTTGACTGTGAGCTTTAAATGGGTTACCAATTTTGAGGAGTTGAGCACATTAGCCAGTGAAAGTTTGTGGTTGAAACCCATCTCTAGTGAGAAACTGAGCAGTAATATTTACTGGTGGCCAGGACCTAAGGAAAAGAGAATTATTATAATAAAAATGCAAAACAGACCCTACAGAACAAGAAATTGGATTGTAACTGTACTCATTCTGTGTTTAACGATTCTTCCTGATAGGATGAATGCGTTTCCACATGTAAGACTCTTCGGCTGCCCAACTATGCAAACACTAAAGCTATAAAGTCCCCATGAGACTTGTTTAAGACTTTGTTTAAAAAAACAGTAAAAATCCTCCTCTCTGTAGTATCCTAGAATATTACGAAACTTCTGTAACTCAACAGAGTGCTATTTTACAAAACACGTGCATATCTAAGAGATTTTCCAAATGCACGTGTCATTTGGTAACAGGGCTGGCAAACATCACACTAAATGAAAGATGTGTGTATCAATATATATATATTTGAAAAAACTCCATTACCGCAAAGATCTGCATTGTGTTACCTGCATACCGGACCTCTGAAAACACAAGTCCAGATTATAACCAAATAATGCTGTTAATATAATGGAGCTGAGAGAAAATCACTGTAATGGAGATCTTGAATAATGAAATCACACATGAAGTATAGATTTTTTTTTCTTTCGAGTTTTAATTCTAATAATAAGGCTTGTTATAATTTTCAGTTAATGCTGTCCTATTAGCAAATACAACAAAGCAAGTAGTTCTTGACTGAAGATATAACTCCAGGTATGGTCTGATCATTTCATGGAAATGTATCTTCAATATTTAGTTGAATTGACTCATGCTGAACTATTTTGGGTGAATTTAAAAAAAGTGATTCCAACTATGATTGAATTTATCCAAATTATAACATTTCACTAGTCTTTGTTTTCCTGAGAGAAAATGAAGTATTCTGGACGTCTTACAGTTGTAAATTGTTTTTAACAGCTAGCATAAATATATTAAGTTATTGTGTTGTATATGAAAGTTATTGAATTGTAAGACGGAGCAAATAAACTAGAAACTAGTCTAGAAGAAACAAAAAAATATACAAAGCACTAGAACAATGAACAGAAACTTCAAGCTGTTTTCAGGTGAAACAGGTATAATTCTAATGCATGTTTTTAACAATTTTTTAAAATTGAGAATGAAGGACAGAAAGTTCAAGGTAGGTGAACAGAAGATGGAAAATACTGGAAAAAAGAACAAAAATGGTGAATGGTCCCTAGGGACTCTGTAAATTATTCTTATCCAGTGGGGAGGACCGAATGCTACTTTATTCTCAATGAGAAGAGTTGGGATTCCTTAACTCCTGAGTGCACGTCCCACGAGAAGCAGTCCAAGGGCACGCTCGCTCACACAAGTGAGCATTGATAGGCTGTAGCGGTGAAAGGCATGCCAGTGCTGGGTTTTTTAACCCGTTGAGAAGGACATCAGTAGTGAAGATATGCTGGTACAGGCTTCAGCTCTGTCTGTGCAGGTGGCTGGAGCTTCTGGGTTTCAGCATGGACTAGCAATCTATGCCAGAAGGTCTTCACAGTTGTGGGTTCTTGCGCTATCTATAGGAAAACTGTGTCTTGATACAGGAGCTACAAGTGCACCTACATTTCTATGTATACAAGGTAGATGTTTATTTAGCATCCACCTGAGTTTTATTATAGTCATTTAGGGTTAGATTCATCTAGTACTGTGGGTTATTTAAAATAAGGAGAATAGATAGGAAGGAAAGGATGCGGAACAATTCTGGAAAGGAGTATTAAAGCAGAGCGTAACTACAGAAGTGCTGGATGTGAGCAAAGAATCATAATCAGAGCGTATTTACAAACGCAGGAGTCATGCTTTCAAATAACATTAAGTTTCCTCAGCAAACTAAGCCATTACCGTTGTCTCCTCTCTTTAAAGTATTACCTCTGTGTGCCAAACGTCTGAGCAAGACCATCGGAAAGAATCCAACTCGTATTATTCTACCCTTAAAGTCTCATTTTGAAAACAGGAGGAATCAAGGGCATAAGCATTACTTCAGTATTTCTTTTTACTTCCGTTAGGCAAAGAGCAAAATGTATTCAACGCAGTATTTTCCAGTGCCTAACGGATCATGTTAAAACTCAAAGACAAGGA
Source organism: Pygoscelis adeliae (assembly GCF_000699105.1). NCBI lineage: Eukaryota > Metazoa > Chordata > Aves > Sphenisciformes > Spheniscidae > Pygoscelis > Pygoscelis adeliae. The sequence goes on along the minus strand of NW_008823923.1, from coordinate 451,345 downwards.
AAGATGGTTTTAAATAGCCAAACCATTAGTTATATTAGGTGTGGGATATGTTCCCAAGTAAAGGTGAAAAGATCATCTGAAGATTCAAAATCACCATAAACATCGTGGTGTGAGAAGGATCGGGAACCTTTGAGATGTTATCTGTTCGTACGCTGCAGACTCCTTACTCAGATGAGTCTGACTTTTTTTCCAATTTTTAAAAACAAACAAGCAAACAGGTGCACCATTAACCTATCCCTTTTACCAGCAATTTATTCTCCCCAAGTACTGGAAGAGAATTGTACCCAGAGGAATGAGATTCAATATTTTATCCACACCCTCATCATTTATGTACTAGAATGGATTAAATGTTAATCTCTTAATAATCCTTAATGAAGCAAGAAAGATCTTCAGAATTAGCACCATTTAATTGTCAGATGCCACCTTGAAGGAAATGCTATTTGTTAGGCAGGCAGGTCCCAGACATTGCTGGGTTTGAAAACAGGTTGTTTATTTCTCCAGGACAAAGCACTGCTGCACCAGCTGGAAACTATACGGTTTAATGCCTGCAGATAAATGATACGAGTGGTATAAGGCTGTCTATCGGAGACAGGTAAATCAGCAGTTTGGAAGCTGTTGATAAGCAGTCTTCCTCATTTGAAAAGTGAGGTCAAGGAAAAAACAACACACGGGATTCATAAAAGCAGTGAAATTAGACTACAGGAGGAGGACGGGGTGCATAAATCACAGCCTCCGTGCTGTGGAGTCCTCAGGTATATGGTGTAAGCGAATGCAGAAAGGGCAGTGATGAGCTTTGACTCAAGAGCGATAAGATCTTCAAGGGCAACAGGGATTTAGCAATTAAAAGCAAATCAGCAAAGATTTTTCTGTTTTTCAGTGAACCATTTACTATTTCTGTTAAAATGCAGTAAGCTTGAGCTGTCTGAGCTCTGAAGTTACAAAAAAATATCTGGAAGTAGCAGACTTGCCAAAATACATGAAATTGCCTAAAAACTTTTTGATAAGTAATAGGAAAGATTCTTAGAGGTACTCCTAGCAGGAGGAAAAAACTAGTGACTGAGATGTCCGTGGTCTCCTTCATTTTCCTTATCAGCCGCGAAGCCTTTTGCACACAGAATGAGGAATAATAAATCTGTCACAGAAATAATCTTGAAGGAACACATCAAAAAGAGTCTGTTATGTTTATCTTGTTTTTATCTAACCCGGAACAATTTTTTAAAGTTATCTAAAAAAAGTGTCTGTCTTCAGACTAATTCATGTCGAAACTGAAGTGCTAGCTCTATGTTTGCCTGACTTGAAGAAGCTGTTTTCCCAAACATATTTTTGTAAAAATGGGCAAAAGATGTTTGTATTTATAAAGGAAAAGGAATTGGAGTCCCTTGGAGTTGGCTATGCAACTTCATTATTTAAAAAAAATAAAGCAACAGCCAGAGGAACATTTAGTGAAGAACGTTTTTATTATTCCAAGGTCTTCCTGCTATCTTCTCGGCCTAACTGTAGTAGGAATACTGAAAATATTTCTCGAATTTGGTAGGAATAAGAATCATAAAAAATCTCCAAAATGCAAATGTAAATACAATGTCCATTTTTAAACATTATATCATTTTATGCCACCTAAATAGGCACATGAAAACCAACCACACACAGCAGAGCCCTCTTAATACTAAGCATCACCCATTATATTATATTATATTAATATATCACCCAGTGATACATTGTTTTCCTTCCCTGAGAATGCACAATGCAGATAGTTAAGTCTTTAACCAAAACCTTTCTGTCATAAGCAGAAGCTTCAAAGACTAGAAAGCGGTGGGATATATATAAAACTGGCTTTCTGTTCATCTCCATCTCTAGAAATAGCATGGACAACTTGATCTCCCTTTTCTCTGTCTCCTCCAAGCTGAACACCTTATATCTGAACTTGTCATACATACAGCTAAGTTTAATAGACAGAATGGCCTTTGTCATAAATAGCATTTTCTAATTGTATTTAAAAAAAGAAAATAAGTACAGTTGTGTGACTTCTAGTATTTTCATATCTATTATTTATAAGCTTGAACTTCCTCAATAAACCATACTAGAAAATAATGCCATTCTGGAAGTAAAGGAAAGAAAATAATCTAGTAGTAGATAGGACAATTCGAATTACATGTTGGAAAAGATGGAAGGAAGGAAGGAAGGAAGGAAGGAAGGAAGGAAGGAAGGAAGGAAGGAAGGAAGGAAGGAAGGAAGGAAGGAAGGAAGGAAGGAAGGAAGGAAGGAAGGAAGGAAGGAAGGAAGGAAGGAAGGAAGGAAGGAAAAGAAAGTGAAGCAGGAAAGTTTCTTATGAGTGATACTGGTAAAAAAAATAAGCCTATGGTAAATGTTATTTGCAAAGGAAAAAAAAGTAATTTTTGTTTGTGCCTCATGTTACTGAGTTGACTAAAATACTCTTTATTATCTCAGAAACATTCCCACATTGTGGTTTAAAAAATCCATTGCAGAATGAGTTATATATTCATAAACAGAGAGTTCATGAGCTTGTTCTGCCGCTCAGTCAGATCAGTCAGTTTTTCACCCTTCCAAGACCCAGTAACGTCAGGACCATTTTTCTTCCGTCGCAGCCTGTCTGTGAAGGCACAGCAGATACAATTTAAGCCGGAAGAGAAGTGTGTTTATATCAGTGTAGGAGACGCAGAATGCCAGTGTTTTACCATTAGGTAATGCGCCATATAAATCTTGGCGTACGCCAAAGCTGGGAAGGAGCACTTGTCTCTCAGAACCTGAGGTGCGGGAAGGGCTTGGCACCAGGCGCTGCTGACTCAGATAAACCCTTGGACGCGTAGGTGTTGCTTCGGCCTCCTTACTGTTTGTGTTCTGTTGTGGACAAGGAGAACAAGGACTTCTCTCATTTCACTAACAAGTTCAGGGGCTTTACTTTTGCAGTAGATATTTATAAATAAAAAGTCTTCACGTCTTAGCTTATATTATAAAATGTATAAATAATAAATCTTAAAGACTGTTTCCATGGAACTAAAAATTTCAGCTGCAAAGTTGACTTTTTCATTCTCGTATTATGATATGGTAGACAAAGAATTTTATTCTAATTGAGCTGTAGGTTTCTTTTAAAAGGTTCATCAATACATGGGCCTCGTCTTTGCACTAAAATAGAATTTATTGGGCAACAAACTCTTTCAAACTTAAATGAGAAAATTAAGATTTAAAAAGTTATGTCTATCTGCAGATGTAATTAATGATCAAAGATGCAATTAAACATTAAAGAAGTTTTAAACTTTGCTGAATAGTTTCCTTAATGAGTTCCTAATAATAAGAGATATTAAATAACTGTGAGAAATAGTTTAAGTAGGCAGTTGCTTTTGGCAAATGTAATGCTTTAACACATTTTATTTTAAATCAGAGAATAAAAAGTATATACTGATGGAAGATGTCCAAGATTGATCAATGGCCTATTTTCAATATCTATTAGCTGTTGCTAAGCTGCTAGAATTAGAAATATATAGGTGGTATTGGCATGAATACCAACACTTTGTCATTATAATAGGCACGATAAATTAATTCCCCATTTTGTTGCTTTGGAATATTCCCAGGATAAACTCTGCTCAATAAAATACTGCTTTAACTCAATAAGTAGACTAAACATTTAGAAGATAGTGAAGTAGGAGCTACTGTTCTTGAACTAGGGATGACTAATTGACATGTTTCCAAATGACAGTTTTTAATCAGAAAAATGAAGTTTTGTTGGAACTGGATCATTTCAATAGGAATATGTCCAATTCAACAATTTACAGGAAATGGTAATTACCCCCCCCCAAATTTAATTATTTCAGTTAAGTAAAAACAATTGCTAAAGATAATGTTTTTTTACTTCCTAGCTCCTTCTCTTTTGGTTTTACACTTACAGAATCCAGTTATATTTCTTACTTTAAAACTTCATAGAAAGATTGCATTTTTTCATTCTTTTGAATTATTTTTAGTGAGAGAACTCATATCACTCAATTTAGTACCTTTTCTCATTTGTCTAACAAAAAATTAGTGAGGATCAACACGTTTCCAGGAAGAAACATATGTGGTAAATTTACTTCAAAAACTAAAAGAGCTTTTGGTGAAATTTTTGATGAATTCTGAAACCCTTTACAGCAAATATGACTGAAAGACTATCAACACGGAAGATGCAGATAGGATGGTGAGCTTCACACCCATCTGTATTACCTCATGTTATCCTGTTTCTGAAAATGTTGGATCTGAATTTTCATGTTATAATAGGTATTAAAACCTTGTTTTTGAAAATCCCTCCAAAAGAAAAGTGTGTTAGATTGAGGGCTTGTGCTGTATCATATGAGAGAGAAAAAAGAAGAGAGATAACAGGAAAGAAATGGGTGCAAATCAGGATTTGGTTTCTGAAGGCTATCTGCATGGTTTCAGGGCTGTGACATCCGTTTTGATGTCACGATTGATTTTGAAAAACTAGGTTTTGGCTAGTTTGTTACGCTCGCCGTTGCTCTAAATGTTTTCCTTGAGAAGTAAAATTTGTGAGATTTTTATAGCGTCACCTTGGATAAACCATCCTGTTCTGCACTGAGAAACCTTAATCAGCCGATTGAGATTATTACATTTGAAAAGGGAATAAATATTTTATAACATTAATGGCTACTTCAAAATGACTTTGTGAATAGTGTTTCAGGCTTCTTTTCGAGTCTCTGTCTTCACCACATGACATCAGAACTGTATCTGATGTAAATATAATGTGAAAGTAGTTTTATTTGTGATGCTGGGTTCATGGGGGTGTTCTGTTTAACCTCTTATTAAATGATCTCTGATGTCTTCTTTCTTTTCACATTGGGATGATATAAATTACTGTGGTTTATTTATACGCTTATCTAATCCATCTAGATATAAATACTGAACATTATTTAATGAAACAAAACTAAAAAAATTGCACACACAATTAGCAATTTCCTGTAACTTTAATAAAAATACATTAAATTATACTGAAAAAGAATTGCAGTGTGTTTAAGACCAACCTATATAGTGAGAATTTGGGGGGAAATAGTTGCTTTTCTTTTCTCTTTAATAAATGGACCCTACAGTCAAGAGTAGCCCATGCCATGATTCCGGAAGGGGCTTACCCAGGGTAAAAGTGAAAGAGAAGATCTGTGAAGTTGTCACTTTGTGTTCACGCACAAGTGCACAGTATTTAGCTCAGGCTCCTTCACTGCTTGCAGCGTTCACAGACCTGCAATGTTTAAGGCGTGGGCTTTTTCTGCTCCATTTTGGTATTTTGGTATGATTAGCTGGGATTTCTTCTGAGGGGAATGAAGTTTGCCATCTGTGACCAGTCTTACATGTGAACATGGCATTTCACTGAGAAGGTGATATAGTACTGATGCAACAAATATTTTTGGTTGTGTCTGAAGAAAGGCAATGTATTGTGATTTTTTTTCTCCCTTAGTCTAAAAAATGCTCAGGAATTATTCCTGGTATCAGTAGTTCTATTCATGGTGATTTTTGCCCATTGCTATAAAACCTTGGAATGTATCTGTTTGCTCAGCCATATGAAACAGTATTTTCTTTCATAAAAGGAAAATCTACTTGCATGTCTATGTGATGGACATCATATATATCCACGTGATAGGCCATATCTTCACAATTAGAGCAAGAAAACCAAATGCAACTTTTTATTTCTTTTCCCATGATTTGAGCATTCAGTAACTAATTAAAGAGTCACTATGAATAAATGCAGAATTCTTTTATTTTGACTGTAGACAAGCTTTGTTAGCTTTTTTGCCAACAGTGGTAGTGATAGGCTGATTTCCTGCAGTAGTTTCATTGATCCAGAAGTCCACTATTGTCAGTATTTTGAAATGAAATAATGGCTCCTTGGATACATTGTTTTATCTAGTGTTCTAGTTTTCAGTTTCTGTTTACTCTTTTTTACCCCACCCTGTTGAGACTTGGCATGAAAACGTGAGAATATTAACCTTTTTTTCTGAACTGAAAGGAAGGTTAAAACCCACACCGTTTTGAGGCCTGATGCGTAACACATCTTAGAATCACAGAATCATAGAATAGTTTGGGTTGGAAGGGACCTCTGAAGGTCATCTAGTCCAACCCCCCTGCCGTGGGCAGGGACATCTTCAACTAGATCAGGTGGCTCAGAGCCCCGTCCAACCTGACCTGGAATGTTTCCAGGGATGGGGCATCCACCACCTCTCTGGGCAACCTGGGCCAGTGTTTCACCACCCTCAGTGTAAAAAATGTCTTCCTTCTATCTAGTCTAAATCTACCCCCTTTAGTTTAAAGCCATTGCCCCTTGTCCTGTCGCAACAGGCCCTGCTAAAGAGTTTGCTGCCATCTTTTTTACAAGTCCCCTTTAAGTACTGATGGGCTGCAAGAAGGTCTCCCCGAAGCCTTCTCTTCTCTAGGCTGAACAACCCCAACTCTCTCAGCCTTTAATGATGTCCACAGAGAGTGCTGTTTCTGTTAAAATCAAGGAAAAAATATTGCTCACCATATGCATCCCTACAGGCATTTCTTCATACAACAATACCAGAACCTTGTGATTGTTTGGCAGGTTTATTTAAAGGTTGTGGTACATAGTACTCATTTTGTCTTATTGTCAAATATTAAGTTTTCTCTAGGAAGTTAGAATTGCTTTCAAATTAAGTATTTTGGTGCTGTCATTCTTTTTTAGGATTTAATGGCATTGTAATCTTCTGTTGTAATGAGTGACTCATATTGACTCATTGTTTCATTGTTTCTACATGTTACCTCTGCTGATGCTTTGCAAATTTTCATGGTCTTTAGAGATTTATGCATTCAATTTGTTTGTACCCCGTCTTGGAAGGATCGTTTCCTCTGCTACTATGATTTTAGGGACTAACTATTGGTCAAATGAGCTAGTAAAGACAAAAACCAGGAGCAGAAACCTTTAGAAAACACAGGCTGTGCTACAAAGGGTGAAGTATGAGCAGGAAGCAGTGGCAGCACAGGTTATGAAGTGATGCTTCAGAGCTGTGCACCGTTTCACTCAGTGTTTAAGGCTCAGCGTAAGGGGTCGTAACCACCACTCGGTGCAAACCCTATGTCGGAGGGAGGCAGGAACCAAATGCAACGCTCCAGGTCCATTACAGCACGGCTTTGAGCCCATGAGGAGGCTCACACACACTTTTTGGCAGCTCAGTGGAGCAGCTTTTCTTCTGCTTCAGCATCCCGTGTGCCAGCCGCAGGTGGCAGGCACCTGCATCTGTCCTGGAGCCGGAGAAAACCCTTGAGTTGTGTTGGCTGTGAGCGCTGGGGTGGGCTAACATGACTGGGGAACAGATGTGTGAGACTCACCCATTAAAGGTGAGACGACATTAGTAAAACAGCTAAGCAGGCAAATGCAACAACGCCAGCTTACTCCAGCTCTCCTATTTTTACTAGGTTAGCATGTCAGCATGGATGCTGCTCCTTGCTGCAAACACACCCATGCTGCAAAGCCCCAGGCTGAAGCCAGAGGCGCACAAACTTCCAGCAGGCTTTTGAGCAATGAAAAACTGTATAAAATAAGTGTAAAAGATATGAAAAAATGTGGACTGGGTTATTAGTGTTAATGATAAAAAATGAAGCAGATAACTGAATTAATTAAAAAATGGTAAAATGGGAAAGTTATTGCAGTATAATAAAATTTTTGAAGTCTTGTTTACTGGTACTAACAAGTATCATATTTTTCTTCAGAGAAGGGGTTTCTCTAGTAACATGGCAAGCACTGACTCGTCAGAGAGAGAAAAACTTGCTCTTATGCCAGTCCTTCAGAACAGCTTCTGCACCCACTGCTGGTTCTAGAATATCTTCAGTTTTTCTAAAATTGCAGTGAAATTGTTTACTATGTTGTGGAACACAGGTTCGTGTACAGGAGTAAAGGCACATGTGACTGTTTTCCGATTGCTCTTTTGAAAGTAAGTGTGTCTAACATCCAAAGCTATTAGGTATTTAAAACTATGATGGTCAATGTATATACACAAAATTCACGATCTTTTAAGACTCGACAATTTTAGAGATTTTTTCTGAACATAAAGACTTGAAGTTTTTATCCCACAGTCCACTTAATTTCACCTGGTTTAAGTGATCAGTTACTAGGTGATGGTTATAGCTATTGCAAGATGTTACTAGTGCTCACTGAAATTCACAGAAGGTTTTCTTTTTAGAGGGTGAACTTTATTTCCAATATTACAGTTGCAACTTGGGAGAGGTTTTTCTTATTAAAGAATATGTAGGAAAATTAAGTTAGAAATACTCCCAGGGCAGAAAGGGTGTCTCATTTACTGTATTTGTGTATTTTGGAGTGTCAACCCTGAGACTAGGGAGAAGGAACAGTGATTTTTTTTCAGGGAACTCAGATGACTCTGAAGGAGGTTTGGCACGTTGCTTTTCCAGTAGATACAAATCCATAGCATGCATCAGTCATTGGACAACCTTTCCGAATGTACCTGGACCACATCATTACTGCTATATGGCCATACGTTGGGACTGCTGTCAATCAGCAGATAAAAGATATTTTTTACAGTGATGTGGAAGGGCTTCAGCCACCTGATGCTTTTTTGTTGCCTTTTGGCTTGGCTGTTGCTTAGAAAATAAATGTTCCTTTTTGTACACCCTAGCATATGTCCTATATTCAAGTTATTAGCTGCACTCAATATTAGGATTTGCTATTCTTCTTGTGTTAGATACTGGTTTCTCCAAAGCAAGCATGCTTTCATAAAGCTTGAGCTATGTTAATCAGTTCTTTACAGGGAAATATAAAAAGATTGACCTTTTTTGACATGCTACCAAAAGAATGGCTTGCTTCTCTTTTGTTCTCCTTTTTCAATTTGGAAACGACATTCTCTACCAGCAAACAATAATTTTCAAGGATAGAAAAAAGTTAGGAGTTAACAAAGCAATTTGGAAAGAATAATAGCCGTATGTTGTGGGCTCGATTATCCACTGGTTTTCACCTTTTGTAATTCGCAGAATGAGTTAGCATAAATGTATATATTGCTTGGTTTACAGAGATGTAAACGATTGGAAAAAATACAGAATAAAAGCAAAGTAGGCTCAATATTTGGCATTTATAATACTACAGAATGAATAGAAATATTCATTCACTGAAATATTCGTTAGAAGTATAGCTTGAAGAGTTAACATAACCTGTTTTCTTTATTCTCTGGAAATGAGAAATAATTGAGTTTTAGCAAAAGTGGGTTACCTTCTGCTGCCACAGAGGCAAATGCAGCAGACAACTTGTCACGTTAGAACAGAACAAAACATGAACAGTTGCTCCTGAAATGTGCAGCCTCGTTTTCTAATTTGATTATTGCTTTAGTTGACAAGCTCCTCAGAAGGTTTTGAAATGTTAGTGCTCTTTCAGAGCGCTGACAGGAGGAAAGAATGGAAATTCAGAATGTTTTTTTCCCCACTTTTTTCTCCTCCTGTTATGAAGGATGGATTGTCTTATGTTAAGATTAAGAAGACAAAACAGCTTCACACCTATTCTGTCTTTAGGTATAAAAGTCAAAGATTAGGTGCAAGGAGGTGGTTAGTTAAAGGTACTCATGCAATAGTTTTGTAAGCGTAACAAGGCTTAACAATCCTAACAAGCGATTAAGGCTGTGAAATGTTATCAGTGTCACAGAGATGCCACTGCTGCAAGAGGGCATGAAGCCCGTTCTGTCTCCCATACTCAAGGACTGCTGAGCTTCACTTGAAGGCTGAGCCTAAATTCCTGTGTTCTGCTTTAAACAATCCACATATTGCACATTTGCCATGTACTTCATGTCACATGGTTTCAGGTTAAGGACTATAAATTAACGCTTCAGTCATGTATATTGAAATACTGAATTGTTTAACCAAACCTGTGGAGAGCTGGAAGCCCCTTTAATCTGAATAGTTTCAGTCAATTAACATTCATAGCCTTACAATTTCTGTTGGAACGAGGCTAAGATCAGCACTGATGCAGCAAAATACCCATTGCTGGCGGGATTCGGAGATTCTCTTCGGGTGTCGGTGTCTGAGTATTTCTCTGTTGCTTCCAGAGCAGTGCTGGCTGAGGCTGGAGCTAACCCAGTTACTCTGAAGAAATGCAGGAGTCTGGAAAAAGCTTTAACTTCAGTGAACATTGTCCAAGCAGACACTAGGAACAAAATTATTCCTGAATGTCAAAGTATGCACAATTTTCTTCCTCATGTTAAGGGGTAAATGTCATAGAACATGGACTGTGGCTACTGGATAAGATAGTGTAAACCCTAATGAAACTATTTCATTAACCACCTTCAAAATGTGCATTCAAGCTGTTATTCTTTAATGAAGCAGTGGATAGTTTTGTTTTCTTCAGTTAGAGCTGTGATTTTTTTTAATTAAAGGGCAAGAAATGACAAACAAGGACAAGTCCTCAGTGGGAAAGAAGCCACATTTTGGATGTGTTATCAAACACTTATTTTTGATGGCTAAATGTCATTAATGCATTAAAAAAGATGTCAAATTATGACCTGACCCCAGTGGTTAAGTGCCATTTTAGAGTGCTTAATACATGAACATACATAGAACTTCTATCACTTAAAGCTATCTTGGCATCATTGTGATGGCCTACTGTACTTTTGCAAATTACTTTGTCTTCTTTGTGGCTTTGCAATTCTTCTTCTTGATGACATGTCACTGATAATGCCACTTTCAACAGTGACTGTATGAACACTAAGAATTGCTAATAATTTTCTGACGGTCTGTTTTTTAGATAAAGAGTTTCCTGCCCTCCTTTCTATTTCCTATCTTTTTTCCATGAAAGTCCAACGGTGACAGATTTTCTGAGAAATAGTGTTTAAATCTTTGTGTTCAAATATGATTTTCTTTACATGGTAGACTGTGCGTCAAGATTAGGAAGATACGAAGACACCTCATTCTTTAAATAAAGTCAAGTTGAAAGATGCGATACGGAATACCCTTGTAAAGATTCCATTCTGCAGGAAGTAATTAAGTACAGTTTAAGCATACCATAAAATATGCAATTAAAAAAAAAGATTGTGCACCCTGACAGGTAATACAGTAAATTGCAATCCTGCAGTTTCTTTTGCTTGCTGCCATATAAGAAAACACAGATATCGACTTTTGTTGAAGGTCTTTTGATCAGACAGCTAAATATTGACTAAACCAAAGTAACTGCCAATGTTCGAACCCAAGGGTCAAAATAAGTGTATGTTTAGTAGGAGTGGAAGAGGGAGCCAGAAAAAAAAAAGATGAAAGGCATATGGATTGTCATAGATTTTTTTTTTCCCCAAAAGAAGTCATTATGAGACCAGTCATGTTTGGTAGCTCTAAGGCAGACATCTTATTTTTTTTTCAGGTTGAAAACCCTCAAATATTCAGAGGACCCCCACTTTCCTTCTGCTGTAAAATTGTATTTGAGTTTATTGCGTAAAGCTGCTTTGATCAGGTGTACACACCTTGTTCTTAAATTCACTTATGTGTACTGAAGTGCTACGGCCTGCAGTCACCTATATGTTAGGTGAACATTATTGAACCTAAAATTTGCATGGCAATTGATTTCAGAAAATACCTCTCTAAGAACAGGACTATGCAGAAGACCATCATCTTCATCAGTTTGCTCTGAAAAAAATGTGAACATACAAAATGAAATTTAGCAGTCTTCCTTTGTGTTCTTCTTCCCTTTTCTAGGTCTCTTTCTTACAGCAGGCAATTACATTCCTGTGTAGCAATAATTTAGACCCTTGTCACCATTGTAATGACTTTGGAAAGCTATAAAGACACAGTTTGCAGAGTTTTAAAGTATGTGCTTAAAGTATATTGCTGTTGAGCAAAGCACTTAAGCATGTGCTTAATTTCAGGTATGTGGTAAAGTGTCATTGGATTTATTTATACAGCAATCTAAGGATGGATGAAAAGTTAATTCAGGCTCATATTCGGCTACCATGCAGAGCGGCGTGTGGGAGGGAAGGGAAGGGGATGCCGGGAATCATGGAAACTGAGGGTTTGAAGGAACTCCTCAAAATCCTCTTGTCCATTCCTGAAGTGCCTGTAAACCACCTTTGACAGTACCTACCTAGTCAATTAAGATCCAGGCGGCAACGAGGGAAATTCCTTATCATTAGAAACACGTTCCTGAACACTGAAAATGCTTCTCTGTCCCTGTAAGAAGCTTTTGAAAAAACAGGCATCCACTATCTTTTAATATGTTTTCACATACTGGGAGATTTACCAAATCTAGGCAAATCAAATCTAATCATGTTTTCTCTAGATGAAACAAATCCAATTTCATTAACTGCTCCTCAGATCCACGCTTCCTTAACGACTTGCTTGTTGCTCCCCATCTTGTTTTTTGTAGTGCAGTGACCAAAATGAACCACAGACCCACAAGGATATTAAGCAGATCAAGTAATTTTTTTTTTTTTTTTTTTGCTGGCATATAATATGTAAGCCCTGCTCTTCATCTGTCCCAGGACTGACGTGTGCTTTTTGAGGAACAGCATCAGACTGCTGAGTGGTATTTAGCTCGTGGCTCACTGCAACATGGAGCGTGGAACGATGTTTCTCTGCTACTTTTGGACTGCAGTTCGTCCTCTTGTTGCTTTTGTGCATCTAATTTCAGCTCTGCAGGGGTAGCACTTTACACACTTCTTGACTGAATTTCCCATTGTTGATTTTGGAACATTTCTCCAGCCTGTTTTCAATTCTGATCCTGTTCTTGACGTTGTTTGTAATCCACCTTTCTGCACATTCCCAAGTCTGAGTTTTGTACTTATAAATGTCTGTTAAAAATGCTTTCTAGTAACTGAAATAACAATGAATAATGATGGACTTGCACAAAAGTCCCTGAAAGGTCCTAATTGAAAATACTTCCCCTTTTGGCAATTAAATATTAAGAACTGACATTTCACATAGTTTGTCAACCAGCTGTGCGATACTAATTTCATCTAAACCTCATTTTCTTATGAGAAAATCCTGTGGTATGGTTCTTGACGCCTTACAGCACTTTCCTCTGATTATCCAGTTTGCCTGTTGAAGAGCGACACTAGCTTGGCTGGATATTACCTGGTCTGGATAAATTAATGACGGCTGTTCTTTTTATCACCTTATCTTCTATAAACTTAAGTTCTGTATTTACATTTTTTTCTAAGAACTAAAGACTAAGCTGCTTGTGTATACTTTATTCTCCTCTTCCTTGTTAAAAGCAAGCAGAGTTTTTGCCATTCTCCAATCCACCAGAATTACCCCGTCTTTTTGAAGTTCTCAGAGATTTCTCTCAAAAGTTTCAGAGATGGCTGAAGCTTCAAATATTTCTGAGTGAGATTGAGTTGTTGATTTGAATGCTGATTTATCTAATTATTTATTTACCGTATTTATTTATTTATTTTCATGTTCTGGCCTTCATAATTAGTGAGCACACGGTTAACTAAGTATCTGGCCTCAATTTTTTGTGTGTGACAAAAGTATTAGAAACATCAGCCTTATTCCTTTTCTCTTTCTTCTTTTGAAGTCTGCCTTTGCTTAAGACTTCTATCTTCTTTTACCTTTTTCTCATTTTTCCTAATCATCTCATTGGAATAACTTTCCAACTTTGGAT
>NW_008823923.1:436591-437725 GCF_000699105.1 Pygoscelis adeliae | reverse complement strand
CTGGTGGTTTCTCCTTTCTTTTGTAAACTAAAATACTGTCCCCAGTGTATTCAGAAAGTTGACGTACCATCTTTGTCAGCTTGTATTGCTTTTCCATCAGACATTTGTATAATAAAAATCCTCCTTGCCGCCTGATCCTTCCCCAGGATGTTTCTGCGTATTGCTCCCTTCAATACAAAGACATGAATCTCAGGATTTTTGTGAAGACTAAGGCTTGTGCTTGATTTTCAAGGTTAACAGGGAAAGAACGACTCCCTACAGTATAGCACCCATATTCATGGTCCCTTTTATCTTTACGCAGAGTCATTCAAGAAGAGAGTAATTCCTTCTGACTTGTTGAACTGCAGACTTCAGAACCAGGATATGTGTTATTGATACAGAGGCAAGGCCGCCTGTTTTCTCTCTTCCTGCTCTTCTGGAACAATTTATTACCCTTTTACAGCAAAATCCCAATTCCGCAATGCATCCCATTAATGCTATAGTGCTGCTTGCGTTGTTGACTGCGTGCTAAAACTTCAGCTTCTTGCAGCTGTTTTTCATTTTCATGGCATTTACATATCACTACCTTAGATACTTAATTGGGGGCTCCGTTACCTCCTTGCCTATAATTCTGTTTCAATTTCCCAATCAAATAGCTGGCCTGAGAGTTTCAGACTTTCATAATACCCACTTTTTTGCTCATCTGTGTGATTTTTTTCACTGTATCAGCCTAGCTTAGGGGAGTGATGTGAAGGATAGCTCTTCTCCTTAATAGCATTTTTTTCTCAAACCTACTGGATTCTCCAGGGTTAGAAGCATCAGCAATTCTTTATCTGCCTCTCCTGCCCGATAGCCTGTCGAAATCCTCAAGACGGTTTCTGAATGTAGGTCCCAGATGAGTAATGATGCTGAGGCCGGGCTTTAGGTAGTTATTTAGAGTCAAAGTACTGGTGTGCCAGTATGTGGTCCTCTGCAAGTCTCCCGAGAGGACACTATCAACACAGTTGGGAAGGTTTGTGTCCAATTCTCAAGGTTAAAAATACTCCCAAAGTTTCTGTAACATTTTTCAATGCGTCCTCCTAGATCTCCAACTGTATTAACTTTCCCACTGTCTGCATTTTTCTTACACAGTTTGCTTCTAATTAGAGATTCTTG
>NW_008823923.1:429999-436550 GCF_000699105.1 Pygoscelis adeliae | reverse complement strand
TATGACTTCTGCAAGTACCCTTAAGTATCTTTGCCACCTTCTTTATTGAGCAGAAGTGCTAAAATGACTGCCAAGCTGAAAACGCTGTGAAAAATCACAGAATATTATCCAAATGAAATGTCTGGTCACCATAATCACAACTAGGACCGAAATGAGAGTTCAGTCATATGCAATCCAAATGCCCGCATGGAATTGGGGTGGTATTTGTTATTTTACAAATCGGTTGCATGAAATTGTGTCCATAGAAACTGAGTAGACTATTGCTGAGTAAAGTTCTCTGTTAATTTAATTATTCCTTTCTAGCTTTTCTAGATACTTCTGTTTCTGGGATAAACTGCATGAGCAGAACTTGTTTTTTTTTTTTTAAATGTGACAACAATATTGTGAAACATGAATGAAGACGTACAGTAAACTAGTCCCAGAACTGCAAATAATACGTATCAGAAAGTTTTTCAGGGAAACCATGTGAAATTATGCTTGGATAAGTATGTGTAGCTTATCCAAGCCCTTACTTGGTGTTAGACTTCTCAGTCATCCTGGTGACTTCACTTGCTTTTGATCCCAAAATGTGGTCTGTTTCCTATTCTGTCAGGAGGCGCTGGCATGCTTTTTTCTAAGCCACTCTTCTAGTATGAGGCCGGATATATTGCATTGCTGTGTTTTAATACAACTCTTATTAATTCTTAATATTTAATATCATATATGCTTAAGATTATATCTATCATTCTTATTACTATACTTAATATTCTTAAGCGTATACTTCTTTGAGTTAATGTTGTGATTGCCAATGTTCAGGAGACATCCTACTGTATTCTGTTCAAGAATCGGGATTCTAAAAGCAAGATTCTTCCTAAATCCTGTGTATTTACATACTGTATACTTAACATCTTCCTCACGGTCTTGACTGGAGAATACTTCCTTCATTTACTAAAGTTCTTTGTGTGTATTTATATAGTTACTCTGCTTTGCCTTGGGCTGTAGTTGTGTTTCCTTGATGGATGAATAGCTTTCTGCATGGATAATTTGTATATCAGTTTGTAAAACATTTTCAGATCCTTTGGGAAAGAAAAGGTATTATACAAATCTTGGATAATATATGTGTGTATTATTATACAAATGTTTGATACCTTTCATTATATAACGTCAGCTGTGGATGAATAGGCTTTTATCATATAGTTCTGTGACAGCTCCATTTCATATTGTAATAACATCGTGGAAAAAAAAGCTCAGTGGTATTATTTTATACAAAATCTTTTCTTCTTCCCTTTGATGTAGGAATAGGTCTTTTGGGATGCTAAGACCTACTCTGTCCAGTGACTGCTAATCAGAATTAAGGCTATTGAATAGAGAACAGGCCCCGCTGTTCTCTACTTGTTCCCCACAATGTTTTAAGGCACCTTAGAATTATGGTGGCCAATAGAGTTACTGTTTTTAAAAACAAACTGTGCAGTGTTAGGTGATTTTTATAATTTTCAGTATAAAGTAAGTGCACATAGTCATATATCTATTTCAAAGGAAAATGTAATTCTCAGTATAAAACGTTTTTTTAACCATTGCTAGCATCACAAGGCTTGTTGGTTTCGTTGTAGCGTGAATTAGAGCTGGATGGAAAATACTTCACAGGACAAACGCCTGCAAGAAGGAAGTCTGATCAAAAGGGTCTGGGGGATTATACAGGTTTTTACAAAATTTTAGAAAAGGGGAAGAGAATAATTTGTATTGGTATTGAAATTTTTTTTTTAACTTTCTGGCTTAAATTAATTTTGACTTTTGCAATGTAGTAGAATTAACATAATATTACTTCTATGTAATATAAATAATGAAACGGAATTAAATAACATAATAGGGAAAATGTATCATTTTGCTTCAGTAATAAGAAAATATTTCAATGCTATTAAAACATTTCACTCAGGTTTTTTTCCCAAATTTAATTTTATTGTAGATTATGGTGTTTTATTATGATTCTATTCTGATTTTTAACTCCCCTCACTCTCTCTTTTCTTCTTTTTCATCCTACTCTTCCTCCTCCCCACCCCCCAAATTAGCAAATGAAATTTGGACTTCCTAATCCATCCCTATTGATTTATGTAATGTATAAGGGCAACATTTTCAAAATTGCTCAATTAAGTCAAGCATTCAATCTGGGTAATTTTTAGCAGTAAGTAAGTGGCTAATCTATTGAGGCTCTTTTTAATATCCCACTTACTTCCTAGTTGCATTCCTCGTGGTTAAACATCTGTGAATCTGACAGGTCTTCCAAGAGTAGCGCGTAGATACTAGATTCCTGAACATGCCAATTTCATTTTTGTAAACTGTGATCTAGGTCATAAAATGGGTTTGTATATTAGTCTGAATTCTTTATCAATTATTTACCACTGATAGGAGGTCCTCAGTGAACCATTTAATGTTACTGTACATGCATGCCGTACGAAGTTCTTCGAAGAACAGCTGTATGGCAACCACCAAGGGGGGAAAAAATCAGTCTTGCCACTTGTGGTTTTAATCATGAGGTTACACTAGTAATCTTTTTGCTTTTTCTAGACATACTCCTGATTTATACCTATGTCAATATGAGACACTTGAGTTCCCGGGCCAGTCATCTGTTGACCAAATTTAACCTGATTTAATCTGTAAAAAGTTGACAGATTTTCAATGTATGATTACAATATATTTTTATTTCTGGATTCACATATTTTACTACAAATATTAATTGAGAGAATTTTCAAGATCTGAACCTTAAAATTCTTTTGCTGTCAATCCTCAATACAAATTATACTATTTTCCCCCTCAATTTCAGGTGTGTCTTCTTAAGAATTAAAAAGTAAGCCAAAAGTTATTATATGCAAAATCTGCTGTAACAGATCTTCATGGGTGAGGGGTTCCTAGAGGAACTTTTGCCGGATTAGAGCTATGGTGCGATGGCTAGGGAAGGGGAAATACACGTTTCAAAATCTAAGATCTAGTTTTGCTTTTTCCCCACCTAATCCATAACTTTTATAACTGCTTTCTTGAGTAAAAATAGTTTTAGTGATGAGCACAAGTAGCGCTATTTTATATTAGCGAACTGCTTGTGAAATACGAATCGGGATCTTTTGTTGTGAGCTACCATTAGGATTTAACAGCCACTACTACATTTGTATAGAGTTACTTCACAGAGACTTCTGGAGTAGGGCATGCCTTCCCTTTGAACTTTGAACAAATACTATTGTCAGAATATACTTACTACTTTGTTTTTCACTTCATAGTTGTGTTTTGCAAATTTGCTCCTTGAAGAAATATTTTATAAATATAATCAAGCAAGCTGGCAAGAATTGCAGCAACTCAAAAGCTTTCCTCTGAATGTGTGAGATTCCTCCCCGTAGGCATAAGGACATCATATAAAACCACGCTTGGCTTCTGGCTACCGCTCACGAAGAGGTGGGGAGGAGGGTCCTGCAGGACCCTCTGTCAGGTCAATGCAGATGGTTTGGGTACCTCAGGACATCTACGGTGGCACCTGGTGACTGTTGTAGCCACCTGAGTCCCAGTTTCAGGCTGCGGTATTGGACGCACATGTTTGTGTATCTCTGTTTCTCTCGGAACCTTCTGTTGTGATTTATGACTCCATACGTTCTTAGATAATCAGGAGGGGATGGCATAGATCTGAAATCACGGCTCCTGCGTTCTTCTGTTACGAATTATTCCTTCAAACACTCTTGAATGCTGCCTGTGCATTTTATTGGTTAATGAGCGGTATTTTTGGAAATGCAGTCCTGTTCTGTATACTTTCGCTGAAATATTTGCACGTGTATTTTAATAAGTGCTGTAACTTTCCTGCTGGAATATATTTGCATTTATTTGTATTAACTCAGTGTTTGTATTGATTGTTTTTCTAAAACAAGACAAGGAGAGAAAAACACGAGTACAATTTATTCACAAAGAAAATAGCCTTTCACTGAAGCAGACATTAGAATACAATGTGTTTCTGCAGAATTGCAGAAGGTGCCTGGAATTTTCCCTCTATCAAAGAATTTCTTAAGCAGCAAAGTTCAAATATTCTGTCATTTAAAACCATAACTTCAAAAGCACTCTGCACAAAATGACATTCTGTCTGTTCTTCAGGTTTATGTGACTCAGAGTGGTTAGCAATCGAGTAGTATTTACATCTTCACTGGGCTGTACAGTTATTAATTACACAGTGATGAGGGCCATATAAAATATACAGAAAACAAAGCTACCTGTTCCGCCTATTCCAGTTTTGTTCTTTGAAACTCCACCACTGGAGCTGCAGCAGACTTAGCAAACGTAAAACTCGCTCCCAAAGGAAGGGACAAGATCTTCACGGTGCTAGTAATGACTGTGCCTCTTCGTGGTGATCTGCACAGCGGCAGCACCTGCGTGACACAAGGTAGTTAAATCACTTGATAACCAGGACTTTATTTAAGACCAGGTTGTATATCTTTACGCCAGCTCAGACACTGCACCTCCCAGCCCACCTCCCAAGGGCACTGGAGTGGTTAACGCATGGCACATATGCAGCGTTTGGCACACAGGGGTGCTCTCAATAACTGCTCTAGCCTGAAGTGGTAGCTGGCTGGGAAAGTAGTAAACCACCAGGGTTTCTTAAGAGAGAAAAGGGAGAATTCCCCTCGCTTGTGGCATCCTCCGCTACATTCTTTTTGCACATACGTCCGGCCCTTTTACTCCCCTAGCAGGTTCCTGGCTTACTTGCTGCCTGTCCAAAATCGGCACTACATATTAGTCTGCTATATCAACAAAACATGTATGTTATTAACTCATCAAGCGATACAAGCTGTAACTATCGAATAGTACTCTGATGGAGTTGATACTCAGTTTATGTGGAGGATAAAATAATCACATTATGTCTTGACTCATGCACCCAGTTCTTGTGTGTGATGAGGAAGATGGAGGAAATTACAAGGAGTCTGTAACGTAACATTTCAGTTGAAAGATGGATGAATTAATGTAATGACTCTGTAAAGAGTTGATCAAGAGCATAATTCCATTTCTTTCTGCAGCTATTTCACCCAAGCCTTAAGTGCTTTCCCTGCTGATACTATGAGGTGTTTTGGTGAAAATGGTGCAAGAAATTACCATAAATACTCTACATCTTTACTGGGTAAAATCTTAACTGCTTTTACCCATATAGCATCAGTTTTAGAACCAGGCTCCAGTTTCAAAGATGTGCCCTATTAACGGCTGTAAAACAACCGTTCTTTTAAACAACCCGGTCAAATGACTTTTGAACAGTAATTTACTAAAAAAGACCCAAATAAAAGTTGGTGTGGGCAGCAGTGAAAACCGTTGAATTAATTTAATATCCCCAAAGCATCAATACTATGAACCAATGAACCAGCATTCAAAAATAATAACAAAAGGGAGTGCTATCGATAAGAGTTTTGGTATTGATTTTAAGAAGCTTTAAATAAGACTCAGCGTGTATAGAGCCAATCCCCAAACTCCTACCCCCAAAATACTCATGTTTCCAATAATTCTAATTGATTTATGAATACCCAACAACCAGCATGCATGACCTTTATGAAACACATGCTCCATATCTTAGTCCATTATAGTGATAAAAACTCACAGTGAATGAAGAAGAATGAATGAATAGCCAAGCTTCAGCTAAACTGACTGCTAATGTCTTTTTCCTTCTTGATTAACAGTGGAACTCCATCACAATGGATCTCATCAAAACCAAGCTGAAAGTAATCTCTGTTGAAACATCCCCATTCAAACCCCAAATCATTAGAATTCTTCAGCTCTGATGGGGGCTCAGTAATTAGTCGAGTTGCAATAGACCTGTGCCATAAACAGCATGAATCAGAACATGTCTGCTTCTAAGACTTATTATTTGTATTACTGTAGCACCTAGAGGCCACAAGCAAAATCTAAATCTCCCCATGTTATGAATTGCTCAGAAAAAAATAAGTTCCCAAGTCCTACAGAACACAGCCAACGCAAAGGAAGGATTGGCAGGAAAGGCGGCTCTGCAGAAGTAAGGCAAAGCAATAGGTATGGGCGTACAAAAGATGCCATCTTGGTTGCCTTTTTTGCTTTTTCTTTGCATAGTGCAATTATTATATGAAAAGAAACAGCGTCAGAGGGCAAGAAAGTAAAGGGACACAGCTGGCTGCAGTGAGGGTACAGAAATTAAGGAAATAATGAATTTTAAGAGAGAAAATAGCGATATGAAATGGAGAGGTACGGGCAGAGATGGTGTGAGGAGAAGCAGCGTAGGAACGGCTGATTCCTGAGCTGAGAGAAAGCAACTGTGCAGACTGTCACCCAGGGTGAGCAACCCAAGTCCTCACCGCAGGCTCTTGCAGCTGGGTCTCATGCAGGGGACTGCGGGTGGTCCTCGGTGTCATGCTGGAAAGGAGTCATAAAGTCAGCAACAAAAAGAGATTGAGTCGGTTAACTTAGACAATTCTCCTACCCGAGGCAGCACCAACTATACTCATATCACTCCAGACAGACATTTATCTGGCTTCCAGGGCCGGAGGCCCCCAAACCTCCTAAGGCAACCCAGTCCATGGCTTTGCCCACCC
>NW_008823923.1:427636-429952 GCF_000699105.1 Pygoscelis adeliae | reverse complement strand
TTCCCCCCCCCCCCCCCCTTAGAAATAAACACGTCTTTTTCCTAATGTTTAACTTCAATCTTTCTTCCTGCTTTTTAAACCTATTGCTGTTTATCTGCCGAAACCAGGACACCATCCACCACGTACACGAGAGATTATTTTCATTCTTTTGTAGCACCTTTTAATCATTTGAACATTGTTTTCCATATCTGCCCCCCGTTTTCTCTCCTTTAGACTAACTGATCCCAACGATTTTCAGTTTTTCTTCAGGGTGCCTGCTTGCCAGACGGCTGATTCTCCTTGTTAGATGTCTGTGTTGCTCTGCATTCGCTGACCTTGGCCCTTGTATTCAATGGACACCCTGCCAGTACTCACAAGGGCAGGATTTCTCCATGCATCGTGACGGCTGTAGTCCTGCTTGTCCATCACAGCGCACTATTTGCCCGGTTCACCACAGCAGGACACTGCCTTAGGTGCAGTTTTGAGATCCTCTGTAATGCCCCAGTCCTCATTTGAAAAAGTGATCCAACCTGTTATCCTCCATCCCTCGCACAGTCCCTTGCATTTGCCCTTATTGAACTGCACATGAGTCTTTAAGGTCTCAGGCTGTCAAGATCACATTTAACTCTGGTGATGTCCTCCAACATCCTTTGCATCCTCCCCAGCTTCATGCTGTTTGTGAATGTGATGAGCATACAGTGTGCTCCACCACCCCGGTGCCGATGGAAACGTGGGCAAACCCCGCTAGGATGGACCATCGAGGGACGTCCGTGCTGCAGCCTTGTGCTGTGGCTGGGAGCCACGGGAAATGATATGGTGGAGACAGTTTTGTTGATACTCGTTTTAGTTTTATTCAGATTATGTTTCTCACTACTGTCCTGGAAGACAGTGCTGGAAGCCCTTCCGAATCAAGATAGATGACATTTACTGCTCTCCTATCAACAGGCCTGTTACCCTGTTAAAGAAAGAAATTAGATTTGTTTGACATGATCTGCTCTTGACAAATTAATGGTAGCTATTAGTTGTCATCTAGTTTTCATCTAGGTGCTTGCAAAGTTCATTTGACTATTTTTTCTAGAACTTTTATTGGGACTTTAAGAAAAATTGTGTCTGTTGATTGGTGGAGGAGTCAACACAACGACGGGTGGTACAGGAAGATGGGAATACTCAGTACACTCTATTCTGTCGCTGGCTGGTCTGTAGTTCCTCAGTCCCTTGTCATCTTCCTGTTCCCTTCTAACCTGTTTCCACCATAGGCTGAAATCTTAGATCTTTGTCACTGCTATTAATTATGCTCACCATCCAGCCAGAACTGACCTTTCTTGTGAGGTTTGATGCAAAAACTACTAAAAAAGATAGAATCAGAGAATAGTTTGGGTTGGAAGGGACCTCTAAAGGCCATCTAGTCCAACCCCCCTGCCGTGGGCAGGGACATCTTCAACTAGATCAGGTGGCTCAGAGCCCCGTCCAACCTGACCTGGAATGTTTCCAGTGATGGGGCATCCACCACCTCTCTGGGCAACCTGGGCCAGTGCTTCACCACCCTCAGCATAAAAAATGTCTTCCTTCTATCTAGTCTAAATCTACCCCCCTTTAGTTTAAAGCCATTAACTGAGATCAGACACTTCTCTCATTATGTGCTGACAGCTTTCCCTCTACCTTGCAGTCCCTGGAGACGCAGGCTGCCTCAGAGAGCGCTGGGGCTGCTCCCGTCAGCCATGCATCCCCGTCCCAGCACACCGGCTCCTCCATGCTGACAATCCTGCGTTCTGCAATCCTACTGTGAGCCGGATCATGAAACCGATCTGAACTAGCAAACAGCCCAACCCAAGCCAAAGTGTTTCACTTGCTTGTGTTTGAGGTTCTCCTTCCTTACAAAGGCCCATGTTCACTGTCCCTTGAGGTACCATCTACCTTCACGTTTTCAACTGTTCCTTCTTGCTGGTTAGAAACAAATGTCAGATGGTTTCCTTTATTGGTCCGTATAAAAAACCCCTTGTCAACAACTGACGATACGGCTTTAGGACACATGGTAAATGTGTGCGCTCTCTGAGGCAGCCTGCGTCTCAAGGGACTGCAAGGTAGAGGGAAAGCTGTCAGCACATAATGAGAGAAGTGGCTGATCTCAGTTAATGGCTTTAAGGACACATGGTAAATGTGTCCTAAATGAAGACCCCTAAGGTCTTCCCTGAAGTCCTCCTTTTTTCTACCTCCATATAAGGGCCTCCTATGCCGAGTTCAGCGAAAGCGGGTACTTGAAACCCCTTTTACAGCCATGGGCTTCGTAAGGTGAGGGCCTTCGTGAAAACAAGGGTTGTGATGCCCCATGTTGAGCTC
>NW_008823923.1:418248-425695 GCF_000699105.1 Pygoscelis adeliae | reverse complement strand
CCCTCGCCCGCGAACACCTAAAAACGTGCTAACTCCAACGTTATTCCGAGATGGAGGGGTGTTTTTTTTGCAGAGTGTCAGGACTCGCCTCTCTCTGTTTTGAACGCCGGCACGCTGAGCGGGGCTTGCGGGACGTGGGGAGCCGCATTTCACATTTTTGTTCTCCGTTACGTGCATCTACAGAGCTTAATTTTCCTCCGATACACTAACATTGGGTGAAAAACGCCAACAGTGAAAGCTGCTGTGCGCAGTGGTGTTTTAGAAAACCCCTGTCCGAGTATCCAGTCCTGCATGCACACCCAGGCTGCACGTTAAGCTTCTGGGTCGTCCTTCCAATATCAGTGAACCCATTCATTTAAATAAATTTAAAGATGTATGTAATTTTTGCTGAAAAGTGTATGCATTATGGCACATTTTCATGTAATACTGATGAAGTAATACATTTGAGTTTGAGGAGCCTTCTTGAATAAATTAATTGCATAAGTTACATTCCATCAGTACTTAAATTTCATGCAAATAGTAGAATTTATGGAAAAGTCAAGATCACTTTAAATAGTCTCAGAGGTTCACAGAGCTAATAAATTTCAGGGGCATTGTTTTGCTTTAGAGGGATACTGCTTTTAGATATAAGAAAAAGTAGTTGAACTTCACCAATCTTTATTTCTTTATATTCAGCTCAGACATGTTGAATTGCCAGAATGGCTTTTTGTTGTTGGAGGTGGAAATCTTTTCAAAGCAGGCTTAATATTATATGCCCAAAATTAGCACTTCGACTGCTCTTCTAGGTCGTGATGAGGAACAGCAGTAAGCTCTCAATTTAAAACACGCTAAATATTAGGAATTTATCCTAAATATAGAAATATTATTACCCGAGTGCTCTGGAGTT
The DNA here is from genome assembly GCF_000699105.1 of Pygoscelis adeliae. Lineage (NCBI taxonomy): Eukaryota > Metazoa > Chordata > Aves > Sphenisciformes > Spheniscidae > Pygoscelis > Pygoscelis adeliae. The sequence goes on along the minus strand of NW_008823923.1, from coordinate 424,809 downwards.
CTCAGCCTCTCTCGGTGGTGGATGGGGGGTCCGCTGGTCTATCTGCTGTGCCTGGCTGCATGAAGTATAAATGTGAAGTCCCATATATTTGCATCAGGTTTTTCCAGACCAAGTTTGGTTTTCCTGGTAAAAGTTGGTATTGAATCAACTTTGATTGCCTGTTGTCTTAGGTGCTAGGGACGTCATGCAGTAAATAATGGCATCACGTAGAAAATGCTGCTTTTAATGGATAGCAAGTTTTTCTATGGCTTTAAATGCTGGTGATAAGGATGCAGGCCTAAATCCTGCAGCGAGCTCCGTGTAGAGCGAGGCCGTGGTTTGTGGATCTCTACGAACACCAGGGCCACTCACGCACCTTCACAGCAGCCAAGATCCACGCACTCGTAGCTCAGCCCTGACTGAGCTGTGTCTGACTAGGTTTCTGTTGGAAACCGTTCTTGGTACAGCAGCGTGGCGTGGCTGTGACCTTAACAGAGGGATATTACAGGTTAGAAGCTTTTGGCTTTTTGCGGTTGCAGGTACAGAACTACAGCCATGGCGGGCGCTGTGGTGGGCATGGGGAGAAGAATAAACAGGGGCTTATGTGTGCACCCTGGTTTTCCATACCCCATAGCACTGTCACTGCTTGGTCCATGTGGAAAATGAACCCTCCCAGGGCCTTCAAGAAATCCATCTGTCCGGATACTCTTGTTTAACATTTCATTTTGCTTGGTGAGCTTGTATAAACCTGAAGAGTCACTACAAGTGACACCTGTAGTTTGTTTATTTATTTTTAACAAGAAGCCACATCTGCACTGAGAAGGTTTCCTGAGATAGCAGGAGCAGCAAATCTTTTCTGGTAGTTTCTGGTAGACTGTGGGAAGTCCAAGAAGGAGCAAGGAATTACACCGAGATTTTCTAAGTGTAAATCTCTTTCCTGATTTTGAAGTCCAGTTTTACAGGTACTGCTGAGAATAGTCATATGGAAGTTGATGCATTTGTGGTAAATTCATAGGCTTGCGACCTGAACTGTAATTTCAAATTATAGCAGGCTAATGCTGGGACTCTCCACTTAAATAAAAGCTTGGATTGACTGACTGAAGCATCCGTAGCCATCAGCTTATAAATAAATTGGATTCAACTTCATATGCAACACTTCCCCTGATGGTGTTTTTAAACCCAGCCACCCCTGGGCCAAGGCATCTAATAACAACTTCCATTAACAGTGCTATTGATGTTTTGGCGATCGGTTTGATAAATTAGCCAGATTTATTCTCAACTCTTTGCTAAATGATGACTCATATTTATTGCCAAAATTACAGTTTTATGTTCAGATGATATATCTGTTGAAAGGAAAATAGTTGTAAATTACTTGTATTTCTGCTCATTTCTGGAAAGCTCTATCAAAGTGCTCAGCATCGGGAGTGACTGTGGCTCCCTCAGTTCCTCTTAGAGAGTATAAAAATAGTGTTTTTCATCTTGTAGCATTCAAGAACCATCCTGGGGTCTTGGACAATGATGTTTAGTGATCGTTTTTAGAAGGCATAACCATTCGGTAGTCAGTGGACACAACATATTTGAAAAATATAATGTACCTGTATGACTTGCTGGTTGATGAATGTTGCTGTCTTTGCAGATGAAAAACTAAGATAATTCCTCTAGGTATTACCTTTGTGGGGCTTCAGTCTGTTTACAAAAAACCAGATGATCTACACCACCTGGTGCTACTTGCTGTTCTTTGTGTGTATAGAAGACAGACCTTTGAGATTTATAATCATTCTCTCCTGAGCCTCTTTTACCCTTCCAACTTAAGGTCTTTCTAAAATTGATATTAAAATAGGAAAAAACCCCAGATTTTTTTTTTCTTACTGTATGTCATTTTGTAATCTACTACATTATTTTGCTTAAAAACAGGTAAGGAAAAATGAAACCAGACTGTATTGTGTTGCACTAAATAGGGTAATTATTTGGTAAGCATTTAAATTACATGTTTAGTATACATACAAGGACAACTGACTACTGTTTGCTTCACTGCCTTGATTTAAGGAGTTGAATTTTCTCTATCTCGGGACCAGTTTCTGTGGTCACCAAACAAGGGGTGTATTCTAAAAGTACATCTGAACAAAAGACAACAATCTGTGTTTTATTTTTCAGTGGCTAAAGCCAAAATAGTTTATATTTTTATGTCTTCCTTCATTGCCTTATTTCTTTTCCCCAAAACCAGATACCGATCTTGCAGTGGGAAAAACGTTGATGGATAGCTGTGTCTGTCCAGAGCGGTATTCATCTTAATGGGGTTTTATCAAGGTAAAAGGGCTCTCCCCTGCCCCACTCAGGTCATTTTGAGCTTGATGGATCAGGGAGAAACTTGAACTCTTGACTGTATACATACCACAGTTCCAGTAACTTGAAAGATTTAGTTAGGTAGTCAAGTCCATGTCCCCTGCTTTTGGTTGTGTTCAGAGTTGGCTTCAGGCTGAAATAAGAAATTCTGTTCTAGTACATAATCCAAAATGACTTTGCATTTTTCCTTCTTACCAGCCTGGCGGAGCTTCTTACTTGTTTTATTGCGGCAATATATATATATATATATATATATCGCAAACATTCTGGTTTGCAAGGTTCAACATAATGTCAGAAACATCAGGTAAAAAATGCCAATAAAAGTGGAGAAATAAGGTTGTATTATTATGCCCAGAATATTTCATAAAGAGTTAACATCTGAATCTTAGCTTTAACTTTGAAATTCTATTTGGTACACTATATATATGCCATACTCTATCCGTGCTGGATCCAGAAAGAAGTATTACAGGCTTGCAATATCTGTTGAATATATGACCAGCAGCACAAGAAGCTTATGTGAAAATGTATTAACTGTGGTGGTTTGGAATATGGTTCAGGATTCAAGTTCTAGGGGAAGGCGGGGACGTATCATCTTTCAAATAGTACCCATGGCCTTGATTCACTTTCTCTTTGCCACGTGGCTATTCTGATGTAATTCAGACATGTACCTGATCGTGGTGCAAAAAGCCTGAAGCTCATCTTCCGTCTTCATTGCACTGCTGGTCTTCTGGTCTGAGCTCCGTGGAGCAGGGGCGAGTAGGATCTCACTTTTGGTGAAATGCTTCTCATGTTAATTGAGAAGCATCATTTTATATGACATCTTGTAAATAGTCTGTGTAGTATAGGATCTCAAGTAGTCGGGAGGGCGGTCATATGAGGTTTTAAGTGGCTGTATAGCACATAAGTGTGTTTCTCTGTACATCCCAAATTCAGAAGTATTTCCGAAGAGAAACTCACTTCCCTAACGCAGAGAACTTTACAAAGAACTTCCCAGTGCTTGATCCACCCTCTGCCCTGGGAACCTGCCAGGAGCACCACCGTGAGGAGGTCTCTGTCGGTGGACGCAGGGCAAGGCAATCATGCCTATGCTCTCTTGCTCCTTGTACTCTCTCCTCACGGTTCCCATGCCCTTTTGCAGATTCTCTGTGTCTTGCTTTGAAAACAGCGTGCAGGAGTCTGTGTGGCATAACACAGCACCTGGTTTTTCAGTGTCTAGAGCTCTCCACTTTGCAGGTGGATTAAAGGGATTACTTAATGCAGTAAATCAAAAACTGTGAAACCGGGCAAGCTTTTTGGCTCTTCTGTGTTAAAGTGAATTGCAGGCATGCTGTAGGTGACATAGTAGCCTCAAATATTTGAACATGTATATTGTATTAGCTATTTTAAAAAATGCTTTCTGTATTTCTTTCCAGTATCTTCCAACTGGAAGTATTGCTTCAGGCAAGCTATTTTGATGACTAACAAGAGGGAGGAACTCTTTAAGCAAACTGAGATGTTGTTTGATGTTATTCTAGAATTTGAAAGCCTTCATCTTAGCATTTTTTAATAACTTGAGGGCATTCAGAGATTACATGCATGTGTTAGTGACTCGCAAACATGAACACAGACTTTCTTCCCATAGTGGTAATAAGGATGAATGTAATAGGTGATCCCTAGAGAAGTATCTTAGTTTTTGTTGTTGTTGTTGGATTTTGTTGGGTTTTTTGGTTGGTTTTTTTGTTTGTTTTTGTTTTCTTGAAACTAACAGAGCTTTGAAATGTGCTTGACCTATGGAAAAACTTGTAGGTGTACAAGACTGTATTTCACATGTTATATTTTCTTCAACATCGCACTGGAAGACGTAGGAAGGCTCATCCGCTGCTACCGATGCCTGTGTCCTACCAGCAGGTAGCTGTAATTTGTTGACACCGTCTTTGTAACTCTTATAAGACCTGTGTCATATTTCAAATCTATGCATTAGCCACGAAATCTCAGGACTGTCTCAAACTCTGTCCCTTTCCACTTTAATCATACACTTCTTTTACGCTCCACTCACCTGCATTGAATAATGTTCATGAATATATGATAGTAAAAAGAACAATGCTGATGGTGACTGATGATGATGAATTACTGTATTTATCCATTAGGAAGGACATTGGATGACCTACAGATCTAAGGCTGAAGCTGAAAGACCTTTTCTAATTGTTCTTAACACCGCTGGCAACAGCCACATAACTTATTCTATGTTATTTATGTAGAGAATCTGGAAATAGTTTAGAATGACTCTGAAACAAGATAGAAGCCCTCTGACGTTTGGAGGATGTTGTCTAAGAAAATCAGTTAGGAAGTATTAAACAATGTGATAATTTAAGGAAAATAAAGATTCTTTAAATGCTTTTGGGGGTTATTTTAGACTGCCTGGGGCAATATTTGCGATTTGCATTCCTTCAGGGAGGAAAAAAACCCAACATTTTGCAGCTTTCTGGAAAACAAACTGGGCAAATGTTAGAGTTTTCTTTTTGGAAATACGGAGAGAATTCCAAACGCTGGTGGGAAAACCATTAAACTTGTTTGAAATGCTGGGCGAGTGCAAGAAACTAAATCAAACACTGCCAGTGCTACTGATCATTCATCTTCCGTGTTTGTTCTTTCTGCTCCTGACGGTGCAGAGGCTGCTGACTTCCTTTCCCCCTTTCCCATCCTAAGGCTTCAGAGGCTGGTTAAATTAAAGCATTTAATATATATTAGGGGAGTCTTTCAGAGTAAGGATTTGAGCTTAAGTACACTTAATTAGGAGAAATGATGTTCTGTGGTTTTGAATCTTATGGAAGAACTGTTTAAATCGGATGGTCTAATGGCAGTTCTAAATAAACACAAAATGGCTATAAAAATTGGGTGGCTTTAGTCAGAAAAAGTGCAGTTCAAGATGATCTTCTTGGTAGTCCCTGCTGGAAATCTCCTTTTAGCAACTCCCACTTTATTTGTGAAGTATTTCGGCAATATCTCCATGCGAATAGCAACACAACAAAGATCCTACTGAAAAGTTTAGTCAAGGGCCTTCTTGTTCTAGGGCACAGATGATTGTATCGGGTAATTAGATGTCATCAAGCATAAATGTAAGTTTAAATCTTCTTGAGGTAATAAGCCCACAAAGTCAGAAGACTCTGAAATGAGTGGGTAGCTGCAATGCAAGGAAGTTAGTTGCAAAAGGTTCCTTTTTATTTTTAGTTCAAAGGTTCATTGTATTGTGGCACGTTGAATATATGTTACCTTTTGGTTCCTGAGATGGCTGAAAATATTTCTGTATCCTGGCCCATTCCTAAAGTGCTTATTTACATGGATTTCCCCACTGAAGTCAGTAGGACTACTTGTGTCATAGAATCATAGAATCATAAAGGTTGGAAAAGACCTCTAAGATCATCGAGTCCAACTGTCGACCCAACACCACGATGCCCACTAAACCATGTCCCTAAGGGCCTCATCTACACGTCTTTTAAATACTTCCAGGGATCAATGTCAATGATGACTGTAGGACTAATCATATAATTTGCACCGTAATGATTTTCATTATATCTTGGGAAAAAAAGTCCTTTGGTATACAGTAAGATGGCTCGAGCTGCAGTACACAAGCTGTATGAAAGGTAGTTATCAAAATGTTGTCACTGGCATTCTCCGAGGTTTTTGGTAGTAAATGTGCAGTGTTGTGGCATGTTTTCAAATTCAAAAGGACAGAACTACATTTCTAGTATTATGTGCCAGACTCTGAAAAGGTTCCTGAAGGCAGATGTCAGTTTATGCAAGTTGTTTGCTCACCCGATACGAGAAAGACAGGGTTTATACCTATATATTGTTGTCCTGGTTTCGGCTGGGATGGAGTTAATTTTCTTCCTAGTCGCTGGCATAGCTTCTTTTTCCTTTCTTAAGGGAATTTCTTCCTTAATTTTCTTCCTAGTAGCTGTGTTTTGGATTTAGGATGAGAATAATGTTGATAACACACCAATGTTTTAGTTGTTGCTGAGTAGTGCTTACACTAGTCAAGGACTTTTCAGCTTCCCATGCTCTACCGACTGAGAAGGCTGGAGGTGCACAAGAAGCTGGGAGGGGGCACAGCCAGGACAGCTGACCCAAACTGGCCAAAGGGATATTCCATACCATGTGACGTCATGCTCAGGACATAAACTGGGGGAGGCTGGCCGGGGGGGGCCGCTGCTCGGGGACTGGCTGGGCATCGGTCGGCGGGTGGTGAGCAATTGTACTGTG
>NW_008823923.1:394899-418122 GCF_000699105.1 Pygoscelis adeliae | reverse complement strand
GTATGCATTTTCTGGTATGTCTTGCAGGGTTCCCTACATGCAATTCCGTACTGAAGAGGGGATTTGCCCCTTTTTGGGTCCTGTTAGTGTAGGTAGAAATGAGCTTGATGTTATAGTCCTAAGTAGCAGTGTTAAGACCCTACATTTCTGATTTCATAGCAACAACTGAAGAAAGGAGTGTGAAAGCTCATCTGGATAGGTTCATGAAGACTCTAGTGAAGTCTTCTTTTTGTTGGTGACTATTTGGGTTGTGTCCTTAGCTATTTTTTTTTTTGTCCCTCTACACTCTCTTTTTAGACACGTTTCTGATTCTGCAAAATGCTGTGTTCTGCATGAGCAGTTCTCAAAGCTCTCTCACTTCTTTTTCCCTTCAGTTTTGTTACATGTCCAGGTGATTCTCTCCTGTACCATACTTTTTCCCCTCAGCTTCCCATCTTTAATCTTCTATACACAGAGTTTTCCTAACACGTTTCTTCCCACAGCTCTTCTGCCTTTACCAATGCCATATTTCTCTTTGCAAGCTAAGCAACATCTTTGTCATCTTTGTTTCCTTACTCTTACTTCCCCATTGCTAACAATTTGAAGAATGTTGTCTCGCTTAAGCGTACTGCTGGCTTTTAGCGACAGTGTAAGAGGAGTCTCAGAACAGAGGACAGTAACATACATATATAATGAATTTATGTGTTTTGATACTTCCATTGTGATCCAGTGATTCATTATGTACTGGGAAGCCATTAGCTTTGAGGGCATGGAAGAGAACATACTCATGGTAAACAAGAGTGTCACTGCGGTAACCTGTCTCAGCTGCCCAAATGGTGTCTCAGTGGAAGCAATGGAAGACAGTCAGACATTTGATAGACTTCTATTCTGTTAGAATAACTCCACACTCTAATTTCCTGTCCCATAAAATTAATGACAATATACAGTAAGCTTGTAGCTTAAAGAATGCACTGGTCAGCAAATGGAAATGGAGTAATTCTCCTGAAATATATATTGATATGTCAGAGGAGATCTGAATTCTTCTTATTTCTGGTCTCAGCTGTATTTAAACTTGTAAACATAAACAGACACTAGCAGAGTGTTTTGGCTTTCGTGGTAGGTGGTATCGTCTTCGTACAAGAATTTAGGTAAAGGAGGTTCCTTCCTTTCTTCCTCATAGTATAATTAGCTGTAGCATAATTATTCAACAAAGGAAAAACTTCAGGAGAAAAGGCTTTAGTGTGCTAATTCTGCGAGCAGCACGGCCCTGCGTATCAGCACAAGGGATATGTTTTTACTCTTATTTACAGCCTATACACCAAACCCAAGGATCTGCTATAGCTGTCCCACTTCATGCAACGCATATGGAGAGATGATAGATAAATTTCTGAAAGAAGCACATGCAGGGCCACATATCATGTCAGGAAGGGAATATATTCAGTGGTAAAGAAAAATTAAACTTCACTGAAAATGTCCTTTTCTTGAGGTCTGTTTACCTCCCTCATTCTGGCCACCTCCTTGCATTATTTTTACTTGGGGCTATGTTACCCAGCCCAGCTGGGGATCCAAATTGGGCTGGATCTTTTTATCCTAAAAACCAACCAACCAACCAACCAACCAACCAACCAACCAACCAACCCAACAACAATAACAACAAAAAACCCCAAACCCAGAACAACTCTTCCCCTCAAAACGAGCTTTGAGAATTTAACCAACCAACCAACCAACCAACCCTTTATTAAATGTGTTATTTGTATCTAGGAAACCGTCAGTTGTACTCTTCATAAATCTTGCCTTATTTCTGAGTGGGTAAAGATTCCTTTCTAAAATATGAGCTGGGCAAGCGCAATGCAATGCAATGCCAGCTTTTGCTTTAGTTCATCTCATAGTTGCCAGCCTAAGTGGACTTAATAACACTTCTTTCCTGGGATGAAATGGTGCTTCAGTAAAGGACTTTTTCTCTTCCCTCTAAAAAGGAAGCAAAGTTTCTGCCAAAATAATGCATTGAAAGCGTGAAGTAAATAAATGTCCTTACCTGCTGCTGTTAATAACTTTTAACTACTATAACTTACAAAGGTGTAATTCTCTTTACTCTTAATTACCTATTGCATTTCTTTTTGTCTGGCTTCCTTCTTCCTTCTCCCCTGCAGTGGGGTGGGGGAGATGCTGAATGTGTTTGCATTAGGAAGGAAATACTTCCACTGAAATAATATTCTCCGAGTGTTTGCATGCAAGCTTGCCCTTTGGCGTTCCTTTGGTCTGCAGTAAATTTTGGTATTGCAGTGCTATAACTCTTTGGTAAGCCCACGGTAGCATTTTAGTTTGGATCAAAAACGTACCAGTGAAACAAATCCTGATCGTACTAATTGAACTTTAAGGCGTTTCAGAGTGTGAACTGGATTCCTTTAGGATGAAATTAAGCACGCTGATGTGCTCCAGGAGCATGCTTGGGGTGCTCCAGCTGCTAATGGGTGTTTGGTCCCCAGGATCAGACTAGAGCTGGTCCATGTAACCCCCGGAAACACACAGGTTGTGGACATCAGGTCCTTAACACGAATGGTTTCTCTCTCCAGTTCTGCTCCCCTCTCCTTGCTAATATACACGTAGCTTTAGCAAACACAGAAGGTGATGCATAAGTGCATATATTTAAAAGCAATTGTATGCTTTTGTTCTGGTCTTCACTTGGTTGTAGGCCTGATGCAACTGCTTGTAAGCCTTTTTTTTCTTACAACACTGGATTTTTTTCTTAAATGTTTGGAGGTATTTGTTTGCCATTTTTCAATCATACCAGTGTTTGTTTCCTCCCCAGTTAAGATGGAAATACACTAGCAAAAATGAATGGGTTGCAGGTGGCGAAGAGGTCTCAGTCTAAGATTTGAGATGCCTATGAGGCCCGCTCAGAATCTGAGTATGGAAGAGAGAATAGACACAAGGAAAGAAAACAAGTGTAAGTCTTGCTGGAGGTTTATAGATCATATGATCTTTCGTAACTGAGATTTTTCCATAGTGCTACGTAGGTGGATGTATCTGAGAGTGCCACTAACTTGGAAGAGGATGGAGATTAGGAAATCGGAGTTTAAGAGCCCTTCTTCTGTTCTTGGCTGGTTGCAGAATTTCTGTATGACTTGGGTAGGTCCTTGAAGGCTGCAATTTCAGAAGTGTCTGCAGAGTTTGAGGTGTGTTGTTCTGGGAATTTGAAATGTCAGAGTTGCCTGTGATGGACAAAAAGACCTCCAGTGCTTTCAAGATTAGTTAACATTTGGGAAAACTTGATAGCCTTTTTAAAGTGTTACCGAGCAATAAAATAGAGAAGGTATCTTGTGTATGGGGAGCGGTCTGTTGGTAAGACAGTGGTTAGTAGTTAGTGTGAGTCTCTAGACTCGCTGATATTTGTGTACTTACGTGAGAACAACACATATTTAGACTTAGGAGTATGCTCACCATCCAGATGAGTTGCAGGAAGGTGGTGTTATTAGTAGTTGGCTAAAGCTCTGGATTTCTGCCCTGAAGACAGGAACTTGAGATGATATTAAATGTAGTGATCACAGTGGTTGTCACTTAAGGCGCAGTTACTACTACCAAAGCGTTGCACTTCCATACGGCTGTGTTTGCTGTGTCACTGGAGCAGCTCCATGGGTGGCTGCGAGAAAGCGTGTGCTGCTCCTGCCGAGGGATTGTGGCAGAGTTTAACACCCACACTCAAAACCATCTCTGCAGGCTGATCCTGGAAATGCCACGTGTAGGATTTTTCATTGGTTTCAGTACAGATTGCTTCTGTGCATGGAGTTTCACATGAGAAAATTTGTGAAGTCCTGCGAAAAGACTATATTAAGAATACACTGATGGGAAGGAAAGTTCGTTTAATCTGATTTTCTTGTACTATCCATTCTCCATCAATTATTCTAGGAAAATACTCTTAAATTATAAATAATGAGAACACTTTTGGATGTCGGGTATGATCCGGTATGTTTTTCAATGATTGGCTATACAATGGGTAATAGGGCTAACTTTAAGGCAGCATTTTATGTGAATAATTCTGTGGTTTTGGTTAGAATTAGTATTCCCTGTTTGTCTAATTCCAGCAGATAAGGGCTGTAAGTTCCTGGTCTGTTCTGGCTGCCAGCACAATCCCGTGTGAATCAGCTGAGCAGGAAGGAGTCTTAACCACTCACTTATTTTTCAGTAATCTGTAGAGGCCGAGGACCCAGTGCTTTCGTATCAGTGTGAGTCTTTCCATCATTTGTAGGAACTTGCACTGGTAATAAGGGCAAGAGGAGAAGCGCACGAAATTGTTAGCAAATTGCAAAATGCCTGGGAAAACCAGCTTTTTTTTTGGTCTGTCTGTCTGCGTTGCACTTGGACAGTGTGCTGAAGTACAGTATAGAGCAATGAGCCATAGTCACTTTTGCATGGAAACCATTTCCCTTGATGAGAGGAATGGCCTTGTCTCTTTTACTGTGGTGGATTTCCATTAAAAGCAGGGAGCCCAGCACATCCACCATCTAAAATATGTGCTGGGCTGAGCTTGGTGGAAACAAGGTATGTAAATAGGAGGGATGGATGGTACTGAAATCCCTGACTTTGGCCAGTTAAGGGAGGAAACAGATACACGGTAAGAAGTGACTTCCAGGTGCCCGTCTGTGTTACATTCAGGTGCCCCATCTTGCAGAAATCATAACAAGAAGCAATAGGTACATAAAAGAAAAAAAGGAAAGTGAAATAAGGAGCGTGTTTTTTCAGTGAGGCCATTTAACCCTTGGAATAGAAATGCTGAGGTGAGTTTTGAACTCTCTGCCTTTTGATGTATTTGAACTAAAAATGGTTTCCAGAAAGATGCCCAAGCAAAAATTCTTGGCCCTCGGACAGAGGTATCAGAGTGAAATGTAATGGGTTGCAGTCTACAGGAGGTGAAATGATGGGGACCTCTTTTGATGCCTTGGTGAATCACTGAATTATCAGTGATCTTACCATTGTTGATAGTCAATATAAATGAACTCCTAGGAGAAAAAAACCAAACCTTTTTTACCCATCCTCTCTTTTTTTTCCCCCCTTCTGCTGCTTGACAATGTTAGAAAGTTACTCCTTCCCTTTTTACATGCTATTGTAAATCTTTGTCTTAATAGCAAAGGAATGATAGGTTATCTTATATATGAGTTAAAGAGAACTTTTCCTGAAGAGCTGCAGTCTGAAATACGAAATCCTACTGTTAGGAAAATTTCCATACAGCGCTTGATGAAACTTAATATGTATTTACTCTTGGGTCTGAAAGCTGCAGCTGTGACTATGAAAGGGATTTCGAAGTCTGCCCTTTTGCTGCCTGCGGTCAGTATCCATCCATGACCTGGTGTTAACTCTGGTTTTAGGACCCCAATCTGGCTGTCAGTACTATGCAAACTTCTTTCGTACTGCTTCTTTTTTTTTCCTGACAGCTCAAGAATTTTAATTCTATCAGGTCTAACTTGCTATATACATATTGAGGAAAAGAGTTTCTTTTCTGCTTTTTGTCACATGGACTATTGTAGTGAAAGAGACTTAATATGTGTCTTCCTTGTGAATATGCACAGTGGTGGTTCAGTTAAAGCAGGCCCAAAAATTCTTGAACACTTGTTTCGTGGCTTTAGTGGGTACATGTTTGGCCGTGCGAATGAGTAATGTCCACCTAGCTCAAGGGGAGTGACTCCGTCTGTTTGGTGTATGTGTTATTCTAGACCTCAGGGAGGTATTTTCCTCCCAGCAAGAAAAGTCTTGTTTTACATCTGGTATATTGGGACTTGATTTTGAGACTGAGTCAAACCTAAATTGTTGTTTTGCCATATTGTGTCCCTCTTCCTGACATTGCACTTGATATGTAGATGAATCCTATATTTAAAAGTATTTGTAGAACTAGTGTTTAGTCATTGAAAATTACTGTTAACTGTTTCTACGAAGGCTCTCAGATTTAGCTGACAGATTACTGGGAGGATTTTGCCCTTAAGGATTTTCTTGAGGTTCTTGGTATGGAGAAAACTGTGCTTTGAGATTAAATGATTCAGTGAGTGTTTTTCAAAGTAATTAAAGCTTCTAGCATTTAATGTTTTAGGTATGCAGATTAAAAATGAAGGTTGATTAAATCACGACAAAGGAAAGTTTATTCGTAAATGGCAGATGGTAATGTCTCTTTTTTGACTGGTGGAGCACTGTTGAGCCTACTTCATTATATCAAATATTGAACCATTATATTAGTGCAATTTTTTTCTAAGTGATGGCATAGTTAAAAAGTGGGCAGTAGAATTTGATGAGTATAGCCCTGGCTTTGCTAAATAGTGCAGAATACTTCTTTTTTCTGTCAAGTATCTGATTTATAGACAATTTTTCAGTTTGTGTTTTTGAAATGGCCAGGTGAGCTATACAAAACTCGATAAGATCAAGAGGCAGGCCAAAGTAATGATTTTCTTGTTGGAAAGTAATAGACATGCCAGTATAGCATGTAATCACAGCAGGTTTTACAGCGTGGTGCAGAACAGTAGGAATGTGAAACACATACGTTACATAAATTATCTGTGCATAAGTTTCTGCCGAGTTCTGAGCTACAGTAACTCGTTCGTGGTTGCTTTTTTTTTTTCTCCGTCTTTTTTCCAGTCCCTTAGAGTTTCAGTGCATGAACTCCTTCAGCCCTTTAAAAATTTTACTTGGCTGTCTCCTCTGGATTGAGTACCTCATCCTTTGAATACATATACTTGCTGTTCAGGAATCAGTGAATGGTCATCTTTGAAATCTAACAGCAAATCAAACCTCACTGTTGCAGGTGCCTGTGTGGATGACGTGCACACTCATGTGCACACCGAGAGATATATTGACTCACTGAGGACTGGCGTATTTTCATATTGGTTGAAAATTGTTCCCAAAGTTGCTACACAAAACCATTTTCTTTCATCATCCTAAGGAAACAGGGCATGTATGATCACATGAAGGTGAAGGTAGTCATTAAAACCATCACATCGAATGAAAATGTTTATTGCACAGTAGGTTTTGTGACTCTGTGGGCTCCCTGGCAGGGTCTTTCCGCTATCCAGTGGGTGCACCTTCTGATATAACAGAGGGACGAGGGTTTGTCCTTTATCCAAGGAGCGAGAGATCCCACCTTCCTCTGGGGTTGGACGGGCTGCCCATGACTGCTTGGTGCTGTGTTTCCCGGAGATAAGAAATACCTTCATCTGATAAGAGGCCATATATCCTTAACTTGGGTCGGCCGAGTCTGTTCCCATCATCACGGCAGAAATAACCACTGACTGAATTACCCACGTACTCTTGTGGTGTGCTTGGCAGGTATTGTTCAGAGAAGATACTTCTTATGCCCAATATATCCATAGCTGTGGCTTGAGTAGCATGCAATATTTCTAATACATCTGCAAGATTTTTTTCTTTTCTACTGTCTCATTAAGGACATAAGGTTTCTGTTCGGTAAATGGAACTTTCTGGTGATTATAATGAAATTTTCTGACAACGCTTGCTTACAGCACCAACAGTTCACCAAAACAAAAAATGAAAGTTATTTTTATTTTTCAAAAGAGATAATTTAGAGCTAGGTGGCTGATCAAGTTAAATCCAGGATCAAATGATTAGCCTTTAAATGACAGCCTCTATGTGGCTTGTTCCACATACACTGCAGTTAAAAATCTGAATTCTTAGTTTTAGCACAGAGGTTGGTTGGACTCCAGGCTGTACAATGTATAAAGCTTTTTTTTTTTTTTGGGGGGGGGAGGGGAATTAAGTTCTTGCATTTTAGGAACTACAATCTCAGCTCCAAATGATAAAATCAAAAACAATTTGTGGTGGAGCACACACAGAGGGGAATGTTCTTCAGCACATTTGGGCATTTCATTGTTGTTCTGAAGTCGGATCAGAGAGGGTAGGAAGAACTGGCTGGGATGAGGAGTGGGCAGAGAGCGAGGTCTGGTCGGGAGAGGCACCACACCGACTGCGTTGTGAACTTCTGAAATAGGACAGCAAGCCAAGACCAGCTTGGCTTTTCCAGCTGGAAGATCACATGAAGTGACTGTGCTGGACTGGGAAGCCTGTGCGGAGAGGGAGCCAGATGGCTTCGCAGAGCTCTCTGTAGCCTTGGGTGCCTGCTTGAGCTTTATCTCCCATTTATTTGGGCTTCCTCCAACACTAAAAGCTTTTTTCCCCCTTCCCTGTTACGATAGCTGTATTTTTACTGAATGCCTGCAGTGTCTAGAGAGTCATATATGTATCCATGTGCACACATGCAGATCATGGTGGGATTTATCAGGGCTGCTGTGGAAATTTCTCAAGTTCCAATTTCCTCTCCTTATCCTCTTTCCTATCAGGAAAAAGAAAAACAACAAAGAAACACCCAGTACGCAAATTTAGAATATCCACCACGCACTGTGTGAGCATGAGATAACTTATCTGTCCAAATATTTCTTAATTATTCTGAGTCTGCTTTCTCGGGTGCTTTTGTAAGGGCTACTGCCATAGTAATACTGAGGTTTTATACTCTCCTGATAGTGTTCCTTGGTCATGGTGAAGATCTGGAGGTGTATTTTGAAGTACACCAACAGAGGTGATGTGTTGCCTTCAGTTTCACTGTAAAGCCCTGCAACACTGTTTTCTCCTGAGACAACTCAGACTTGTTTCAGTTCCTCTAATAACTCATAATTCTGATTTATAGTTGTCCATCATTTTTGTATATTTTATATAAATACACACACGTGTGCACGCACACACACACACATGTGCATGTCCAGTGTTTTCATATCTGTCCTCATCAGCCTATAGAATGCATTATAACAGCTCGCCCCTCTGTCTGTGATTCCTCCACAGTTTCTCTCTTTCACAGCATCCAGGGAGGTGCAGTGCATCTCCTGATCGTTTCTGCAAAAAGCAAAGTCACCAGAGAGCATTACTCACAAATACCTGTGCAAAGCTTAGAATATGTGATGTATCATTTCAGGCTAGAAGTAAGAGCTAAATCCTTAAAATTTCATGGGCATTTGAGGGATTTGCAAACCCCATCAAATAAACTAGTGAGCTCTGTGAAATACCTTGAGCGACCCTTCATCAGTTTCTACCAGTCCTGTAGAAAACACAGTAATAGCTGTTTCTTAACCAGCAAAGGTTTCACATTTTTGTTCCGCTGGAATGGAAACTTCCAGATGATATTAACAGTTTTTCCGCATGGGAAAAGATTCTGCCTTTTGAATGGTTTTGTCCTACCTTGCAGAAAGTTTTTTTTTGATCAGGTTACATCAGAGAAAGGGAAGATCGTGATGGAGATGCTAATCTTTTCATGTTATGAAGGTATTTTCAATATTAAGTGTCTTGCAAATCCGCCTTGATGAACCAGCGACACCACAAAGCACTTCCTGTTTTCTTTTTGTTCTGTGCTATATGTCATGGCTATCCCTGTCCCTGTGACTCTTTTTGCTACCAAAAAATTCCTTACCCATTATCATCTGAGCCCTTCATGCATTTATGGATTAAGTTTTAAGTAATACTTATGAAAAATACATCTACTTTCTGATCATGTTACAGTCCTCTTCTGAGACTTAGAGGTGTCTGTACCTCACCTTGAAGTGTTTGAAAACAATTCTCAGTTATCAAGATTTGACATCACTTGGGAAAAATCAGAAGTTAGTCGGCTTTTAAGATATTGCCCAAAGGCAATGCATTCAGAATGCAGCCTTCTCTGATGTTGGTGAAGCATGAAATCTAAGACTCTCCAGAAGTTCACCTCGAGTATAAAACTTTTAAGTAAAAACAGGATTTGGAGGCTGCCAGGAGGTTAATCTGGGCGAGGGTGAGTTGTTTTCACCAAGAAAATCCTCCTCCTTTATGGATCTCTGAACCAGGGCTTTTGGTACAGAAGCACACAGCTCTGAATCTGTCAAAGTTTCTGAAATATCCCATCTTTTTTAGTGAGCAATGAAAGATGTTTGTACAAGGTTGTAGGACCTTTCATTATTTCTCTTCAAAGCAGCCGCTGTTTTTCTGAGGGCTCTGTTCTTTAGCTACATGGCACCGAAGACTTTATTTCTGTGGTTTTGTACTTCAGCAGTTCCAGTTTAATTCTGAGAAAGCAGATCAGCGTTTCTGAAAGTTTTATTTATATTGTGACAAGGCTTCAATCCTCATCCAAGATTGGATTGCTATTCGAACATCAAGGGAAACAAAAACATTCTTCTGAAATCTGAATAGATAGGGTAAGTATCAAGCAGATGGAAGATAATACTGTTATCCCCATTTTCCATTTTTCTATTTCAGTTTTTCTAAAATGGAAGTGAATTGCTGTGGTCTGACAAACCTACCAGCAGCTTGCATTGACTGTCTCTGAAGTGGAGACAGTGTCTTTCCATTTAGAGGGAGAGTACGGAGGGAAGAGTATTTCATTTTCTTGAAGTGATTAGATTTAAAAAAATCACTACATAAACAGAATATATTGGCAAATAATCCCATCAAACTGGAAAAAGAGGCAGTAAGTTTCTATATTGGGAAAAGAATTAGCTGCAGGGTCACAGTGTGGCTTGGTTGGAAACCTTTAACTAAAACTTTACAATCATTTTCATGGTGACCTTCCTTGCTCAAGGACTTTTGGTGAATATTAATAATTCTATGCATGTAAGGAATGAATTTAAATGGATATCTTTAGCATACCATATAGTGATAACTTACATCTAGTGCAATCTGTGTTATAATTATTTGTATGTACTGACTTGGAGAGTTCACTCTCTACCCGCTGTTGGTATTTTGAACCCCAGGGTAAGTTCCTGCCGTTTGGGCCATGCCAAGTGTTGAGCTATTGTGGTCCTGCTTTGCTGTAGTGCCCCAAAACCTCGGGGGTCCGGCGCCTGAGCATGAACCACTGTAGCTGGAGGCTGCAAAAAGCCTCTGGAAACAGTCATTGGAAGATAAACCAGCTATTGCTTCTGAGAAGGATTGTGAGTGCATTCATTCCATTTCACGGCTGTAACACTGACTTTCTCTCCTCCTTTTTGGGTGTGTGCCCCTCAGCAGTCCTTTCAAAGCGTCTAAACATCATTTCTGGAAGAAACAGTATGGTTTATTCTGAGTTTTATTGCTTTGCCACTGACCAGGACTAGCCTTTTTGTGCCTGGATTTATACCTAACATGTATAAAAGCTGTTGTCTGCCCTTCCCGTCCTGATTATTCTTCATTTTCTTTCAAAATACACTCACGTCCCTGGAAGATGTCCTAGTGCTTACAGTTGAGTTTGGAAGTTTAGAGGCACCAAATCATTTGTGATACTAAACCAAGCTGTAATTGGATGTAATGATACCTGCTTCCCAGGACAGCATACATTTTGGGTAGTTAACATTTGTGAAGCAGTTTGAAATACTACAATGATAGGTGCTTTGAAAATGTAAAATGTTGTTATTATTCCCCAAAATACAGGGCTTCCCACTAGAAGTGCTCATAAACAAGTAGCTGTTACTGTTGAAATTTACTTAAGTCTTCATCTTGGGATATGTGCTGTGTAAATTCAGTTGGAGATTTTATTGATATTTTTCTTAGAAATTAATGAAGCTACAAGTAGCCCTGCTGCTCAGAGAATAGCTGTATTCTAATTCACCGTGCTACGGCTTTGAAGAAACCAGCCTTAGAGAAGTTTCTCCACTCTTACAAGGTATTGAACTGGTAAAGCTGGATGTGATCCATATTAACCCTTGACTCTAAGCAATATAGCTTAGAGCAAATAACCCTTTCCTCTAAGCAACACCCCTTCTCCTCCACAGTATAAACCGATCTTGAGATGAGTAACAGAACAGCGAGTAAAAAGCTTTAATCCAGTCATCCAATCCCTGAACATTAAGCTAAAGCTCCAAATCCCATTTTCTTGTTCCGAAACCTTACGTAATAGAAACACCAGTTATCCCGATGTAATCTGCCTCTTGCTCCCCTGCTGCTGGCCAGTGTGAAGGGCTCCTGCAGTAGCATACAGGAGTGGATCGTGATACAACTGTGATATCAAAAAAAAGATATTGTAACAGTTTGTGGTATTTTTATATTACTATAATCGCAGATTTCAGACAAGGTGTTGGTAGTTTAAATGCTGGAAGAGGAGTGCGATGTGGGTGGAAGACCCACTGTGCACCACGGTGCAGACTGGTGCACACAGAAAGTGTCTCAGGTCCCATGAAGTTGGGGTCGTACCAGCACCCAGCGGTGCTGCTGTCCTTTGGGCTGTGTGAGTTTTGAAACGTCGTAATGGAAAAGGCCGGGGACGGAGATGGACGCGTGGCAGCAGCATGTGTAAGCCGGGGCAGTGCAGCAGAAGTGCAGTGTCACAGATGCTGCAGCATCAGCACCTGGTAATTTCAGTATCATCTGGTACAGCGTGCAGTCGGGATGCTGTGGCGGTGTCAACATGTTACCTATCACCAGCATACTGCTGGCACAGTGATTACTCACTCTGCCTGTTTCTGGGTATGAATGGGATGATTTGCCACTGTTTGGAGCTGCAGATGCTAAAGTGTGGTTTCACCTCTCCTGGCCATTGGCAGACCTGAGAAAAAAGTCACAGATTGATTTTGCAAACTCATTTCTCTGGAGTGGAACGTGACTGATCAACATTCAGAAACGCCAAATGCTCACAACATCTAGCCTGGAGTACTTGGGCTCCTGAAAACGACTCTAAGGCAGAAACAATTACAAATCAGTAGACAGTAACCAATTTTCATGCCACTGTGACAAAGCCTTTTCAAATAATTGCTTGAAAATACAACTTTGAAACGTGTATTTTCTGTATTTCTAGCGCTATTTATCAGATAAGCATCAAGTTGTTAAAATTAGTCTTCATTTACAAATTTCTTTGAAGCAAAGCACTAGCGCTCTGACTGTATTGTTATTAATCCCTTGAGTTTACCAACATGCGGACATCAGAAGGGATGTTGTTTTGCTTTGATTGGGCTCTTGTGCATAGAAGACAGCACACGCTCTGCCCATCTGCTTCATTAAACTGTAAACCCGATTCAATTTTTAACATATTTTAATGCATAGGCATTAAATATTTTGTGGACCTTGAGTAGCCATCTGGCTTTTGTATTTTTAAAGCAGACTTAATCTCCTGTTCTAGGTTTCTGGGTTGCTTTTTGTTCTTTGGGGTTTATTTTAATTTCTTTTTAATTTGAAAGTATTCTTACCTGACTTTAAGCCTTTAGATGAAGTTCTTAAATCAGCAGGGACGATGAGACAAATTTTAGGTATTTCAACAGAACAATTCAGGTCATCAGTCTTCTGCTGTTAATTATAGAGGGAAGCCTGGGTGACTTTGCTCTTAAATTAGATGTCTACAATGATGGTGAAATGACTCTGGATCTTAGCACGGTGAAATGATTTCAGATCCCAGTATAGGTGGCTTAACAGTGAAATACAAGAACTTTGTTTGTTTGTTTGATTGCTATTAAAAATGCATTCTCAAAGTCAATTTTTGTAAACATTTCCTATGCATAAAACATAGCAATGTCTGAGCTGGATTTTCTTCAGATGTTTCCCTGCATTTCCTTTTGAAATGGAGAGCAAGCAGAAGAAACTTCACTTCAAGGAGGAATAAGTCAAGACAGTCACAGCCAATGAAGAAAGAAGGCTTGGTCTGCAATACCTTTGAACCACTGCTCTGATGGCGTGAGACTGCTGACTAAAAATCATAGGATCTACTTCAGGACTCATTTATACCCAAACAGTGCTGGCATAATTCTAGGGATTTATTAGAGTTATGTCATGATTTCAGAGTCGGCTCAAGCTGCTGGTTCCCAGGAGAGAAAGTGGCTTTGTGTCAGTGTGTTCTGGTGTCACAAAGCGTAAAGCTTATACAACGGTGATTGACAAAGATTAATGTTTTGTAACTGTGAACAAGAAGAGGAAGCTTTGTACTGTGTATTTGTAAAAAAAAAACCCAGCAAGCTGTTCAGAAAAGTGTATGTGTGGATCAGCATAAAAATTCACTTTACCGTGTAACGAGAGCCTTAGTTAGTGCGGAGTAAAAATGCCACTTTGCTTTGAGTTGTTTACTGGCCTTGTTCACGAGAGCGTTTTGCTATCGTGAGTGTGGGGAACATACAGCACACTGACATCTCTGAGACTTATGCCAAGTCCCTGAATACGCTTTGAGATACACAGTTAAGTTTTGTAGTACAAATATTACATTTTTCACTACTGAGATGTTTTTCCCCCTGAAATTTAAAGGAATAATTTGTTCCTTATGCAACATTGCCCACGCTGTTAACAGTCTTGTTTTATGCTTTTGCTGTCACATGAAGAGAGTGGAAATCATCATCTTAGCAATTCTGTGGCTTTAGAAGGGAAAGACAAAAGTGTTACCATTCCCCTTGAAGCATCAGCTGCAGGACAGGTGTTTTTTTCCAAGTGTTTTCATCAACTTGTAGTAGAGCTCTTCTCTGCTACATCTGTGTGCTTTCTGTTGGGGTTCAAAGCCAGGTTCACCCTTAGGTGGCTGAAGTCAGGACCACTGGTCCAAATAGACCATGGCAAAGCATAACTCCAACAAGGAAGGAAAGAGGATTAAAATACTGTTTATCAATGAAGATATCAGACCCCATTGCCCTGAGCTCTTTCTTACACTGTCTGAGTGGCCTCACTTGTTGGCATCAAGGTGCTCTGTGCTTGACTGAAGCTGTTCAGATCTTTGCAGGCTTCGTTTCGCTTAGCTGCCTCTGGTTTTGCATTGTGGCACAGGAAACTCTCTGCAGCCCCTCAAAGAAGGAGGTGATGGAGGTGAGATTTTTTTTGACCTGTGATCAAATAGACAGTATTTTCAATGGAAAAGAAGAGTAAAGAGAACAGGATCTATTGCAGCATCTTCCTGGTTTCCCCTTTCCTTCCACACCGTCTCTCCCTGTGTTTTGCCATGCTGGAAAATAGCTTGTGCCTTGCTTCCGCGGTGCTCCAGCACAGGCAGGCTGCTGCCCGTGCGCTGCCTGACAGCCTCGCTGGGGGCTGCCCCACGTCCATGTACAAGCACATGATGAAAATTTGTTTGAAGAAATACGGGCAGTGTAAAGATGAGTATTTCTGCTACGTGAAGGTCCATGGACCGAGCAGGGACATCATGGGATAAAACCTGGCAGAGAATGTAGCTCAGATACTGTTGACAGCAGGAGGAAGTTAAGGAGTGATTTCTTCTTCCCAGCAATGTGTTTTTGTTATCATTGTTCACATGTAGTGTGCGTACACCTTCCAGACGCAATCTCTGTATTTTTCCCACAAAAGAAGAACAAAAAGAAGATTTATGTTAGATAAATGCTTGATTACTTTTCAAGATTTATAGTCTTATCACCCTTTTCATAGTACAAGATTCTCTAATAAAGAGCAGTAATAATCATGCACAGTCTTATTTTATAATACTCTTGTTGGGACTTTTTTGAAAAATGTCTCACAGAGAACTCTAAATGTCAGCTAGTCAAACCGAAAGTCATTTCACCAAAACGGTGCTTTTATTGTTATGTGAGATAGAGGAGATTATGATGGAAGATATTTGCAAAAGATACGTTTCTAAAAACCTTTCTCAACAGTGGAGCCTGCAGGACACTCTCAGCTGGTACTGAGAGTGTTGTCAAGCTTCAGACCAAAGCTATGTTCAAGATGGTCTTGTTTCACCAACCACTCTTTCTAAGGTCCTAATTATGTACTGCTCCCCACCTGTCTGTCTTCTGGATTAGTGTGTTAAGAAGATGAAAGGCTCCAGATATTATGTTTTGGCAATAAAAAGTTCTCAGGCGTCTTATGTTTTAGCTGTTTTTGGTTTGCTTCTGGAAAAAAATCCATCTTCTCCATGTACCAGTTTTGGTTTCCCCAGTACCTTTTTCTTTTCTTCTTCTTCTTGAAAGTAGACAGCAGCAGCTCCTTCACTCATAACCAGCTCTCAGGAATTACAGGTGCCATAGGGCAGGCTTGGCTAGTGTGCTTTCAGGCCATATGTAGCCATCTTCATAAAGGCAAGAGCCCCAAGACACAGGTAGTATCCCACTGAAAATCAGGACATTTTGGGAATAATTGACAGTGCATGGCTAGGTTAGTCCATGCTCTCACCAGTGAAGCGGACTATTTGCATGCACGGTCCCTGGCTTCTTTCCCTCGTTTTTGCAGGCCGCTCTTTGCCGACGCAGCCCAGCTGTGTCAGGGCAGGTGCTGGTGTCCTTGTTTCTTCCCGTGTGTTTTAGGGAGTTGAGGGGTGTCTCGTTAAGCAGACGGGAAGCTCTGGCCCTTTGGATGTGGTGCAGATTGTGTGCCCCTCCACGCTCTGCACGTCGGACTCTTGTCAGGATGCAGTTGCGGCAGCTCTGGCACCTTGTGCGTGACCGAGAGCCCCAGGGCCCCCATGAACTGCAGCATTTTCCTGCGATGTCTCAAAGTTCAAATGAACGTCTGAAGGCAGGCAGGGATATGTGCCCATTTATATGTCTATATAATTCTCTGTCAAGGAGTAAATGAGAAGGAGGGTAGCAGGGCATGCTGTTTGAAAATGCTTTTTGCGCACTGCTGGTACTAAACTGCCTGGGAGTGGCTTTGCCCGACTCCCCTGTGTGCAGAGTGGGAGGGGCGGGCCCTGCCGCTCGGGAAAACCCGCTGCCTTTATGCTGCAGCAGTCCTGGAGGGCATGAGCAACTCACCCGGCGAGAGCACGAGACCCTGGGCAAGCCCAGGCACTCGGCTCTGCAGTGAGCTCTGGGCTGTATTTGCAGGTCGAGGATGGAGCTGGGTCTCTGAAGAGGAGCCTGTGATCGTGTGCAAGGGCAGATGCCCCAGAACTGCAGACCCTCCCCTGGCTAAGCACAGCCCCCCTCAGGAACCGTGAGCAGCCATCTAGGAAACAGCATTTTGAGAAACTGTTAAATTAGCAGTTGGAAATAATTGCGTTGTATCTTGTGTATTACTTCTGTCAGGGTCTCCTGGATTTAAGTTGTTCTGTTATTAAAAGAAGGAAAAACCCCTGAGAGCTCTCCTGCCTGCAAAAATCTCGGTCAGGGTGTTGCTGCATCCACAGGGTGTTTGCTGCCGGGAAGGTCCCAGTGCCGTAACACAGCAATCTGTATTCACATGCTGCGCTTTCATCATAAAATCACAGAGGAAATAGGATCATTACTGTATATTAAAGAATTAATTATATTGGTTAGTTTATTGGAAAAACTATGTATTGATAGTAGAGAGCATTTTCTTACAGGTGGCAGGGTTGCACGACCTAAAGTCATGTGGTTCATTTCTACGGTCGATCCTGCACCCTACCAGAGCGTCTTTCACCTCTGAAATCCCAGCTGTGCCCCCGTCGGGGTCGGTGCGACCCACAGCACGGAGCCGCGGGGTGCATATCACATCCGTGGCATTTTTCAAGGGAGGAAGATGTTAATTCTCCTCGGTAATAGACAGCGCCTTTTGATCCTGATCTAAGGTGGGAAGTGAGGAGCAGGGCTCTGTCCCTGCGTGTCTCTTTGGAGGTGCCTGCTTCAAAGCCGTAGGGTGGATCTCTTCCTCCACTTCCTTCCCACCCCGACTCCCGGTCTGCGGAGGGGTGAGAGGTTCTCCTTGTGCTGTGCCCTCCTCTTGTTCATGTTTCTAAAAGAGGTGCGCTCTTGCGCCGTGTCGGTAGTAGCAGGCTCTTTTCCCAAAACGCTTGTTGAAGTGTCCTCAGTTATCTCTGCAATACTTATTTTATCTACTTATATATAAGCACTATTTAAAGGGAACAAATGGCCTGTGTGATCATTCCCGTGTTCATTTTTTATGCATTTAATTCCTGGTGCTGAGACTTTGTTTTTCAAAGTGGGATTAGAACTGCTGAGGATAAACAGTGCCAACATTACATGCGGCAATAGTGGGGGCCTGTGTAAAGCTCAGCCAGGGTTTCCTATTGGCAAAGCCTAATTAAAAATGGATAAAGTTAAAGATTTTTTGTTGTTGTTAGTCAAATGTCCTGGCATGAACTATCTCGTGCAGCTATTCTTGTTGTGGTAACACAAGGGTACTTAAACTGTAAGTTGGTAGAAGGCTTTGATGCCAGTATCTGTGGTCTCTGGGGACTCAGAAAAACCATGGGCTGGAACACGCCATTTCCACGAGCAACACTGCTAAACCCTTCAGCACAGCTGCCTTCTCTGTATGTATTCTATTTAAAAGTCTTAAATACATTTCCTGGAGCATTTCCTCAATGCAGCCAGATTGAGCATCAAAGGATTGCCCAAAGCCCTGGGGTAGACCTATTTATTAAGGCTGATTAATGCGATGAACGCGCTGCATATGAATTAATGGCCCCCTATAAATATTGGACCTCCAAGAGTTTGTAGCATGTCTCTGGAGAAGCTGGTTAGGAAGCAGTGCTACAGCCATTGCTTTGCATTTATTTTAGGCCTTTTTTTTGTTGTTGTTGTTGATCCTGATTACCTTGAAGTTCTATTAAATTTTACATTTTATTCAGTGGTTAAATGAATATCATGTTTACAATAGTAAGGAGTGTACAGGACGTGTTTCAGAATTAAAAGCAATTTTTTATTTGTTTGTTTTTGGAGGGATGAGTAATGACTTGTGAACAGCTTTGTGGTATAGTGTATTTTGCTTTAGGTTTACTGACGAATGGTGTTTTCTTCAACCAGCAAGCTGGCAGGGAATTGCAAACAGTGACCTCATTTATCCTCCTAGAGCTCACTCTCCTTGACGGTTTCATCAGCCAGTGGGAAGACGTTTACTGCTCAACTGCTGCCAGCAAACCTTGCGCTTATTTTTATCTCGGCAAACTCAAGTGAATATTCTGAACATTGTGTCGGCTTAAACGGTGTTATACTCATCTTACAGGGTACCAAATTTTGTTGTTGAGATCGGAGCAGAAGCAGGCCCACAGTGACTGAAGCAGGTTAGTTCAGTGATGTATTTTATTAGAGGTTTATGCAGCATGTGCTGTAAGGCTATATAGAAGGCTGTACACAATTTGAACCTCGCTACCTAGGAACCATTTGCAAAAATAATGCAGCATACTGGTTTAGTGAAGCTGATATTTTCCCCCTTTCATAGAAGATGGAGGAAAATCTACACACACGTAATATTATTGCCTTGATTTTTAGGAAAGAAGTTACTGAATCTACTGCCAATTCATCATTTTCATAACTATTTTTAACTTTTAGCGTGGAACTCACAAGATTGTTTTGCAAAATTAAGGGTTAGCAGATGAACCAATAGTGAAATGAAATTTGTAAAAGAAAAAATTATCCCTGCTTTCCTAGAAACAGTGGAAACTCTGAACAGTTAGCTGAAGGGTCTCCTACTCCAGATTAGTTGTTTTCATTTTGTAAAATCACGCTTCTTAGACTTCTTGTACAATACACGAATTGTGTAAAGTGCAAAGTGCAATGCAGCGTAACTCAATGTTATGCTGGATAGCAGATATTCAGGTATTTTTCGCGTTGTTACCCAGTGTTAGCAATGCATACATAATCTCTACAGTGTTTGTTGTGGTAGTGAAGGGCAAAAGTGTCCTTGTTGCAAGCTGGCAAACGCAGGCTTGTTGGTTGCAGATTGGCAGGTTTCTTTTGTACACGTCCTGGCAGTGATTTTGATATGTATCTTATTTAATGGAACTTCTTGGGACATTTTTAAGAATTAATTAGTGCCGTAAGAGTTCTTATCAATAATATTTACTTACTACTGTTTAGTTTAAGCGAAGGAATACCTCTAAATAATTATAAATAATGGTTATTATAAATAATTTCAGCAAGTTTTCAGACCTTGTACTTTTTAAAGTCATAATTAATATACTTGGTGTCTTTGCTGCCCCATTTTGCACTACGTTCCAGTGGGCCATATGTGGGCAGATGTGATGGTTCAGAGCTGATTGGGGTACCTGCATCTTGCTTTGGGTTATTGGAATTGTTTGGTTTGACAAACCGAAGATGCTTTTTAGACAGCTTCTCCAAAAGAAGAGATACTTTTTGGTCTTTTTTGTAGAAAGATGCTGGGTATAATATTCAGCATGTATCCATGCCTATTTGAACGTTTTGGATACATCAGTCATGAAAATATTTTTCTTTTCTAGTGGCTTTTGAAAGACAAAATGGCATGATTTGTCTTTCTTCTCTGATTCTGGAGAAAGAAGCATGTTCACAGAACAAGAAGCTGGGCAGCCTGCCTGTGTGCTCAAATGCTTAGAGGGAGCTTTGATCTTGAGAGTGGAGGAAAGACAAGGAATATTATTCCAGTTGTATGATGCCAAAGCTGCTTGATGAATAGGCAAGGCATCTTTGGAGATGTTTCACTGGCGGATCATATGTGAAAGAGAAAAAAGCAATAGTAAACTGAATGTAGGGGCCAAGAACTGATAGATCACCAGGTGCCGAGCCTTCTGATAGAGCCCGTGCTGGGAGGCTGAACTGCTGCTCAGGTGCCCTTGCTGGGGTGCGCGCCAGAGGTGAAAGCAACAACGTGCTGGTACAAGTGCTGAATGCACTCTGTGTTTCCCTGAGTCAGGTGGAGAGGAGGCAGAGCACCAGAAAAGACCTTCCCAGGGATACTCTTGCCATAACAGCATGTGGGAGGATGACACCCCCAAAAAATTGTAACAGCCTTTGGCCAGCATCTAAAGCACGTATCTTACTGTGTCATATAGAAGTCATACTACCAAGGTTTGTCTTTGGAAGCTGTTTAGGTATCTGCCAGGAACATCTCTAGTTTAGCTGAGAAACAATGCAGTGGATACACTGCAGAAAATAAATAATTTAAAATGCATAGGATAGATGAATTGGTAGGTTTGTGTCACATCTTTGACAAATCTGAGTAGATTTTTGCATCCTTTAAGGATAAAGAAAGGCAGACTACTAGTAGTTTTTTTGAGTAACTGAAATCTCATTGAGTTTACTATCAAGACTTTTCTTAATCATGTAATTAATTAATAGTAAATACTTTTGGAAACTGCTGCTATTCAGATTACCTTTCCTGACTTCAGATTGTTCTGGAATAGGTTGAACTCTGATATTTGCTCTACAGCATGCAATTGAGAGCAAATACATCCATCCCAAAGACAAGAATAGCTGGTTTGCTGTGGAAGTATAATGAACTCACACTAAATACTCATTTATTCAGTATCTGCTGTCCGTATCACTGTATCAGTGTTTAATCCTTAACAAAGCTGCTTGTTACTGTTTTTATTTCTTCATTCTAAACCAAGATGCAAACAGCATAAAGTTCCTATACTGTCATTGTGCTGGACCTATAAAATCATTTGCTTTGCTGTCCTGAATTAAAAAAACCCCAGTACTTTCATATAATTGAAGCTATTTTGACGACCTTTTTTGTCGTCTGCCTCAGGAAATGTTACTTGCATCTTTGACATATGAATTATATCCTGTGTTATATTCCTATGAAAAAACCTATCATTATTTTCTAATTTTAGCTGCTGCTTGTCCTAGTCACCACAACGTAATTGTTATAAACAGTGTTCTAAATATCCATAGTTATATATTCTGTTTTTTTCAAGATACTTAAATATGACTGCAAATATAGGTAAGTGTTGGTATTTAAAATGCACGTAAGTATTTAAAGACAAATACAGATACTTAAAAATGAAATATAAGGCTTGCAATAATATACATGTGATGAGTATGTGTTCTTTCACCTTGAATACTCTGGGCACAGAGTACACTGCAAAAATACTTTACTCCCTGCTTCACCCTGAGGTCCTGTTCCCAGTCACTCAAACTGCTTTCACGTTTGGTCATTCCTGGCTTCTCTTTGGAGAGGCCCAACTCTTTCTTTCGAAAGCAAAACCCGGGTGTGTTTCTGGGTTTCGTTTGGTCCAGGGGCTGCTCATTGTAGGTGCTGTGGTTTAGACTGCATCGAGTTTCCTTCCCTCCCCGTCCCTTCCCCAGCCTCCATGTGTTTCTCCAATGCTACTCCAGAAAGCTTGGCACACACCATGGGGACAGGCTTTCAGCACTTGCCGTGTATCTCCTTGGTGCTGTGTGCTGTTAAAAGAGGCTTTTAATAGAGCAACACAGGCCTTGTTTTATTTTGGGCATTTTGAACACGAGAAGTCCCACACAGATAAATAACTATGTCTTAAGGCAACAAAGATGCCTCATAGGGCCCAAAGGAGACCTACATCAAGTGCTGTGCAGCACGGATACAGCTAGTGTAGCTCTGAGCAGTGTGGGCAAAGCCTTTCTCTGCAAGAATTTTTATGGACTAGGGAGTTGGTACGGTCAATAATTTAATATGCATTTTAAACACTTACTTAGAATCATTTAATGTATCACATAAGTGGGAGGGGAAAAAGCTATATCTATTTTTTCCAGTTTGTTGTTCATGATGATAAAAAGAGTTTTATTAACTGCACAGTTGGTGCTGCTCTGTTGATGCTCTTAATTTTTACCGTGTTTTGTTTTAATTCATTTTAAAAGAACAGGATTATAGTGGGTTTTTTTGTGGTTTGGAATTTTCTTTCTCCTGCCCCCCCCCTCCCCCAGGGACAATTTTGGCTGAGTATTCAAAACTGAATAGGGCCTTCCGTAGCAAGGATGCCCAATACAGACACTGAAGCACGGAGGAAGGAGAGTAAAAGGCTCTCCATCTGGGGCTAGAAAAACATGTATTTTCTGTTAGTTTGAAGGCTGAGAATGGCATATAAAACACATTTTCCAGTAAGTAATACGAGAAGGGAAAGGGTAAATATCCATTACAGAAATTATGGACAAATAGTAGTACAGCTGAAAAAGAGTTTAAGAGACATCCTTGTCACTTACCTTTGCCTATGAAGTGTTGCATGTCTACAGGGGAGTAAGGCAAAGTTTTTGGTTTCCTGTATTCAGTACGCTGTGGAGGCTGTACTGGAACAGGCACAGGTTGGTTGTGCACATTTGCTTGGGCTGTAAAACAGAGAACTTCATTAACAATTTTTGTTTGTGTTTTAGTTCTGTGATACTTGTTTTGCTCTGCAGGGTCCTTAGCGGATGACTAGCAATTCATGAAGATCTGGAGATGTTTGTTATGATTTATGAACACCGATAGCATGGGCAGTAGAAAATCCTGCAAGTTGGTAGGAAAGGTAAAACCTGAATAGGAAACCAGAGTATATTCAAGAGTTTGGACAAATACGGCATGCTCATAGGAAAAATAATTTGATTAGGCAGTTCTTTAAGACAGGTTAGGGATATTTGGTGGGCAAGAACAGCAACAATTTGCCACAAAAGTGTATTAAGATACAGGAAAAAGTAGAAAGTTATTAAAGGA
>NW_008823923.1:363724-394887 GCF_000699105.1 Pygoscelis adeliae | reverse complement strand
GGGAAAGAGCAGGGAGAGATCAGAATAAAAAATTGTGTAAGGAGTGCAGGCAGACACTACTGTCGGAGGGCTTTCTCTGCATGATGTCTGCAGACAGTTCTTTTTGGAAAGGAGCGTTCTTCGTGGTCCAAACAATGGCCACAGAAACCATTAGAGGTGATTACCAAGGCAACCTTGTAGGACGCTGTGTAACAGATAGCTTATCACCTAAAATTACTGAAGTGTGGTAAGTGTAAACATTGCAAGTAATAGTTCAGCTTTGTGGTACATGCATGGAAAACATCATTGAGTGAGCATTTAACAAGAGGCTTTGGAGCTGCACTCGTGCCCTAAACAAAGTTTGAATGCAGAAGGATTCAGATGAAGCACTGAAGCTTAGCCAAACTTTATTAAAAAAAACCCCTACATTTTGAAAATAGATTATTGGTATTGAGTAATGCTTGATTCATTATTGTGATAGACACCTAGTAATCCAGATCCAGGTTTACCACACAGTAACAGTTATTTGTTCAAATAAGGATGCGTCAATTCTCAGAAGGATCAAATAAATTATAAGGCATTTTCTCTTGTCTAAATTCCAGAAGGGCGGTTCATTTATTTTGAGAGATCCACAAAATTTAAGAGCGCATTTCAGGGTGTGTGGAGAAGTCGATAAAGAATTGTCTGCTTCAAAAACTTTCTTTGTTCAAGTACTGTATGAAAAGAAGTAAAGATCTTCAGTTCTAGAAGGTTTCAGGGCTTGCTCAACCAAAGCAATAGCAGCTTTGAGGGATCATCAAGGGCACAGCTTCAAGCGAGGATTTATATAGAGTCCTACCTTTGGATTCAATCCCCATCTTCTCTGCCTGAGGTAGTTGGCGTGCCTCACCAGCAGCAAAGCCCTTGTCAAGGAGGGGAGCATCTTGTAAGGATCCCGTCAGTAGGGCCCGTTCTACCTTTTCTTTAAAATGTGCTGCTTTCAGTCTGCAAATCCTTGATATGGTTTATGCGGTGTGCTGCTGAAGGGGAACTTGTCATTGTCTTGGAAATTTATATTTGGGTGACGCCCGTACCTTAACCCGGTGAGATACATAGTGCACCGCTGTGCTCTGCCTAAGAAAACAATAGACTCAGTTTGGATGTCATCTACGCTGGAATCATCTCCTGTGATTTTGGTACTGCTGCTCCAGAGTTGTAGTTGGAATCAGAATCTGGCCTACTGTGTTGTTTAAGAAGCTGTAAAAAAATAACCCAAACCGGGTTAATATTCTTGTGAAGATGCATGCTGTAACATACAGCTTTCTGAGGCGGGATACACCCTAATATTCAACTCTGTCTTTTTGTCTTTATTTTCTGTCAAGAAGTGGCTGTTAACCCTGAAATAGGGAACTGATTTATGGTAACCTGCAAAAAGAGAATTATTTCCAGAAAATTACAAGAACATTTGCAGATGCTGAAATGGGAAAAAAAGTGCCTTGCATATCTCATTTTTCTGCAGTCAGAAAATGAAAGAGACCGTTGTGAAAACTCATACTGTTCATAATCTTTCTCAAAAGTCATCGTCTTCTTAATGTTTGGCAATATATAAAATCTTAGGCATGTGTGTGGAATACTAATTGAGACAGTTGTTAAATTAATGTTGCCTCAAATATTTTTTGAATCAACTTCCTGTGTCTTTAATTAATCATTACTTCTCTGGCAGTTCAAATTTACATACTTTTAAGGCTGGCTCTGATCCATGTTGGCATCTGAAGTACAGAGATCAGAACTCTTCTGAGTAATAGCGTGAGGCACCGAACAAATACTGAAACTTGAAATGCCGCGTGAATTCTTAACTTCTGCCTACTAATAAAACCCATGGATTTGGCAGGCTGAAGAGAGAGTGTGCAACCACTGAAAAATATTTCATTTTAAAACATGCCATGCATTCTAGCAAAGGCAGCGCTGCCAGGCGCCTGTTTGCACTGGAAACCATGGTCATGGGGAGCACCCAGAAAGTTTTCTTGAAACTTGACAATTCAAAATGTTTGGAAAGCAATACATGACCATTCTCCTGATATTATCTTATCTCTGTCACCAACAGTCCAAGAAAAATGTATCTTTTAGATAAGAACTAATGGAGAAAAACATTAATAAAAATATTTGTTCAGGATAGATGTGTCATGATGGACATTTAGCGGATGAGTAATAGTATCTCTTGTTAAACTGAAGTTAAGGAAATATTTATAAAAAGAGCTTTCTTAGTGGGAGAAAGGTTTGAGAGGGCTGAGTTTTATTACACTGTCTTCAGTGATGTGCACACGAGCGTGATGTGAGGTAGATAATTTTACTGGCTTAGCTGTAGAAGAGCATTTGTAGGTATGAGTTGTCTCTTCTGCTGCTGACATCAAGAGCAGAAGAAAAACAAGATATTTTCCTCCAGTAGAAACTTCTGGGGAAGATGAAGGATCGTTCTTCCTTGTAGACTGCTTAGTACATACAAAGTTTAGGATTGGAAGTAGCCTTATTGTCTGTGTAGAGACAATGGAAATTGCCCCATCTTGGGGTGAACATCAAAGGAAAGTGAGCTGCTGGCGTGGAGGTTTTCTGCAAGACTACTTAGGAGATACAGTGTGTGTGTACCTCACCCTCTGCTAGAAAAGCACAGTTTCCCCCTTTCCCATCCAGTTGTCTGGCTCCACGTTGTGGGAATTCAATGGCTACGAGGGAGCAGAGCTCATCTCATGTTTCTGTAGTTGCTGCTGTTTTGTTTGTTCTTGCTAGATAGTGCTTTCTGTCAGGAGGAGTGCAGAAATAGTGACGTTTCCAGGAGGAAACTGTTATTTGCAAAGCATCCAGCATCGGTGAAGAGGCACGTGCTCTTGTTTTGTCCAAGACTGCACAGCCTCTGTGCAGGAGCCAGGCAGCTCCGCGGGTGAGGGACGAGCCTTCAAGCTTCTCCTCCCTGTGGTTGCAGCCTCTCTTCAGAGGCTTTCCCCAGGAGCAAACTTTGATAGTAACCTAGTTGGGTCTTCTCTCAAGCCAGACACTGACCTGTTACGTATCCTTTTTTTCCCCACTTGTTCTTTCTGTCGTACGGATGGTTCTCCCAAACTCTTTGTTTCCGTTCATAATACCATCTGTTGCTTATTAACGAACATCTCTTCCCAGCACCTCAAACGGATCTGTCTTTTGAGAAAGGTTGCTGTGACAGTTTTTACTTTGATTCAAAATGTAGAGCCTTAGCGGATTTGCCTCCTGGCTGATCTGCATTAGCTGAACTCTATCTAACTTGCTCTTCAGGCAGCTTTGATTCCTCACTTCTTTTCTGAGCAGTGTTTCATACCCCTGTTCTGAGCCAGGCACAGAGAATGCTCCATGGTCCTACGTTTAGGATGATGCTCCAGCTGTAACGGTGAAAACACCACCACTCTGTTTTCTGCCTGTAGTCCTTCTTCTTCCAAAAGTCATTAAAAGCTGTTTCATGAATGCAACCTGCATATGCGTTCGGGTTTGTGCTGATGGAAACCGAAGGTTTTGCTGTCTACCACTTCCACTTGTGCCTCCGTGCCTAAGCTCAGCATAAAATGAATTGGTGTAATTGTGATATACTGTGTCCTCCACTCACTTTGCAAATAGTATTAGTTTTCTCTTGAGAATGAAAGTGTCTGTAACTTTGGCCACTACTTCTTGCTTTTATAGAGTTTTAAGAGTATTGTATTTTCAACGTTCTCAACTGTTGAAATAATTTTTTTAATGATCTGTTATATTTTAATTAAAAGGTCATATTTGAAGACTGAAGTCTATTTTTATGTGTAATGGATCTAATTCTGGAGTGCTTTGTTCATGAAAATTAGAAAATTAAAGTAGAAAAAATAGACTATTACTTTCATGTTTGGTTTTGAAGGTAAAACTATGTCAAAATGATAATTAGATTTTGTCCTCAAAATGGCCTTGCTAGAGTACATGCATTGATGGAAGCAACTCTGGTACTTCTTCCTTTCTGGAGTTTGAGAATTCCCGGCTGAGTAGGCTCAGAGTGCCTCCAAACACTGCTAAAATGAAATTATCATGCCTAAACTGAGGATGCCTGTAAGCTGGAAATTCATGTGCGAGGAGTAGAAGCATCATTCTGAAGACACAGACTCTAGAATTGATTTGCCTTGGAAAAATGTTTACTAAGAAAAACTGCTATATACGTTAAAACTCTGGACTCGAGCCTCTTGGCAAAATGGCATCCTTGCTAAACTCATTTTGTTTCAATGCTTTTACACTCAGTTTTAAGTTTGGGTTGGTTTTTTTTTTCAGGAACTTCTTACAATACATATTTCTATTTGATATGCAAAAAGTATTTCTTTGTCCATTAAATCAGATTCACTAAATAACAAAATATACTTCCTCTGGTGTAAGGAATTATATATTTGGATAACTTTCCACTGTGGGAAGGCACTTTTCATCCCTGAGGTAGGTTGCTCTTTTGTATGAGCCCATTTTCAGGATGAATCAGCATTTCTTCATCACTTGGGCACACAGCTCTCGCTGGCTGCTTTGGGGCCCTGCGGGCTTCCCGGTTAAGAGGTTTTCTCCCATTGCTGCGTCCGTCCCTGCATCAGTTAAGTTTTCTGCACTGTGATTTAATTACCGATTCCCAGATACGCGGAATGGCTGATCCTCTTTAATGTCTCAGCTAAGCTTTGTAAATAAGGAATGATTCTAGCCAGGTAGACAGATTTCCTCTGATTATACACTGGGATAATAAAAACGTAAATTAGTGTGTTAGCTCAAAACCAATTTTAAACTGATACTTAGGTTCGCTTTTATGCTTTCTTTTGTTTTTGAAGAGAGAATGTCCAGGTGGTATAGGGTAGGTTTGCATGCTGCTATGTGTAAATATTAAAGTACAGCGAAATGAAAATGCAGTGCTTTTCATAGTACTTTAACTTGATTAGGACTTTAGTGGAACTGTTTGTACTAAGGTAAAGTAAGTAATCTCCATTGAAATAAAGAGATTAATTTAGGTGCTATTAAAAGCCTGACCCTGAGAGACTGCTGAGGACTTTAGATCAGGTCTGAGGTCCATCCATGCTTCTGCATGATCCATTCATAATGAATGAACCCTTACAAAGTTCGTACAATCCAAATACAATTACAGGGTATATACTCAAAATTAGTAATTCACATTGAAAAAAAAGAGCTGATTGTCTATAAACACAGATTGTTTTACCTCCTCTCTTATGATTATAAAATGAAGCACCTCTGAAGTTTCTGTGAAGCTCTCATTTTTAGGGGAGAATTTTTTTGAATTCTTAAACCTCAAATTTTAAATCTTAATTTAGAAAACCACATAATTTTTCTCACTCTAACTCAGAACTGGCATAATAATATGATTCTTCCTTCTATCTACCTCTCAAAAATAAAACTCAAATGCATAAAATCTTAGGTTACATTAGTGGAGTAGAGCAGAGTCCACACCCAAACCTGATACTCAAAATTAACTTCATTTTAAAAATTAATTACTTGTATTCAGGTGTAATTTATACCTTTGATTTGTACCTATGGCATCTGCTCAAGGTTGATCCACTATCTATTTACATTTTTTTAAGTTCCTCATTTTCATTTCTAACATCCTGAAGTTTTGCTTGTTGCTATGGGAAGGCGTAGGAGTATCATTGTCCTTCCAGGTTTGTTGTGCTGTATTTTAGTTACGCAGATGTTCATCGTGTATGCATAAAGTTTTAGTATAATGTAGTATTTCCTTGTAAATACTGCAAAGACAAGTAATATGCTACCTTCATTCAGAAATACCAGGTTAGCTCAAAAGAAGGAATTGACAGAAAAGGTTTTGGTCTACAACAGCAAAGAATTGTGTGGATTTTATTTGGCAGCACTACTTATTTTTGAAAAATCCTTTTTGATGGAGCTAATAAATATTGCAGCATTAAATCCTGGAGATTACTGGGTGTTTGGAGAGACATGTAAATGGTCTTTGCATTGTGCATTGTATGCTCAAAGCACTGCAGAAACACAGGAGCTACTGAAGGCTGTGTAAGAACGCTGATTAATTCACGCAGTGAGCATTGCAGACGCATCACTAGTGAGCTAACTGCGGGGTTCCCGTGCGCTAACGTTCACAGGGACTGCAGAGGTAGAAGTCAGCCTTGCCTCTCTGCTGGAGTAGTTGAAACAATCTTACCAGATTCATCGGCAAGATAACTTTGAAGATCATTAAAATGATGCCTAGATATTACTTTTAAAGATTTTTTTGGATAAAATGTAGTTACTTGACCGTGAATTAGCTTTACAACACAACATTGCTCATGAATAGAGTTATTACTTAAATCTTATTTAATATTGTTCTTTTCAAAGAAAGCCCTATGTGCTTATATGCATTAAAAAATGTTGGAAGTTATTCTTATGACCACAAACATTTGATAAAGCAGAGTGATTTGGCTTTACCTTTCATGTTCTTAATGGTCACTATAGATAACAGGACTACTTATACTTTGAGATAGTAAAACTGTAATGTAGAGAAAATGAGAATTGTGGAAGGGAAAAGATAGAGTTATATGGTGTCTGTAAAATGTGGAAGGGTAAAGATGAGAGGGAGTGGAGAGCTCTTGAAGAAATGGAGATAATTTAAACTCTCTTTTATCAGTGTTAGGGGTGAAAAAACAAGAGTAAGTGTAGAATAATGGGCTAAATGGGAAGGGGAATGACATTTCGGTCACCTGCTACAGCACTGTTCTCTGCTTGTACTTCCAGGTTTACCAAGCAGAATAAAGAAAATTATTTTCCAAATCAATTCAATGTTAATGAGGATTTTAGTAATTTAAAGAGGAGTCTTAAAACAGTAGTAGCAAAATTCAAAAGGTTTGAGTAGATACACCTGAAGCCTGAATTTGGCTAATGAATTGTATGCAAGCCAGATGGTACAAATCCAAGAATTATTAAAGACTACTGGAAGTAATTGCACCTCAGGTGGTCATTTTTAACATCTCATTTGTGAACGACTGAGTACATCAGGGTTGTGATTTTCCTCAGTCCTTCAGCCAGATGATTTCTTCTGCGGCACAATGACAAAATAAAATTTCTTAATAAAATTTTAAGAAATGAGTCAAAAAAAGACTTAAAATACTGCCTAATGAGTTTTGTTCTATTGGTTTTATTCTTCTGAAATGGACAAGAGCTCGATGTTCAAATAAAAATTTTACAGTACTCTGAAAGACGCTACAAGGATGTTGCTGTTCTCAGTCTACTGAAAACTTCGCTGATAAGATATTTGTATAATTTTATTTTTCTTTCTAAGCTTACTAAGATTTTCTAATTACATTAATATAACTATGCTAAATGCTATGCTTTCATGAAGCTTCAGGCACCTAGATTTGCCAGTCTTACAAAATTTTGAATTTCTGAATTTATGTGTTTTGTCTTCTAAGGTTTTTTTTTCCACAGAATTTTCTGTTCTTTTGGTATAACAAATCGATGATACCACTTTGAATATAGACTTAGATGTAAAGCTGACAACTGAGATAGAAGACTTGTAAATAAGGAGAAAAAAAAAGGTGGAAATGTACTACACAGTCACATTTTAGGCAGCTCTTCAGGATTAGATAATCATGGTGTTTCTGTAATGGAAAATTTACGTACTCATTCTGAGTAATATTTTATTTTCCTTTGACCTCGTATCACCTATGTTACCTGGTATATTAAACCGCAGTCAGGCTCACACCCCCTTATAATTGATAAAATCCTTCAGTTTTGGCAAATTTTGTGGAGTGATTTTGGTAGAAGGCAAAATAAACTGAGGTGGAAAAGAACATAGCTGATGTTTTGGCTGCTGCTGGTGCCTGTGTTTCTGTTTGAGTTAGCATAAGCAAAACATTTTTCAGTGTTTTGTACAATGTGCCACCGTTCATGGTACTTAATGAAGTTTTACCCATCCTGTGATTATCAGTCTAAAGTAGGTATAAAAATTACAGTTGTAATCTCAGAAAACAGTGACCCATAAAAAATGTATGATTGAAAATCAGATATATAATTGAAAATGTGATCATTGTTTCTTTAAATACACATTTACGTGTAGTGCTATCTGGCAATATGTAGATGTGCCCTTAATTTAGCTGTCATTAACTGGCTGATCAGGTACAGGCATCAGGATGGATGTGGGTCATGAAGATATTCTCCTCTGAGATGAGAGTGGACTTATTATAATTTTTTTTTCTTGTAAGAACGAGTCTTTTGGAAACCCAGTCACAGAGGAAGGAACCATTGGGGAGGTAGAGCCGTACATGGTTGCTTGTGCTGTTTGAGCTGAGTGAATTTCCACTCGCTTTTCCTGATGCCTGTCGGTTCCTATCTGACAAGGATTTTCAGAAGCTGTCTTCTACATCTGAGCCACAATTAGTTGTACCGATGATTTCTTCCATTCATCTGCCTAATTACCTGATGGAGCCTGCAAATCAACTTGGCTGCAGTCAGAGCACAAGTAATTGCACCTTCAATTTAGAACACAAGTGGAGGACTAGCGAAAATTTGCAGCCTTAATGTGTGGTCATGATGGAAACCGCCGAGTATTGTTTGTGGGCACTTCCTGATAAAGCGGCTGTAGTTAAGGCATTGATTTGATTCTTCTCCTTTGTCCTATAACAATAGCTTGACTTGTAATCTGAATTATGTGTTTTTCTTTTCTTTGTAACCTTCGCATTAACGCAGTAATTATTGGGTGGCTGGCATATTACAGAACAAGAATGAGTCTCATTTTTTTTAAACAGTTTATGCCCTTTTCTTGCT
Organism: Pygoscelis adeliae; assembly: GCF_000699105.1. NCBI lineage: Eukaryota > Metazoa > Chordata > Aves > Sphenisciformes > Spheniscidae > Pygoscelis > Pygoscelis adeliae. The sequence continues at coordinate 386,139 of NW_008823923.1, read as the reverse complement.
TGGTGTGCTTAAATATTTGAAGTTGCAGCCTTAAAATAAATTAATTGACAAAAGCACCAAGGGTTTCTTTCATTGCTCAATTGCAGGGTTACCTAAATATACAACTAATAACCTCAGGGAATGCATAGAAAACGGAAAATAAAACATTTTTATTATGGTGTCTTGCAGTGCATTGACTACTGACACAGATAAATTCAGAGAGAGGAGGTTAAGGGGAGGGGAGGTACATTTCTTGGTAGATGCTGAGTGGTGTATAGACAGCTTTTGGGTAAACTGCAATTTGTGATTGCCTCTTTGATAAAGGCACCCAGAAGAATTATGTATATATTTTTAGTAGCATCTTGTTTCAGAAGCTGACATATAGAATTACTGTCAGTGCAGTTGTACTTTGCAAAACTTTTTGTTATTCTCTTGGATGTTTGCAGATGTCTCATTTTTTAATTCAATTTTTCCATTCTTTCTTAAAGAATAATCTAGCTTTCTGCTTGTAGCAAGATGTAAATACTCATCATAACTGTACAGGATAAAAATACTCAGGTAATAGAATTACCAAGTCAAAATGTCCTAGTTCAGTTTTGCTACAAAATCCTGTTTGCAGTATGCTTTCAGATTGTATTATAATCGTATGAAGTAGTAAATAAAATAATGTATATATACTCCTCTTCTAGGGGAACTAATGGAATAATTACCACCATCTGTTTTGCTAGAGCAGAAAAATGACCCTTATAAAATTGCCCCAGCTTACTACATTCCAACTATGCTACATAAGCAGCCATTTTGATATATTTTAATTGAGAATAACATCAGCAATGTAGATATGGGGTTGTTATTATACTGGATTAGAAACTTCAAATACTTTTCCCATAAGATGTATTGCTTCTATTTCTTTTGCTGCATCATGTTGAAACTTTATGCGATTAAAACACCATCTTGTTTTGCAAGTGATTCTGTTGCAGACAGGTAGTCTTTGTGAACTGATGAGATTAATACATTTGTTTCACTTTCAAATGTGTGATAAGCCATGCTTTTTGCCCTCAAAGAAAACATTAAAGGAACTAGGACTCCAGATTACTGACTGATTTGATTTTAGAAGCTGAGCTTTTTTACTGACACTAGTTTTCATGAAAAAAAATTCACCGTCTATTGTCCCCATTCATCCCCAAGAAGAGTCTGGGTGAAAAGACCACGCACATAAAAGGGTCTTGGGGTGTTCTGTCGCTACGAGGTATGATGGGGTTATTTGCAAGGCTTGTGATGACCACTACAGCTGGGGAGGGGGAATTTCAAGTTTTGAACTAGCTGGTCCATCAGATCAACTCGTGTCACAGTCAGTTTTGTCAGAGCCACTTTTGTTTTCTTTTGTCCCTGGTTTTTTTCTATCTTCTGACTGCGTTGGTGGAGAAGTTAGAGAGGATGGAGTGTATCCTCTGGGCTTTGTTTTCCCACTCAGTGCGCTGCCCAACAGCTACTTTAGTGGTTGGTTTGTGTTTTCAATCTCACGTACCCAGCAGAGAGGCATGGGGATTTGGCTGCGTGTCTCCACAATCTTTGACTTGAGGAGTTGCTTCCTCAAAGGGCCACTGTACCCAGAAATCATGGGTGCAGCGTGTAGCCAGCTGCTCACTTTGTCACTTGGTGTGTGTCAGGTCAGCTTCAAGAATCTTCGGGCTAGTTTTAACGTTATTCAAAATTTTGATCCTGTGGGAACAGCTAGAGCTGCCTAAAGTTGTAACCTCATCACTTGTAATATAGCTGCTCCCAGAAAATTTAATAAATTGTTTACACAAAGGAGACAAGGATATAAGGGATTATTTGCTTATTCAACAGGGAATAAGGAGCATATGGTAGTATGAGCTGGAGAAAGCAGGAAGAAACCCCACAGGTAAGATCAACAGAAAATGTGAAGAAGGAAGTTTTCCTGCAAAAGACAGATATTAACTACACCAGCACTTTTGATGCCATTCCCTTTTTGTGAATTAGCTAAAAATTAATTCTTGACAGGTTTCCACAAATTTGAAAAGACATTTGTTAATCATTGCCTCTTATCTGTGAAGAAATCTACACTTACGTTCTGTGGGTGGTTTGTTTGGTTTAGTTTGTTTTTTTCCTGTCTCTGCTCTGAAAGTGGTTTGTATTTTATGAGTATAAAATTCACGATTATCTATGAACCCATTTTGGCGTGGCATGAATCTGGAAAAACTCTCCTTTTGTAGCTTATGAAGTAAGTTTTTCAGATTAGTTGTTCATATAGGTCTGGATTCTAACTTTTAGTAGCTCGTTTTTGAGGACATGTTTTGAAGAATGTGTTCATTCACTGTCATTGAAAAATAAGCAACTCCTGACAAGTATTAGGAAAAAGGAAATAAAGCTGGACGTTTCTTTAATTATTAATCTGGAGAATTGTGGAGTATCCCGAGAATCCATTTCCTTTAAAACCTACAGTACATCTCTGTAAGTATATATAAGAAAGCCACAGTATTATAGCCTGTCTTGTAGCCCAACACCTTCATTTGAGTCAAATATTGTCCTCTGCCTCCAGACATTTCAGTAGGAGTTGTAGAAGCGGATCTGAAGGAATTATTTGGCTCTTATATTAAAGCTCAGAGCCAAGGAGAGATTTTGAGCTGAGTATCTGTTGTGAGTACTGGATCTGTAGACAGCAAATTACTTTCAGTGCATTGATGGAAAATTCAGTGACAAGGCTGTTCTGAACTTTTCATCCAATTTAGTGTAACAGCTCTGCCAATGGCCAGGTACCCACCTCTACATCAGTAAGATCTTTGTCTTCTTTCCCTGGCTGTGTTTAACTGACTTCTAATTATAACTCTTCTAACTCTCAAAGTGGCAAGAAACCAAAAAGAAATAGATAGTACGTATTTTTAAAAAAAAATCCTTGCCTTATTTGTCATGATAATTGGCTAGGAAGAAGGTGTTACTCTGGAGGAAATGAAAGGTGCCATTCATTTATAAATGATATTTATTTATTATATATGATATTTATTATTCATAAATATTACAATATATGTAACTTTGGTTAAAAAATAACTATACACTTCAGAGGAAGCTGCGATTGCTACAGCAATTACTAATTCCATATTTGTTTTGCCTGTTCCAATCATCTGCATTTTTTTCCCCAAATTATTACTTTCTCTTTTTGTGCAGTGCAGACATAACCTTCTTGATTTAACAAAAAGTGTAAATTAGCCACAAGAAATAACTCAAGCATTGCTGTTTGATACTGCTTGAAATAATACTACCTAACCCCCTGCCACTAAAGGCTTTGGGCAGCGGGCACCCTTCCATAAATTGCAGTAATACAGTTTATTGCTTTTCTGTATTCTTTATGCTGCCGTGCTAAACAAAGAGCTATATGTAAAGTAGGAACTCCATGTAGAGTAATAAAGTGTCTCCATCATCTTCTGGTTTTCCCCTCTGTCCCGCTTTAGCTCTATTAACTCCAGAAATACCAGATCTAGGCACCTTCTGTGCTTAATTCTGTATGTCCCTTACAGGCTGGAACTTCCCAGCTATTGCAGCAGTAGGAGCTTTAACCTAGAGTCAGAAGGTCACAAGGGATTATTTTCCCCTACAAAAGTTCATTTGAGTTGTTTCTCAGAATGTCTGTCCAAGCTTTGCTAGAGCAGACCTTACTGTATCTACTGATTTCTTTGGCTTTCAATAAAAACAGCGCATGGAAAAGCTTGCCAATGGGAGCATATTGACTCTTAATCCTCTGTCTGTTTCAGAGAGACTGCAGTTTCCTGCTATACTGAGGGTGGCTATGATGTAATTTCATTGAAAGGAAATGAAGATAACATGTGGTGCAATCATTAAACATAGATGCGAGAGAGCATTGTGAGAAGAGGGCGTACGTGCCTGTGGTGGGTTGACCCATCCAGCAGCTGAGCACTGCACAGCCGCTTGCTCATTCCCCCGCAGCAGGACAGGGGAGAGAATAGGAAGAGCAAAACGAGAAAACTTGTGGGCCCAGATAAAGACAGTTTAAGAAGTGAAAGAAAGAAAAAACAGAACAAGTGATGCAAAGGCAATCACTCACCACCTCCCCACAAGCAGACCCATGGCCAGCCAGTCTCTGAGCAACGGTCATGTGGAAGACACCTCCTCTTTCATCCTCTAACCCTAGTTTGATTGCGAGCATGGCATTATGTGGTGTGGAGTATCTCTGGCCACTTCATTTCAGCTGACCTGGCTGCGTCACCTCCCAACTTCTGGCCCAACCCCCCAGCCTACGTGTTCTGGGGTTAAAAAAAAAAAAAAGAAAGCCTTGATGCTGTGCCCTGTTCAGCAATATCCAAAACGTTGGTTTGTTATCACACAGTTTTAGCCACAAATCCAAAACCCAGCACCATATGGGCTGCTGTGGAGAAAGTTAGAGGTGGACATAGCAGGATCACCGTTCAGTGCTTCAAAATCTTTCAAGTGAAGCAAATGAGATCTGAATCAATACTGAGAAAAATCACATGGTTAGTTGGAAAATATGTTGATGAAACAAATCTCAAAACCTTACGCGATGGACTATTTAACTTACTCCAGTTGAGCCAAAAATAATATTTTAAAGATGTTAATGTTTTTTTTCCATTTCCTTTGATGAAGTTTGCCCTAGGCTAGGTGCTGATGGGCATGCCCGCGTGGCAGAACTGTCTTAACACCTAGAGAAGAAGAGAGCACTCTGCCCCACCAAGACGCATTCCCATTTTCCATAGATCAGTCAAGAGCTACTACATTATTGGGTGGCTCACATTTCCCCATGAAACATAATGGATAAAGGGCCTTTGAAGTGTTTTATGTAAATAGGTTTGGCCATTAAGGTAAGAAGACTTTGCAGGGGAAAAAAAAAGCTGGATTTTTACATTACCTTGAAGTATACTGTTGAAATCAATGAATACTGTAAAACAGCCAAGAAATTCCTGATAATTTTTTTCTCCTAGTACTGCATTTGTTTTTTAATTGAGCGGAGTATATGTAAGGAGACGATTTGGTGACCCACAGTCTTTCTGGAAATGCTTTTTTATAAGCTCTCTGTGTATGTATGTGTGTGTGAAAAATGTAACGTCGTTAGTGCTGTGAGGACTTGCATTGTTTTTAAGTGAACTGTGGTCTTGATTCTGTTGGGTTATTGTATATATTATCTCTATATAACATAGTATATAGTATCCAGTCGACAAATTTCCTGATCAACTCTCTGATCTTTTTCCCCTAACAAAATGCAGGAGAAAACCATATCTTTATTTCTGATAATCATAGTATTCCTCTGCTTTAAATAAAATTCAATTTTTTGGAAAAGCAGGAAACTTAATTATGAAGAGGACTGTGAAAAACTAAATGATAAATCCCTAATCGGAGCCCAGTGATACTGGCCAAATAATTTTATTTGCTACACTTTTGTTCACAAATATTTACATAAAGAGATGCTGGTTTACCATTCTCACATGAACTTGGGAAACTCATCTAACTTTCTACTACCTTAGATCCCCCTAAACACAGAGATTACAGTGTTCCCTTTCCTGGTACTGACACTCTTTGGCTTATTTACATTCTAATTTATTTATAGGAATGTTGCCTCAAATAATATTTATCTGTATATCTATTCAGTGATACGTGTATGTGTGTACAGATATATGTGCACACAAAGGCTTATTAAGACACATTTGGATTTAAATTACTTGTTTTATTTGCAAGTAACTGCTGTGTAAATCTGAAAACAAATAGAAAAAATATCGATGTAAATTTGCAAAATAACCTTTACAAATTTGTTCGATATTTTGACAACTCCGGATTTAATATGACTCATCTAAAAAAAAAAGTTTTTTTCAAATCCATTCTCCAGGATTCTTAAATAGCATAAAATTAAGCGTGTGTACAAATACCTGAACAATGAGAAACTCCAAAAGGCGATTTTGGTTCTTCTAATCTAACAGTGGTCTTACTTTAAAGTTATGCTCCAGTGCAAAGCTCGGTGTTATACCACTAAATATAGGGGCACTGTATTCAATTTAAATTGTAAAATTACGTGGCATAAACCTGAATTTGACTTACGTGACATTACTGCAGTATAGTAACCTTTCCTGTTTTTCTAACCTTCAGTGAAGTGTAATGTTATGTTGTCAAACAGAACTGCTCATTAATGCCAAAATCGACTATGTAAGTTTTAAAAGTCATCTGTTATGGGACCTTGCAAATATATTGAGAAATAAAAATACATTTAAAAGCTTTTTTTTTTTTTAAAAGCAAATGAGGCAAAGTATAATTTAGTTTCTGAGTAATGAAAGGGACAGATTCTAGCAAACAACTTTGTTACATCTGTAGAAAGATCTGTAGGTATGCAACATGTATAGCCTGTATTCATCCATTTTTTAATGTCTTTTTTTTGAGATGTATTACTTTACTTGATTGGGTGATTTTTCTTCAACATAATAAGAATGGAAGAAATATGTTACTATCTTGTGACATTTCATTAAAGTTTGGATCAATAGGAATTTGTGAAAATACCTTTTTGGCCATAAATGACTGTGCCAGTATTCATAGAGACTTCTTCCTTTATATCATAGTCACCTGCAATAAAATCATGTTTGTGCCTGCTGCTTTGCCATCTTTTTTTGTCCTTGGCATTACTTGCTTTAGTAAAATACATTGAGAATTTTCTTTAATTATGGCAAATGAATTGTTGATTTCCTCTAGACACTAATGATGCACGGGCTTGCTGGAAATGAGCCACTTGCTTTATTTCCATGTAATCTTGCAGGCAGTCTTCAAGGTACAGAGGTAGCTTTTCATATTCAGACAAAAATCTCACTAGCTCCAAGGTGAGACTTGTGTGAGGAAGAGAAGATTTAGCACAGTGTGAATATTGGAGCTTTGGTCCGACGAGGACGCGGGGAACATAACCTGGAGTCACACTGGGGCTAGCAGTGAGCCTCAGACCCCAAAAGGGTGTGTGACTCCTCTTGACAACCAGCTGTCTGGAGGTGAGATTTGCAGGGGAGATTGGATGAGTGTTGCAAATAGATGTATTTAATAAAGTAGGTGTTCAGTACCTGTTCCACTTAGGAACTTGCAAAACCCCCTATAGGTGGCTAACCCCTATAGGTGGCTATCTGTAGCTTTCATGTACATAAGTACTTTTGAGTCTCGAGATACTTACTCACATCTTGCCAGAACATTGTTATTCCCCTTAATGCTCCAAGTATTTCTGCTGGACTGGAAAAAGAATACAGTGTCTTTACTTCTGAAACTTGTTAGAAACAAACTAAAAGACTGTGAACACAGGATGAAAAGGAGTAACAGCTTTGAAATACTGAGTCTCAATGAAGTTGCCTCTGATGCTGCAATAACTCTACGTGGCATTATGCCTCTTCATAGAAGTGTGTTACATTCAACTCTGCTCCCAAAAGCCAAAGGAATTCCCTTGCCTGCTGTAGCTTGTCTCTAACATCGTGACTTTTTTATTTCAAATATAAACCAGTTTTGTCATCCGTTGTTATTTCATCCAAGTCTCCCTCTGCCCCAGCTACTCAACAGTCCTTATGGCAGTATTTTTCATGAACTGCATTTTACATAATATTGTGCACCATGATAGTTTGCTTTTTCCCCCCTTGCTTTTCAATGCTGCAAATGTGAATACTATTGTGTTCGTAAAAAAAAAAAAAAAAAAGTGGATGGCCACAAATTTTAACTTGTGCATGTGCCATGCTCTTTTGATCGGTTGTGCTGACCCCATTTTCTCCCTGCTTTTGTATTTATTGCCTGTATAAGTAACGACCAAAGTTTTAAACTCATCTACTGTGATTAGACCTTGAACAGGGAATTCAGTAGAATGCTTTAGAAGTTAGTCTTTTACTTGTTTGTCTAGTGTAATAGCTAGCTCATTCTGTTTGAGTAAATGTTACAAGGTACCCTGCAAAATGAGTTGGAAGATGTGAAATGCATTCTTAATGCTAGCCATAATACATTAAATAGTTTCCATAAATGTTTCTGATCTTTTTTGTGAGTAGTAGGAACTAAGGGTGTTGACAAAGCTGTTCCAAAATACACAAAATTACCAAAATTCAGTTCATTAATGGGCACTTGCAGGTCCAGGAAAAAAAATCTCTCTGCTTAGAACAAAAATGATCAAGGCTGAAAAAAAATCACCAAATGTTTGCAAGGTTAAGAAAATACATAACCAGTGTGGGTGATGAACACTTCTCAGAATGACCTATATGTGCACCTTTATTGTTTTAGTTTATTTTTACTGAGAGAGGGGTGGTTTTTGTTTTGTTTTATTTGTTTTGGATTGGCCTGGTTTTTTTCAGGTTGGCTCTGCAAAAGGAGGGGTTTCTCTTACCAGCGCAGTCCAGAGAAATAAAAATATGAAGACAGATTGTTCCCATATCCAAATCCCGCACCGGTTCTAAGCAGGGTGATTGCTAACAAGCTGCTCTCTTTTTAAAATGCCCGTTATCCACAGAGCTGACGGAGAGTCATGCGTTCCTGTGAAAGTGGCATTTTACAATGACTCTGAAAAGAAGCGCCAACATTTTGATGAATAAAGGTACTGACAGGGGAAAGTAATTGTATGACCATAATCATTCAGACAAGAACTGGAGCAATACAATCTTATAACACGGCGAATTGTAAAGGGAGCATGAGGGTTGAAAATGATAGGTACTTATGCAAATGGATTGTATCCTGTGCCACTTTGTGGATCTGTCTTTTAGTCTCTCTTGCTATCTAGGCCATGGGATTACTCAAAAACAGCTGGGAAGGAATGGATGCAATCACTTAATCACAGATTCTAAATGCTTGCTGTGGTAATTTTCCTGCAGATAGTACACTGCAAAATCAAGGCAGGTAGTATTTAATATCAGTTGCAGGACCAGCTATATAAAGAGCTCCGGAAAGACTGCAGTCTTTTTGTTATAAGTATCCTGCGTCTGTCTTTTAAAACACCTGAGATACAACGTGAAACTGTGTGTCTTTTTATGTTTATCACCTTTTCTTCATGTTTGGGGAATGCAAATGGTAGAGTTTAATGAAGTAGATGCTGGAGGAGTCATTAAGTGATATTGTCGTGATTACATGTAAGCTACAGAGTGAGACTCATTCTCATTCCTACTGCAAAGCAAATTACATTTGCTTTTGCTACTCTAATGCACTTTGCCCCTGAAATTCTTGCCAAAATAAGGGAAGGCTGTAATTCTTCTTAGAGCTTTCCTCTGTAGGCTTTGTCCTGGTGACAGTACAGGGACAGTTTTTAAAAAAAAAAAAAAAAAAAAGACAAAAGAAAAGACGATTCATTCAAGGCTTCAGAAGATGCTATGCTGGCAGAAACTGCTACATCCCGTGGCTCCTCTAACCAAGATCCTTTGTCTGCCCTTAGTGCCCCAACACAAAATCAGGCAACCACCAGACACTGCTGCAGCTCAGTGCTGATGGGTTTTCTGTTTCAAACACCCACAGTTTGGGGGTAAACACCAAGGTGCATCTGCACACTTGTACCACCGAGCATGCCAACCTGGTAAAGTTCACTCCAGACTGCAGAAATAATGGCAGAATCTCTGCTTTCACTTTGAGCTGTACCCAGCTGTACACTGCAGAAATAGTTAAAACTGGTGGAATTCTTGTTCTTAATTTTTATAGAAAAATGCGTATTTTCTATATTTTGCTCATCGCACCATTTATCAGCTAGGTCGATCACAGCATGGGATGGGAAGGCAGTTTTATGAGAAAAAGCAGTTTAGTTAAACGCCAGCTCTCAGGGTTAGCGTCTGTCTAAAAGATTGTTTTTCATTTCTTCTCCCAAAGAGGATGCTGCATTTTAACTAACCTGCCTCTTCTGGAAAAGCCTGGCAGAGGCACTCTTTAGTCCCCAGGCTTTAGCCAGTGCCGGTCAGTGTGCCTGCTTGCACCAGGCAGTCTCCTCCTGCTTCTGTCATTATTTCCATGGTAGAAATTGTATTGTGGTTTATCTTCCAAGAAATCAGGAAAATGCTATTAAGATAACTCAAAAACCTGACTTATTAATGCAGCATGTTACAGCAATATTTTCTGACCTTTTGTTGGCTCCTTAGTTGTACATGCTTGCTAGAAAAAGTATGTCTTAAAGGCTTTTTATCCTCATTGATTAACAACAAAACTGCGCAACTCGATAAGCTTTAGGAAGGAAGCTGTGATTTTTTTTCCGGTTATGCTGCTTACAAGAAAGATTGTAAGTTTATTCAGGTAAAAATATGGAAATATTTGAGTTTTTTTTTAAGATACTACACCTATTAATTTTAAGTGATTCTTTCTCCCAAATCAATATCCCCAATACTACTTAAAAGGAAACAGCACTCTTAAATTAGAAGCACTTGCATTTCTGTGTCAAGGGATAACAAATATTTCTGTATGAAATAAATTTAATGGAAATTAGTTTCATGTTGTTATTTCTATTGTAATAGGAACTTGGGTTATATTTTCTTGTTACATTCAGGTGTAACACATCCATTATGGAGGTAATTTTGTAGTTTTTTATTTTCAAGATGAAACATCCGTGTCAGACTCTATTTCATTCAAAAATAGATAACAACTCCTCAGAACTGCTGGATGAGGTTACATGCCATAGATTGTGAAATTCAAAGCTATGTCCTGCTAGTACTTAAAAGATTTTCATGCTTGTAGTGAATCAGTTCATCATCAGTCAGTAAATTGTGTTTGGACAGGGAGTATAATTTAGAAAATATGCTAGAAAAGGAGAGAGAAAAATGCTTCAGCATATTTGATTTATATTTGCTTTGTGTATTTTCTGGATATAGTTTTTCAGCATTTCCCTCTGAAATTTCTTGTTTTGCAGTGGCAAGTGGGGTTTAGCGTAGAGGGATGCTGAAGAGTTGAAATGACTCATGTTCTCCTTTGACAGTCTCAGTCTGTCATCCCTCTCATGTCCAGTCTCTGCAGGTTTTTGTTTTAACCTTTCTTTTGGTTACTATTGCAAAATTTTGGTGTGATCACTTAATTATACTATTTGCAACCTCTGTAATGCCATATAATACCTGTTTTCGTAAAACCAGTCTGACAGCAAGTTATGTCTTTCCTTTTACGGGTCTTTTCAACAGAGATTAAATGGAGACAGTCACAGAGGAGAAAGTTTAGGCTCTTAGGCTAGAAGCTTCCCTCAGTTGCATACGTTGAGTTCACTGATGATTAAAAGCTCATGGTAAAATGTTGTCTTTAGCATTTGGCAGGAATAGGCCAAAAGCATTAGGTTCTATAACACTGGTGTACATTTTTGTCTGTGTGCAGTATAATGGATTTTTCTCTTTGTAGCTGTGTTTTAGTAAGATATTACTCAATCACAAATTACATTCGGATATATATATTACTTAAGGATTGTTTTTGGCAACAGTGCAATTAAATGGTTTGTGAAAAAGGTAGTTTAAATAATGAGAATGCTTGCAATTGTATTATGCTTTGAGCAGCCATCTTCTGATTCATTACAGTTAGATTGTAAAATCTATAAATTATAGATAGTATTAAATACAAAACACCATCTTCAAAAGTTGGTATTTTTTCAAACTACTTTAATAGAAGAGCCTATTTAGAAGATTAGATCCTTAAATCTCCATCTGTGTGTTCATTGTTGTTATGTGCCAGTTAGCAGTTAGTTATGGGGAAACTATATGATGTCAAAAGCTTCTCATTGTATAGCTCTCTATGATGTTTCCTCTTGAATGCCTCTATCTTCTTGTCTTACTCAAAAATGGCAGCTTCTATCTTGCCAGTGATACAAGGTCTAAAAATCTATTTAATTGCCTTTTGCTTATGACCATTTTGAAAAGCAGTGCAAGGCTATAGTTATAGTCCAAGAGTTATACTGGTTAACATCAAGAGAGTTGCTTGGAGATGTTGTACTATGAATTCGCCTTATTACAGTAATTTTTCTAGTATTTAATCAAGTTTTTTGTTAGGGTACATTAACTTTGCAAATGTCTTACCAGAATGTTGTCACTCAACATCAAAACATCCTCATGACCTTTTAATAACTTCTAATCTAATAATTTGGAACAACTAATACATTTTATCAAATTATTAAAACAAAGAAAGTACTTTCTTCTTTGTCAGAGAGAAGTCCTTCTTTTTATGCCAGTCTTCAAGATCTTCAGCCAGTTGGGAGCCCCCTTCTTTCTCACTGTGGGTACCAGTAAGCTTTGTATGCTCAATACTAGATTCAGTCATTTGAAACGCTCCTTGCAAAAAATTGCAGAAGTATTTAAAATGGAGCTTTACTTTTAGAAACTGAACAATATTCTTGTCTGCAGAGAAGAGCCTTCTAAATAATGAGGACTTGGTACATTTTTTTAGAGGCTTTGGTACAGAAAACATTCATCAAGTTGTCCAGCTTCTGTCATTTTAAGTCAATCCTTTGGAATAGGATTGACTGAGGGTAACTACTGTTTTCTTACCGCCGCTTGCTTGTATGAGCGGCTATTTCTTCTGTTTCAGTTGGACTCTGCTAAGTATCATATGAATAAGGCTTACATTGTTACGTTTAGAATAAGTTCATATCTTCTAGACTGTGCTATTAACGTTAAAATAATTCTTACTTAAGGGAAAACAACAGCTTGGATCAGAGTTTAGATTCAGGATGTAAAAGTTTTGTATTTCTGTGAAAAGGCTGGGGATCCTTGCAATATCAGCATGGCCAGGGCTGTCCAGAAAGGACTGAACCATGCAATCCTCATATCCTAGGGATCACCAAATGGGGTGGTGAAGCCATAATCCAGGCCTTGAAGGCCAACCATCTTTAAGGCTACCCAGGAAGTTGCTGTGGTAATTAGTATTTAACGAGGTAGGACTGAATCAGAAGGAGCTGAAGAAAACAAGAGCAGGCAGGTGTGCAAGGGATTGGGAAACAGGGGCAGTGGAATGGGGAAAAGAGGCACATGCCAGGCGTTCCTGCTTACACCATTTTTTTCCCCCTGTCTGTGGAAGACAGGAGTCCTGAACTTTAGTAAAAAAAAATATGAGCATCAAAAGTGCATTGTTGGTTATGGTAATCATGCTTTCTCCTGCATGGCAATCCCTGGGAAAGCTACACAGAGTTCAATCTGTGAGGGACTGCCGGCTAATGCTGTGCTGCAACCGTCCTCGATAATTTCCTTCTATGTGCTATAATTGAACATCATCCATTATCTGCCATTCAATCAGTATCAATACCAAAGAGGAGATTCGTGTAATAATAAAAAAGTACAATTACTCTTACAGGAGGGAAGGACCGAGAACAGCCCAGGCTGGCTGGCAGCCATTTACCACTAGACCCGAGCTGGCTTCAGCTGTGGGGAAGGGAGGGCTAACACCTGTCAGGTGAGGACCAGCTGTGGCCTAGGGTTTAAACTGAGTAGACAGACGGGCTACCTTTCCCCTCTGGTGAGGCTAAAGATTTCTAAAATGAGCAAGCTCAGCCAAGCCGAGGCCAGGCAGGAGGATGGGGCCCAGCAGGCAGCAGCCATGTCAGGGTGGTGGGGGGCTCCTTGCCAGGAGCTGTGACAGGCTGAGGGCTCCTGTGAGAGACTTCCCCTGTAGGACTGCTTAGAGACTGTGTAGGGGAATTCCCTTTACCTTTCCTGGAGCGAAACTGTCTTTTACAGGTGGAAATGAACAGGTGAGGGGTTAAAAAAAAAATAATCAAAGACACTGTTAGAGATGCTGTTCTGGGTGTGTATGGTGTTGAGGTGGTGTACACCAGCCAAGAAGGTACAAGAACATTGTTATTTTCTGTTGTTAAAACATCTCAATTTCTCACTCATTTATAATTCAGAAAACAAAAATGAAATAATATGTATGTGAAAAAGCATTAATATGCCTTTGGAAGCTTATAAAACACAGCAGGAGGTGCCTTCCTGTATCTTAGTCCTACCCATAGAACAAGATGGCTGAGGTGGCAGTCGCCCCCATCCCTCAGCCTTTTCCCAGAAAGGGAAAAGATAAAAGAATATTCTTGCTGTATACTTGCAAGATTAACAAACCAGGTTTGCAGATCAAATAGGAGACTCCGAGTAATCTCTTATCTCATGGCAGTTGCTCTCTATGCATGCAGTGGAGAGGTGGTGTTGCAGGGCTCTGCTGATGCATGTTATGGCAGCAGGTCCTGGGAGGGGGACAGAGGCTTTTATGTGCTGTTGTCTTCAAGGGCAAGTGTGGGCTAAAGCCCATGTTTTTTACCCTACCTGGTATTTAGCTGGAGCTTAGTGGAAGCTCTGCAGACCATGAAGCACTTGTGTAATGTAACTCAGCTTTGTAGGTAGGCTGAAGTGGGATCTTCTGAGAAGTCCCTCCCAGGTTTCTTTTCACAGAGAGTCTTACCACAGCAATTTAATTTTTAGATAGTAAAGGTATGGGTAATTGTAGCAGAGAAACATTTATGCTTGCTTGCCAGCTATAGATAGAAAAAAATATTGTTTTCTGTGAAAGTTAGGATTGTATGAAACAATTGTTGTACTGTTCTAGTCATTCTGTTGTTAGATATTTATGTGTTGTTTGGTCTCAAACTGTACCATGAACACAGGCAGTGCACTGCTACTAAATGCCACTGCTACTGGCAAACCTAAATGGTGTCTGGCTGGAGTTAATAGGAATTAAACATGTAACTACAGAGAATGTAGGTTTAAGTGTACTTGTAGTTACAGAAGCATTCATTTAACATTTGTTATAAGCTACTGTTGTTTTTTTTATGAGTAATAGGGGAGCAGTTTATAGTTGAACTACTGCACAGAGAAGAGCAGCTGTGTGGCTTCTCATGGAATACTTGGAGCCTCAGGCAGTTTTGTACATGTTTTCTGTTACAAATAAGTTTAATAGTGTACATTAAAAAGGATGTGTATTTAAACCTTTATGGTCCATACCACGTTGGGTGGAATTACAGTAAATTGCTACGTTTCATTTCTGTAATTATCTTATAAACTGCTAGTTGATATTGTCCTGAAGTTTATGTTCAGCACGTTTTAACACCAGTCGTAATTTGGACAGCTTGTATAAGCTCATTTGATTGTCTCTTAGGGGTATAAAATTACATATATATTGAAAAAAAAGAAATCTATTAAAAAAGCATAAGAGTAACACACCTTTGGATGAGTGTGTGTACTATTGAGAGGGGAGGGATCATGATCATCTCTCATGCTGTGATTATGAGTATGCACAGAGCAATTTTCCTATCACTAATAGTTCTAGAAATATATGATTATGAAACATGGTCTTTTCCTTTTATTTTATTTTTTTCCATTCCTGTAGGAACTTGGAAGTAACAGCCCTCCGCAGAGGAACTGGAAGGGAATTGCTATTGCGCTGCTGGTGATTCTAGTTGTTTGTTCACTCATCACTATGTCTGTCATTCTTTTAACCCCAGGTAACCTACTTCTTTATTTTATCTTACTGAAGGTGTATGATTCATAATGCAGTCATTAAGATGACATGTAAATGTTAAAGTATCTCTTGCCCTTAAGCATTTTTAACTTCTGGCTACTGTAAATTTGGTGCCTGTACAGACTCAAGAGTGACCAGAGGCCTTGTGGAGCAGAAGCATTTGGCTTTGGCAGTAGGTCCTTAGGATTGTGTCAGCGTTGATATGGCTGCAAGCAATCCTCATTAGCCTCAGCAGGTGTGAGCTGAGTTTAAGATTTTGTGACTTGTCTCTTGGTGTAATTTCAGAGTCACAGATAAGCTAAGAGAAGGCTGTATATCATGGAAAACTAATATTAAGAATGAAACTTCGCACTGAACCAGAAGCATGCGTCTTTCATATGTACATGCACAAGCTTCTTCCCTTTTCTTTCTCTCAGAAACAGAGAGAGGGGAAATTACCTAACGGTTCAGTTACAGGAAAAAAAAAAGGGGGGGGAGAGGGCAAGTAGTAGACAAAAAAAGCAGTTGAACATATAAGATAATTATGCTTAATTTTTGTGTGTGTGTGTTCTAATTTGATCTGGGTTATTTTTCTAAAGATTTTCTTTTTACTGCTGGGGCAGCAACCATTTAACTATGTCTAGGAACTTAAGAGAAGGAAACACTGCACAAATTTTAAATAGAAAATATCTTCGAATTCTTTTTGTCAGATTTAAAGTTATAATGTAAAGTACCTGATTTGGATGGCATGCCTAGATAGTAAATATTGACCTGCAAATATTCTGCTATGCGAGTGCCCGGTTTGTGTAAACTAAAAGGTTAATGGAGCGCTTTTTAGTTAAATAATGGTTCCAGACAATTTGGCCACTGGATGAAATCATCATGGGAAGCTGGGTGGGTCTGTGCATGAGCAAGTACAGTAGTAGACTGATGCTGCTTGAAAGGAAGGAGGTGAGACTGAATGGAAAAGGATCAAAAAGCTTTGCTTGTCAGAGCGGATGGGACAGCTGGAGAGAGTATGTAGGAATACTACGGACTATTCTGCTTCCTGTTTTGTGTAAATACCTACTACATATGCATGGTGCTGTCCAAGGAATGATAAAGAAATGACTGTTTGCTTATTTCCACTTAGAACACTTTGAGAAAAATAAAAGCAAAGTTGTGCTGCTGTAGTCTCAGTGTATAGGAGTTTCTTCAGGGAATACTGAAAAACAGACATTGAGGACAAATGGTGGCATATCGTGATACACTTTAAGACAGAAGACTTTTTCTTTTCTAGGAGAGGTAACTTTTTTTTAAGGCTTGTAAAATCTCAAAAGTGTTATGCTGGAATCCACAATAATAAACATCAGTTCTGGCCCTTACATCTATATAGAATTATTAATGATGTAAAAACGTAAATTGAAGTCTTTTAAGGCACTCATGGAAAAAAGAATAAACAACCTAGGGGAATGTTAATTTTTTTTTTAATATGTTAAAAAAGCTCAGTGAATTACAACATATCTGATGCTGTTTGAAAATCCAGAGAGCTTGCTTCAAAACTTGATGTAAGCTGGGACCTACATTTCAGTTCCAGTCAAGCAAGTGAAAACTAGTTCTGTCAGCTCAGATGCTCAAAGATATCCCAAAGAGACTGTGGAGTTTGATGTAAATAAAAACATTTTTCCCAAAATGCTCTAGGTCTGTAAAACTGGGGTTTCTTGCAGTTTGGAAATGCTTACCAAAGAAAGCTTTGGAGGTACATTGTAGGACAGCTACTTTGCCTATTTTGATCCTAATCAGTGCTGTTCCTCCTTCACTTTCATGATTAATTAATATGTTTTTGGAAGAAAATATTCTGATACTCTGACGGTTTGCTGGCAGGTACTAAGCACTATAGCTGAAGTTATCTGGTCTTGAATATATGTAAGATCACTTTGGGATGTCTAGCATTCGAGGGGAGGAAAAACTTGGAGACTCTCTCACAGGTCTGGCTATTGCGAGGTGCTCAGTTCTAAGGTGCTACCAGTCTGTTGTTGTAAATACTTGGTTTTGCAAATTCTGCTCATATAGTAGATCTGAATTAAGATGTTCAGTGCAATAGTGAGAATTTTGTCCTATATTACCTTGGGATAGTTCAGAGTGCATCGCTTTTCATTTCTAATACTATTTTGAACATCAGAGACTTCCTTCCCTATTTAGTTCTGCCTGTACCAATGGGTGCTTTTTAGATTTCATGTAAATTCCCCTAAACACTGCGCATCATGATGCTTCTTTTTATGGAGGTGATAATAATTTCAGATGGTAGTTGCTCAGAAGCCTGACTGTTGAAAGTTTTGTGGAGGCAAAAGTGTATTTACTGATATGCCAAATCCAACAGAAATGATCTCTCTTTGCCTACAATTACTTATACATTGCTTTGTCCACAATGTAAGAAACTCTTAGGTCCATGTGTACACTTTAACAGTTGTCATTTGACTTCACTCCAACGTTAAGCAACAGCTTTCATGCCTTTTTTTAATAGAGGGATCAATGCTTCCATATGAGATAACAAGCTTTTAAAAGAAAATCTTCTATGTAAGTTATATGCAAAAGGCTTCAAAGAGGCTTTAGCTTGTGCTAAAGATACAAGCGGTATTAAAACTAAATGGAAATTTTTGATTTTTTTTTCAGTGTTTTTTATTACATGAAATATAACTTGAATATACAACACTAAGCAGGAGCTGTGTTGAAATAAGAGATGTATTTTGACCTACTAATACCTTAGCTTCTCTTAAAACATGAAATATCTGTGTTGCAGTTATGGTTGTGGCTTTAGTAAATTGTACCAGCAGTATTTGGTAATAATTTGGTCCCCTCTATATTGCTTTTAATCTGTGCTAATACTCAGAAACTTTAGAAATGTATTCGTGTTCTCAACAAAGAGATGGAAAAATGGAAGACCAGACCATTCAGTAATGTAAGTGATTAGCAGTAGAGTCTGAATGGACTCCCAGTCCAGTAACTTCTTACTGGGGCTCAACAAGCTCTCTCTGAACCTCTGTGGACTAAGGAGTACATTAAAAAAAACCCATTGCGCCCACCAAATTGCTACACTGCTGTGTAGCTGGGATTAGAAGGCTTGCGGGCGAGTATCCCTGCTAGTTTTCTTCACAATTAGATATGTGCAATGATACAGAAAGTGCATGAAAATATCAAAGAATGAGGTTACTCTTCTTAAAGTAAGGGACTGGAGCGTGGAAAAACTTGGGAGTTTCAGAATAGGAACCTGTCTATCCTCTGGGGCAATTTAATTATGAATCTAGTGATGTTTGTGTAATATTTGGAGATGATTACTGGAAAAGTATTTAAGAGAGAACAAAAGAAGAAAATACCTTGAGAATAATCTTATAAATATAACTTCCTTTATATTGGGAATTAATGGCCAGTGCAGAGACAAAAATAACTGTTTATGAGATGCCATCATTTGGTTTGTATGTCAGTATAAATATAATGCTTTTATTCTTTTTCATGGTTTTGAAGTTTCATCACATACCTGCATATAATGAAATATTCATAGGTAGATTTTCTGGGATCAGTGCCTCACTCCTGCCTTTAAATCAGCATGTTTTTGTGCTTTGCATCATGACAACGTGTTCCACATCGTAGGAACTATCTAAAGACCCATTTGATCGACCACTGTTGATCTATATTTCAAAACTGAGAAATGCTCAATTGGAAGTACTAGCAGCTGAAAGCTTTTATATGAAAAATCACCTAAGAACAGCCTAAGAGTTGTACAGACGTTGCCACCCTTGTACAGGTGTTTTGCCACAACGCTTAAGGCTGTTTTTCATTTTGGGAATGACAGTAGTTCTACCTTCATGTTAACTTACAGTTTCTGAAGGTGTGGCAGACTCGAATGCTTTATGTGGGACTCCTTTACTGAGATATTGATGTTAGCATTTAAACCGTGCATGCTGATATATGGTAATTACTGTTGAGCAAAGTGGCATGTAACTCTAATCATAGACTCAAAGCAAGCCAAAGAGTTTGCTTTGCTATCTCTTGATGTGAAGGGGGAAAAAAAAAAAAAAGGACAGCTTTGTAGAAAAATTCCTTTAGGGAACGTTTAGGTCAGCCAAACTGACAGAAAATGCTTTTTTGAAATTCTTTTGAGTAAAATCAAGCTCTAGGAAGAGGATCCATTTGGATTATGTCCAATAGATAAATATCCTGTTTAGAACAGGGTTGGGAGCGACCCCTCCACACCATCTCTCGTACTACTCTTAAATGAATAGAAAACAAACTAAAAATTATTTTTGCTGAAGTGGAGATTCATTACCAGAAGATTCAGGTTTCTGTTCAGTGCTGTATAGGCTCCCTGTAACTACTGTAAATTGGCAAACAAGTTTTGATATCTGACTACTTTCTGGCAAGTTGGTTTTCCTTTTTCATGCAAACATAATACGAACTATACTAATTCCCAGTTATTGATATACCTGTTAGCTTGCATACAGTTTACTAGTGGTGTTTTTCAACTTTTCAGATGGCATTTAACATCAAGCCTTTATCCTGTTTTCCACAGAAAAGTCAGTAAGGAGTTTGAGTTGTTAATATACTGCACTACATCATTATTAGTTTTATTTGCTAAGTTAGAAGGTAAATTTTATGAGGTGTTTAGACTACTTTTAACCTGCAAAAATAATACCCTATAAACTCATGAAAAGTGACGAGGCTATTAATTTCCACTTTTGCAGTCTTCTAGTTTAGTAAGCACAAATATGTTTGTCATTTTGAATAAATACACACCAGTTGTTGAACTGTTGTTAGTTTGATGTATAGTTAAAAAGTAGCCATTTTTAACATTTGATTTTGTTTGTATCTTCTGTAATCTGTGTTCATTTTCTATACATAATATATAGAATTTCAGACCAAAATACAGAAATCCATGGGAAATAGTGTGAGGACATTGGAAATATGATTCCTTCAAGGAATAATTCAATAAAATTTAGAATGGAAATGAAAAAGAGATAGTAGGCTATTTGCTAATGCGGTAATAAGCATAAAGTGGGAAAAGGCAGTCTTTAAAATAAAACAAGTACTTTGTGAAGTACATGCTAATTTGTGCTTGTGCTCAAGAAAGATTAACCCAGTATAGTGTTTTGAGAGTTCACATGATGTGTAATTCATCTTACTATATATAAACTAAGCATTTTGGAAAGTTAAATTACTATTTTAGAGTCTTTTGATGTCAATCAACATTTTTCTTAAAAATTAGATAATATGAGATATTATGACGGTGGAAAGCTAGTGTCAAGGATTACAAACGGCTCTATTTTGGTAATGACTTAGCATTAGAAAAAAAATTACTTTTCAAACATCTAGTAAAGTTGCTTGAAGATGCCATTTTTTTCAGCTTAGAAATGCTAACAGCAATTTTAAAAGTTACTTTAAAATCCAATTTATATTGAGATTACTTGGCAGGCATGTGAATTAGATAGAAGATAGAGAGCAGAGCCAGTGTACCTTTCTTCTCCTATAGCCTTTCTGTACACAGTTGATGTATTGTTTTAGTGATCTTTATTAAAGCAGTTAATAAAAAAAACCAAACAAACTGTGAAAACAAAACTGTCTTGGGTAAGACAATTTTTGGCAACATAATAGCTTGTGTGAGCCTGATTGATAGTTGGCAAAGTGGCAGGATATAAGGGGTCACAATAAATAGAAACAGACTCAAGAAAGGTTAAAAGGGGAATCCTTTCGGGATCACAAACAGCATCAGGATGAGGGTGTGTTGAATCAAAATCGGTGATGGAAAACAGCTTGTTGAGGGTAGGTAGTCAGCAAGGTTATGGAGAAAGGGGAAAATGGGCTATGAAGAGCCCAGTATTTGATGCAAGTTAGAAGTAGTGTTCTGAAGACAGGGAATGTATTTGTGGAGCTGAGTAGAGCATGTATAACAACACGTGCTTACTTTAAAGATAAAAACAGTGTGTGGCAGGAGCAAGAGCTAACAAAGTCCCATGATGTGTAAACAGAGGGATTAGGTATAAATCAAGAGAGATAATGTTACTCTGCTGTAAAGCTCTAGTAAGACTGCAAGTGGAATATTGTGTCCCATGCTGGACTTGGAGACTAAAAAAAAAAACCAAAACACGTTAGTTTGATCCCTGGAAGGTAGGAAGAGGGCAAAAAGCTTATTTAAGGATTAGACTGTTTGTCTTATGAACGAGGATTTGAACAACTCTGCATGCTTAGACTTACAAGACATCAAGTGCAAGAAGAGTTGATTACGGTGAGTAAGTGCTTACTGGGGCCCTGCTGAGACCTGGGAGGGAGGTATGTGCAAAATGCAGCAGCTCCGTGGAGTGAGCAGCCGTGATGGCCTTGTATCTATCGTAAATTTATGATGTGCATCAAAAAGGAGTTTCTCTTCAATACAGCAAGGATGCACCTTATTAATACTAACTGGAGTGACTGCAGCAGGCAGTGCTGATATTTAAAGGCAAAAAAATCATATTGTTGTTGATTCCAGTAAGCTTTCAGCTGGGCCTCTAATTGACAAATTTGGCTGAGTAAACACCAATAACAAAACTGTGATTGACTTTATTCACTGTGAAGGGGTCACATTTTTGATCTGAAATGTATTACAGGATATAACCTTTACAAAGCAGATTTCTTCGTTAAAAATGTGCTGGTAACATATTGGGTCGACATCAAGATAACAACATGGCTTCTTGACTGCTGTGATTCTAGATATTCTTTTTCTATGGGTCTGTCATAGAATCATAGAACCATAGAATAGTTTGGGTTGGAAGGGACCTTTAAAGGTCATCTAGTCCAACCCCCCTGCCGTGGGCAGGGACATCTTCAACTAGATCAGGTGGCTCAGAGCCCCGTCCAACCTGACCTGGAATGTTTCCAGGGATGGGGCATCCACCACCTCTCTGGGCAACCTGGGCCAGTGCTTCACCACCCTCAGTGTAAAAAATTTCTTCCTTCTATCTAGTCTAAATCTACCCTCTTTTAGTTTCAAGCCATTCCCCCTTGTGCTGTTGCAACAGGCCCTGCTAAAAAGT
>NW_008823923.1:340904-362121 GCF_000699105.1 Pygoscelis adeliae | reverse complement strand
TAATTCTCTCAGGGCTTTAGCTTTCCTAACCTGATCCCTGGCTGCTTGGACAACTTCTCTGTATTCCTCCCAGGCTACCTGTCCTTGCTTCCACCCTCTGTAGGCTTCCTTTTTGTGTTTTTTTTGTCATCAGCTGTTTAATATCAGCAATCTGTAACGACAAAATCTGACTAACAAAAAGATCCTCTCATAGAGAAGTTGGATGCCCGACACATTGGAGGGAAAAGCTCGTAGAGCAGAGAAATACTGCAGTAATCTAATCTATGGCAAACCTGCCCAATAATGATAAAATGATTAAAAGACCTGACTGGGCATCTGGCTGGTTGATTGTGTAGGAAGTGCATAGGTGCATATTTTTGCTAGTGCAGAGGCAATGGATAACACAGCTTTTGGCAGCTGCTGTTCTCCTAAATAGCCTAAAGCAGTTAGGTGAAGTGCAGAGCTGCTATCAGTGAATATTCATTGGAAACTTTGTGTTTTGATAGCAAAACTTTTGCCTTAAGAGTACCTCTGATTTCACATGTTATTGTGACAGTTCAGTATTGAATCTCTGCTACTGATTATTTATTTAAGCTACATCACAAGAAAAGTAGAATTTAGCAGAGCTTCTTTTTTCTTTTCTGAAGCATGGAGATGGTTTTAGGAGCTGGCAACTTATTTTTTTGTTTTGAAAATCAGTGTTGGCTAATGTTCAGAAGCACAATATTCCTGGGTTCTATCATGTTTGGGAAAAACACGAGGCTGTTAGCCAAATGTTACGTTGTGCTTATCACTAGAGAGCAAGCACAGACTATAAAATGTGCATACAGAATTGTTTTTTTTTTTTACATTTTAATTTGTAGACTAGGTGAAATTGTTTGGTGGTTTTTTTTTTTTTTATTTTACTTGGTTTCCATCTGTAGAAGGTGATCAATATGGCCTACATCTTTTGGCTGTCAGGAAATTTTTGTATTGGTTTGTAATCAGACTTTTCTTGTGGTGTAAGGCTGTGGGAGAATGAGCTTTGCCACTACAGTCCCAGTGTAATAAATAGCCAAGCACTACATCCTTCAGTTGTCCTGTCTATAAGGTACCAGTGCTTTGTTTTCTGAAGCTTTACTGATGAAAAATGGAACGTTTTCTTGTAGTGAAAAAAAAACAAGAGCAAGGTATTGTTATTGATTTCGACAGGATCTTTGAACTATGTATTTTGGTTCTGTAATTCCAATATTTTGAAAACTACACTGAATATATTGTTTTTAATAACTACCTAAAATGATCCTGTTACGTTTATTTTAGATGAACTCGCAAATTCTTCAGAAACCAGATTGTCCTTGGAAGATCTCTTCAGAAAAGAGTTCATAGTTCATAATCCAGAAGCCAGATGGATTAATGGTAAGTGCATAATCTCTCGCATAATTTGAAACTAGGTAATAATTTTGAATATTGAGTGGTATCACTATCCAGGCACTGAGAAAGAATCAGTTAAAATTTCAAACTCTCTTGAAATTGGCCAGTGTCCGGGTTTTTCTTGTAGTTCTGGATCACGTCTGTTTCATTAATTTTTGAAGTAGCTTTCTAATTTTAAAGCTCTGTCTAGTAGAAACCCACTAAAATTTTCTGTTTATGCTACTCACTCAGTTGGAGGCAGTGATGTAGAATAGTTTTTAAGAACTGGATCTTGTTTATGGATTCACAAAAAGATCAATTCAGAAAATTGAATTATTCTATTAATATCTGAACTTTGGGATTTGAGAACTGGTTCTGACTCTTCACATCTGTAATGGATTCTTAAATATTTCAATATTCTTGTACAGCTCTTAGTCATTTTCTGATGTCTAAAAATTGTATTTAATGTTCTACTTTATTAAATGATTTATAAATGGTATGCAGATTCCCAAAGAATTATGCAGTTTTAATGTAAAAAAGAAAACAAATTAAAACTCTCTTTTTCAACTCATTGAACTCCTTTTCTCCTGATCACATGGATTGTTCCCATTCTTTCTGTTTGCAAGAAATGTACAAATAACACAGTAGCGACCATCTGTTTCGTGTCATTATAGTTGGATCTTTGTATTACTCCAGGTGTTATAATCAAAGGAATAACATTAGGCTTTGTGCAAAATAAAGTATTGTTAATGAGTGCTCTATGGAAGTTTGGAAGTCTGGTGACTGTGTATGTAAATTCAGAATAACTTTGCACAGGAAATAATGATTCAATTATATTAATCAATGTTGGTGTTCAGTAATAACTAGAACTGGTTTTCATTTGTAGGAAGCTATATGATTGAATTGAATTGTTGCTTTATGATCTATTCTAAAGAATGAAATTGGCTTAACAAGGGTAAGTGCATGTCAAAACAAAGGATAAAAAGGGAGAGAAGTATGGTCAGTCTTTTTTTCCAGGCCCAGCTCTGGTGTTGAGTTATTTGTTATCCAGTAGTTTAGGGGTAAGAGAGGGGAGGCTCAACTGAGTTTCCTGCCACTCCTTTTCCCCCAGCTACTCCAGTGACCATACAGTTGCTGAGATGCCCTTAGTTTCTTCTTTGGACAGGTTTCTGTCTGTGATCAGTGCCAAAAACTCTGCTAGTAGGCAAAGCCAGAACAATGCTATGGCCAAGAGGAACAGTTTCTTGTGTTCGGCAGAAAACTTTTCCAGTTAAGACTGGCTAATTAAACCCTAAAGCAGTTTTTGATGGATTTGTTGATATCTGTTAAATTCACAAAGCAATTGCTTTTGACCGCACCCTACTTGAAAAATACTGCTCCTAATTGTCAAATAAAGTTATTGCAGATCCAGTATTGTCAACTAAAGTGGTCACTGAAAGCAGGCAAGTACGCAATGGAAGAAGATCCTTATGCTAGTTCTATACATCACTCGTGCTACTCAAAAACTCCGTGAGGTTACTCATCTAAGAACACTAGTAGCCATTCATAACATGCACGTAATATTCTGTGCATGAAAATATTATTAATTTCAAAACCCAGGACAATAAAACCAAAGGGTTATGGATTGAGTTACGTTAAATATTGTTGATACTATGAAACATGTAGCTTATTGTATTTTTAAACTCTGTTCTACAGCCTGTGATAAGATAAAAGCTTCTTTTAAGAGTTTTCCAGGTATGGTAAAAAGAAACAGAATTTGGTGCTAAACACTTGCTTAGATACAGTTTTCTTTTGTGGTGTTCAAAATCCATCTTAAGAAACTCATGCGATGGATGATAATTTTACTAGTATCGTGAAAAACAGAGATTGTAAGCAATCTAGTCTAAAAGTGATGAGATTGTACAGTTATGAACTTTTCCATCTATTGAAAATAATATTAGAAATACTATTTAATAGAGAAAGGCCCTGTGTTTTATTAGCAGCACAGTCGTAATAATATCCAGTCTTTCTGCGGTAATGTTTTTCTCAGCCAATAGGAGAACTCCTAAGCTTGCAGTTACGTGTTTTCCTGTGTTTATTTGCCAAAGAAGTGATGAAGTCCAGTGGTACAAAATAAGGGAAAGAATGGACTTTTTTCTTATTAGAGTATGTGTGTGTATTGGAATAGAGGAAAAAGTTGGGATAATTAAGGGTTTTACTAATTGTTTAGTATTTGTGATAAACACAGAAAAATTATGTATAGATTTTTTTTTTTCATTTTCTTTGAAAATTTCCAGTATGGTCAATGAAATAAATATCTTAAACAATAAACAAAATGAGGAGGAGTCTTGCAAAAGCAGCGTTTCTGCTTCCTGCTTCTGTTTTTATTTTTAAGACTTAGGATAAGATTATATTTTCTTTCCTGGCATGGTAACATTACAGTGGTGGCATTATATGCATGGAGAATGAAATATATAACTTAATATTCAGCATTCATTACTGTGGAGCTGGAGGGGAGCATTTGGCACTTTCTTTGGATATTGGCAGGGTAAGTGCTTCTGGACTCTGTGCAGGAAGATTTTAGTGGAAAATAAGTAGGTACTTATTACTACTTTTTGCTCCTCTTGAGATAGAATAATTTGTATCCATCTGAAAGTTTTATCATCTTGACCTCCTGGGAAGGGATGGGAATAGAGGTTGAAAAAGTGATTACTGCTGTAAACAGTTTCTGCAGGGTTTAGAGCATATTTTGCAGAAAAATGTCTGATTTAAGTGTTTCAAGTGCTGGATGAATCATTGTGTTCTTAGGTAAGGTCTAGTATTTAACTGATGCCATTTAACGAAACTTTCCATGCTGATGTTTGAATTTCTCTAGCATTATCTTCCAAACACAATGTTATTTCTTCCCCGTTTGCAAGTTCCTCCACTACAAAAATCATCCCCACGTAGTTATTTGTAGTCTACTCTTTAATAAGAAGAGATCTTACATACAGAAGTTTTTACAGTCCATTTCCTTTTCTGCTTGAAACTGAGTCCACAATTTTACGTGCTTGCCACCAAAGTTAATAGTTATGCAAATGTTTAAACCTGCAGAGGAAATGTTGTTCCTTACCTGAGATAATCAGCGGTTGCCAAAGAAAATAAAAAGAAAAATTTTGAGCTAGTTTTAAAAGTGGCAAAATATATTCACATTTCATGTGATTTGAGGATGTACCTATGCAAGTATCTTTCAGATTTCTTCCTCCTTTTCCTTTTTTCTTATTTCTTTTGTTTTACTTCAAAGGCAAAATTTTTCAAACCTGACTTGGATTTTTGTCTCTTTTTGTAAGAATTTACAAAGGAAAGAGAAAGAAAACATGGATGATGGCTAGTATTTTTCTTGAAAATAGTAACTTAGTAGTTTACTAAGCTTTTTCAATTATAAATCTGATCGCTTCAACTGTATTTAAAAGGACATCGTGGAGAGCATACACAACCATCAATCAGTTCAATCCCTGTTATCTGAAAGAGCGTTTGATTTCAGAAAGCATTCCAGTTGCTTGGCATAGTTTTGAAGATGTTAAATGAGAGTTCCTCTTCCCTTAGCATTATTGACCTTCAGGTGTTCTAATAGGAAGTGAGAATTTAAAATGCTGCCAGTGAATAATAAAAGTACTTAAATCTGACAGCATGTTGCTACTGATAAGGGCTTCGCATTAGATGGCAAAACAGCTTGGTTTCCTTAAGTCGAAGTACAAAACTGCAATGTAGTTTAAAATATCCAGAGTAACTAAATTTAAGAAAGCACTGCAGTTAAACTTCCCCTATGCTTTTCCTTGCTGAAAAAACTCGTCAAGAGACTTTATGTATCTCATATTGCTTCTGTCTTGGATTCTCACCATTTTGCAACAAGGACCAGTGTCTGCTTCAGGTCAGGCATAGCATCTCATTTCATGACCACAGTTTGCTTTAGGAACATGTCTCCTGGGTGCTAGTACAGTACATTTAATGGGAGGTCACAATATGTGATGTATTAGGGCATAGTTCTGAAGTAGCTGTATCAGTGACAACAACAACTGTATCATCGCTCTATTAGCTGTTCATAAACCAATGTATGAATCACTGCTTATCTGCCAATATCAGCAGTCTGCAGCTGGATCTTTGAACCATACTGAAGCGTTTTTTCAGGATATTTTCTTAGTTTCTGTTAAGTTACTTAGAAATATGTATGCTGGCCTGTGAGAAATACTGAGGGCTCAAAAGGTTTGCAGTCTAATCCCTAGATCTTTGGTGGTGTACTTGCATCTCTTATTATCAGGGACTCTGGCTGTTAATGACAATAAAATTCTGAATCTTTGCCTTTATTCCTCCTGTGAATATGGAGTTCCTTGCATTTTTGCTGTTTAGATAATCTTTGCCAACCTTTCCTATATGTGATAGAGTTCATTGGCTCCTTGCTTGTATTCTGTCAGATGGGTATATAGTCAGCACAGTCATGATATTTTTCATATATCTGAATGAAAAGTGTCGGAGAAGGACCTGAAGTCTGAACGATGGCCTGCAGCAGGCTGTGCTCTGGCATCCTGTCTTGTGTTTTGCTGAGCTTTAGCACCCGAGTACATGCGTATGTGCTTTATGGAGCAGGGAGGGATGTAGGCATCTGCTTAAGGTAAAACTTCTGTAAGATGCTTTGCTGAAATCGTGAGTTGGTAAAATAAATATTTCTCTCTTTCTGTCTTGCCTGCCTCTGGAGCAGCTGTCTGTTCCTGTACTCAGTAACTCTTGCAACACTGTGTCACGGGAAGAGTGAAGGGTAACGTGTATGGCTGGGCAGCATCACATCTCTGCAGGCAAACACAGGCCTGATGTAAGAGCCTAGATTTTGGTGTAGTGAGGAAGAGGACTGGGGAGGTGGCAGGTGACAGTGTAGAGGGAAGGGTTTTCAGTGGCACTTTGAGGAGGGCAGTGATCTTCGGGAGGGCAAGAGATGATAGCAGAGATTCCCTCCTCCTGTAGGACCCCACACTTCAAAACAGACTCATCTCACAAGCAGGAGCCCTCTCTGTCTTTGAGAGGAGGACAGAAAATAAGGAAGTCGTGGGGAGTCAGAAGCAATAGGGGAAGGAAGACTTTGACCCTTGTGGCAAGGGAAAGAACCTGGAGGGGGTGAGGTGGCAACTTGTGTTTCAAGAAGGGTTTCCTGCCTCATGCAGAAGCTGCATTTTCTCCACATATCAACCTTCTCCCTGCCTTTAGCCCTTGTAAACTCCTGTGCCTTGTCAGACAGGAGCTGCTAATCCACTTTCTGTGCATCGAGCAGGCGGCTGCCAGGGCAGGCTGCCATGCCTGGCAAACTGCCATGCTGCCGCCTGCCAAACTGGCGGCTGCTGCCGGAGATGGGCGACCGCTGCCCTGTCCAGACCCCTGCAGAGGAACCGCAGCTCCCCTGCTAAAGCGTGTGTGGAGGGGAGGCAGACGCGGGGAGGCAGTTGATGCTCACATCCTCTGCTGCAGATGATACAGAAAACTCTAAAATAGTTGGGGGTAGATTTGTCCCTTGGTGTCATCCTGGCAAACACAGTTCTTTTCTTTGACTAATCAGGATGAGTATAAATGCACCATTTTGATGAGCGATTTCTGGAGAAAACATGTATTTGTACCTCTTCCTTTTGTCATAAACCCCTGTTTTTGAATGAGGCTTATCATTTGTCCAGCATAAAATCCCACATTGTGCCAGCAATCTCAGCAGGTATAACCTGTTTGGATTTAATTTCCAAAGCAAATAATAATTTTTCATACATATATGTTTTCAAGGCAAAGACTCTTCAATGCTTTTTTTTTTCTCCTTTTACAGTTTTAATGTGTTTCTTTGGAGATGATAATAAACCACTCTATCCCAAGTCAGAAATATTTTCACTGTGCCCTGAGAACAGTATCTAGGCAATAGATGTCTGGTTTTGTTTTAACTCAAGTTCTTGTATTTACTTGTTTTATTTTTGTTTTTATATTGTTTCCAGATTTCCTGTATTAGCTTCAGCAGAGGCATGGCTTTCATTTTCTGAGTAATATTTACTAGTTCTGATGTGGATATCTTTATTTAGTTTCACACTTCAATTTTATCAGCATGGAGGAAAAAAAGAATGGGTGATGCCTACCCTTTTGACACATCAGTGACACCAAGGGACTGGTTTATGGAGGAAATCCCTCTCCCCCTTCACATTTTGTTTTGCAAACATTTATTGTGTTCAGTAGAGTCTCTCTTTTTTTTTTTTTAAGGAAATATTAAACCACTTTTGCTTTACAGTTGAAGAGTCACTTCACTGCAATATTTTGTAGACTGTGTATTGAAGTTAGCATGGAAAGATATTAACCTGGCTGAAGTAGTATTGCTTCTTATAACATGTTTGGTTTCCTTAAAGAGCAAATGAGACAATGGCTTCCCATAGATTTATTTGTGGTTGTACCTAGCATCTTTCTCATGCTGTACACTGCCTTTATCACCTGGGGAATGAAATGTGTAGACAGTGGCCTTTGCTTGAGCTGGTGCTTTCCTTGAGTCTCTGTTGGCTTTTGTCTATCCTGAAAAATTAAGTAAAAAGTGAGTCTGGGAAACCTGGCATGAAGATGGTTGAAATTGCTTTAAAAACTGTGGATGATAAAAATGGAAGTGGTTTGGGAAGCACAGCACACAAATTCCACAGTACCACCTGTGCCAACTTTGTGCAGGAAACTATGGTTTAAAACATTTGGCACTTTTTAAAGGAAGCTTTTCCTGTGCACGAGGCAAATAGGAACTTTGTTTATCAGAGCTGAACATGTTGTGATGTTTGCCAATGGATATGGGTCAAGTGCAAGATATCAGTCCATCACTGAGCAATAAAAGAAGACAGATTCTGCTCCAGAAAGTTGCTGAGTTGGAATCAATAAACAGACAAATATCTCTATTAGAATTACATATCTATATATGTTGGTATTACTCTTGTAATTTATGATAGATATTATTAAGAGTGAAGTCTTATGTTGTTTTTTCTTACCTCTCCCCTAAATGAGATGAGAGCCTGAAGTGGCCAGGCTGGAATGCAGCCACTGTGCACAAGTGCATTTTCGGTGTAGCAGGAGCTGTGTTTGGCATTCAGATATTTAGGCTGTGATATGATGCATTAACGCTTTGTCAGGGACTTGTGCAGAAGTGGAGAGAGGTACGTACAGTGGTGCTCTTGCCAGCTCTGCATATAGCTTTCATTATTTATCTGAATCTATCTGTACAGAGCCTGAAGCTGGAAGCCAGGCCAGGGAATTGTTTTGTTGCCTGTGGTTCAGTGTGAAGTGTTTATTTCTGAAATGCAGCAGAGGGTGGTTGGACTTTGATTCCCGGTGCCGGGAAAAGCAGCATGTAAAATAAAAATAAAAAAAAAATCCCAATAGGGCTCCAATCTTTGGAGGCTTTTAGCTAAAAATCTTTCATAAAACTCTAGCAGTGGTATGAATTACACACCCAGTTTTTGCCAAGTCTGAAGAGTAAGTTTTGGAAAATTCCCAGAAAATTTGAAAAGATACATAGAGTGTCTCCAGGCTGGCTGAAGTTTCTCTCAGAAACTGCTAAAAAGGGGAATAAAAGTTTTGATTCATACCGTTCCACTGATTTATTAAAATAACTTGTTAAACAAAAGAGTTTAAACAATGTTGTTGCGAAATGGATTGAATGATTCAATTCTCTCATTAGGGAATTGAATGGAGGAATCTGGGGCTGTATTTGCGCTGATGCTGAAGACTTCCCTACAAGCCAGCTCTAGATGGGTAATTGGCCATTCAGGCTAAGGTTGTAGAGGTAACCACCCCTGGTACCAGGCACAACGTGCCTTGCTGTGTCCCTTGATGCAGGATTGTGGCTCCTCAAACAATGGCCAATCTTGGTTTAGGAAGAATTTTTATTTTCTCTTTTTTTTTAAAGTTCAGGTGCAGTAGCTCTTTGGTGTGGTTTTCTCCGAGTTTCTCATGTTACAAAATGAATTTATTCTTAAATATTGCATGTGAAGAGTGCACGTAAAGCAGAAGATAAATAATGTGAGGTGCATAAAGCTACAAAAGTTTTAATGTGAACAGGAAATAGAAACTGAACCAAATTATTTTATGCCGTATTGTAGGTAGGATTGCAAATAAAGCATGAAATAATTTGGATTGCAACTGTGCATGAGTGTAACACGCACCCTTAAAAACGATAGGGAAAATCCTATACTTTTTTCTGCATGGAAGTGGAGATTTCATCTCATTTCTATAGGGATTTATCAGAAAACAGATGGTCTTTTTCATGAATAATCATTATCACAAAGCAAATATTAATTTTCTTCCATGAAGCAGAGATGCTTTTGTGGTTCAGATTCAGAGACTTGTCCTTGTGAGTGGGTCTCACCTGTTTGGATGTTGTGGCTCTGCAGCTGTGGGACACTCACCAGGGTGGCAGCAGAGCTCTCCCCTGTGGGCAGGAGGCCAGGGCATTACCGTTCCTTTCATCCTCTGATTCTCCACCCTGAGGATGAGCAGTTGTATAGCCTATTGCTCAGAAAGGTGTTTTGTCCTCCTCATTAAAATTTGTTTCACCGGTCATAGAGTTTTTTCCTCAGTTATTTTTTCCTCTAGACTGTATGCAGTCTAGTTTTTAAATGATGTTACTTTGTGGCTGTTCTAACTGACCTTCCCTGCCTGACCACACTATATAGGATCTGCTGCATGCACTGTATTTCTTTCTGCTCCCGTATTATTGATGTCTCTAAGGTGCCACATGACTTGCTTGCTTAGAGGTAGATCTTGGATAATTTCCACTCAGATCAACTCTGTTAAGACCCATTGCTACATCGATACCGGTGCCAGTGTTAATGACTGTTAACAAGCATTAAATAGCACTATGTATTCAGGGCCATTAACTTGTGTCACCGTTGTATTTTGTAAATGACTTCTTGGTGCACCTCTTTAGAAATCTCCCTTCCTTCACCAATATTCTTGGTACACTAATACACCGTTGTATTAGATGTGACCTCTACGCTGTCTTGTAGCTCCCTTCTTCACTTGAGCATTACCATTAATGACTGCAAAATTTTTTTCCTGGGCATTTATTTTCTGATTGTTTGTTTTGGTTTGGTTTGGTTTTCCCCCCACTACTTCCTCCACAGAGTACCTGAAATTTATTTTCCTGAAGAGTCTTTATTTCTTGTAACAACTTACTTCTAGTTGTTTTCAGTAAGATGTAGACTGATTCCATGCTTGTTGAAATCTATGGGGATTGGACAAAATCCACAGATTGGGATATAAGTTACGAAAATGAAATCAAGTATTACAACTAGTGGGAGATCAAACTACCTTTTGCCACCTTTAGCCAAAAATACAGCTAATCATTGCAATCCTTCTTAAAATTTATGTCCCTATTGATTTTTGCCTTACTCCGCAACCCAAAGCATTAAGAATTTAACAAAGAGATCAATATACTTGCACTCTGCCTACGTAAATATTTTCTAAGTATCTGTTGTATAAGGTATTGTATTTTGAAAGAGGTTAGCAGAATGGTTTACATTTTCCAAGCAATATTTATAGATAGCAACCTAATGTTGAAGGGTTAAGTACAGTAATTCTGTATGTGAACCCCTAGGAAGGTGGACCAGACACTTAATAAATCCTAGCTCTCGCTGTTTGTTTGAAGCAAAAGCCTCCTGAGTGTAGTGCACATATTAAGGTTACTATTCCAGTTACCGTAGCAATGTCCGTGAAAGAGGGAGACCTTTTCTCAGTAACACGTTTTTGACTAAGAAAGCAGTCCTTAATATGAGCAAGTATAAACTGGATGTGCTACACCATTACTCTTAGGATGCTACCCTCTAGGACAAATATTTTTACTATGTGAGCAAACCTGAACAGTGGGTTGAGAGTTTTGGAATGATAACAGACAGTGGGTGCTATACAACAGATTTGTGAGTTC
This sequence comes from Pygoscelis adeliae, assembly GCF_000699105.1. Classification (NCBI taxonomy): domain Eukaryota; kingdom Metazoa; phylum Chordata; class Aves; order Sphenisciformes; family Spheniscidae; genus Pygoscelis; species Pygoscelis adeliae. The sequence continues at coordinate 350,828 of NW_008823923.1, read as the reverse complement.
CCTCCGGAATGCCACGCTTTTTTCTGTTATACATGAAGACTTCAGAGATGTATGTGTTTATGCATCAGCAGGTTTATGTACATGCGAAGTGTATTCTTTTCATCCTGTGCCTCCTTGTTCTGTTTTCCCCACTGCCCCTGAGCAGAAGGGTACCTGCTGCCCAGCTGGAGCTGTAGTCCTTTCCCCATGGATTTGGTTTGTAGTGACCCATTAACTTTTCCTTTGGAAGCTGCTGTTTATACGTGCAGCTGGTTTTATGGTCCTTCTTATAGGCTCATTTAAGTCAGCTCTAATTTGCTCATCAACAACTTGATTCTCTTCAAAGGAGTGCTGCGTGGGAGGATATACCCTCAGTCATAGTTGCACGCAGCAGTGCTGATGGCCGATTCTGCCTTGTTCTCATTTATCTAAAACAATTCCTTTTAATTTTCTTCCATTTTCTTACTTATTTGTCTAAATAGACAGCCCTTTAACAAGTGCTCAGTTGTGTTTTGTGGCAGATTAGTAAGCTGTACAGTGTTTAAAGTAGTTATCTTTAAAACCCAAAGTTTTACATTTCTAATCCTTATGTTTTGTTGTCTGTTTGTTTTTTCCTTGAATTAAGAGGCAGTAAAAACAGGGCTTTGTATACCATTCTGGATTGCTTAAATGCTTACGTAATGGATCCATAAAAACTGCATTTTTTAAATATACATATATGTATCTATGGACATATATATGTTTATTACACCTTTAGTCCTTTTTTTTTTTCTTTGCTCTCTTTAGTTGATTCCATTGTGTATTCTCTGATTTTTCTTTTCCTGTTCAAATGGCAGATTTCAGAGACACTGACTCATATTTGCCATTCATTCATCCATTTCCCTGGTCTATTTTGCTTTCTGTGCCATGTGTTCTTTTTCTTAAATGTATGAACTGATCCTCTACCTCAGTGTGGCAAGGCAGTTCAGACACACAGAAATGGGTACCAGGCCAAGGTTATTCTTCATATGAAAATGTGGTTGGTACTTGAATAATTTTGCTTGTTATCTCTTTCAGTGTGATGCAAAAGGACTTTTGGTTTTAGTATGTTTGGGAAAGTGACTATATCTCTATATATATTTAGGTCACATATTTAGGTTTCTTTCAAGTGTCTATTCGGTGCATCAGTTCTGTTAAATTCTCCCAAGAAGTGTTTGTGTTGAGCAGGAGGAGATGGCACAAGTGTTACATGGTTTTGATCCAAACTGCATCCTGTTGCAATTTGGACCTATTCCTTTTAGGTACATCAGGATTAGAGGGGAAAGGCACTGGAGGAAGAAATCTACAGAGTAAAAGTATAAAACAAGTAACAACAAAAACATAATGAGAAAAAAGGAAAACAATGGGGTAAAGAGAAAGCAGAGGCAGAAATGAAGGGACAGTCCAATGGAGAGCACAGAGACCTGTTAGCGCTTCATCAGTGCGACAGGACATGTCTTTCCCATTAAGGACATCTCTTTATTCTGTAACTCCAGGCAGCTTCTGGGAAGACACGTGTAGGCAGTGAGAATTTCCACTTAATTGTAGTGTTTCTGATCTTTGAGAGGCAAGAGCTGGCCCTAGTGATGAGCAGGAGACGTAAGGCTGGTGCTAAAGGCACTCATGATGTATCACTCAGGTGGCCAGCCCCGAAACTGGACCAAAGCCATACTATCGGCCTAACCCTGCTGACACAGTGCCTCAGGAGCATCCGGTGGGGCGACCTGCCTGCCATTTCGTCTGGCCAAAAGTTGCGTGTTACAATTGTAGTTATGTCTTCATTTGGGGATGTGTGAAGTGCAGTGAGAACAAAAGTGCTATAAACTTTAAATTATTACATTTTTGACAGTCTGATTTAATTACATTTTTAATTTACTGTTGCAGAAATCAGATGTGGCCCCCATACTGTCTGTACGAGACTGTAGAGTTGAGATGAACCAGAGGCAACTTGGTATTTGCTTGTTTATCCAGTCTGACAAAGTTTCTAGGCAGTTTGTGCGCGGTATTTTCCAACTAGTAATCATCATAGCAACTATGTATCGCTTTGCCAAATCTGTAAACACAGATTGATTTTGATCCATTAATAACAAACCCATAGCCTCTCTAGTGAGATAATTAAATTCTGGGCACTTTGTTAAAATAAAATTGCTAAAACAGGGGACCAGGAGAAACAATCAGGTTTTTGACGGAACTTAGATATTGGTCTCCCATGCTGAGAGCGATTCAACTTCAGCCCAGTTTTTGCTGAGGTCTTCCATGCTATTTTTCTCCTCAGGGAAAAAGCAAATCTTTAGTTTTGAGAGGGTTTTTTATCCGTAGTTGAGAACTTACTTGATAAATGAAGACCATCTTATTTGACAAGTGCTTCAAAGGGAAATGTAGAGTGTACTTTCTGTATTTGCAGCCTATTTTAAGCATATGGCTGGCAAATTTTCTTCTGCATGTGGAATATTGATTTTTAAGTTCAGGTAAAGCTACTTGGAAGCCTAAAGTTTGCTGCAGGTCTGTGAATTGCAATTTGAAAGTAAAAATTGAAAGTACTTGAAGCTTTAAAAATGTGCCCATGAAAACCGAGGAGTTGAGAGTCCTCATTGTAAGTAATAGCAAAATAAACATCAAGCAGGTAAGTTAATCTATTTTATTGCAGGCACTACATGAGAATTAGTTGTAATAGCTTCAAAAGTATTTGAAGTTATTGACCCCATCCTAGAGAAGCCACCTCTAAAATAAGAAGGCAGCTTCTTTTCTTTTTCTTCTTAGACCTGGAGTTATGTCCTAAGTCTTGTCTGCCAGAATGGGTCTGTTAATTCTGTAACGATGATTCAGATATTTATGTATTTGTTGCCAGGATCTTGACTGAGACAGCTCATCTGTAAAGGTCACTAGGCAACTTTTCAGGTACTCCTGGCATGATTTAGATTCAAAGTGACAATTATGGTTGGCTGAAGATATTTTTGTCAGAAAAGTTTTCTGACAATTTCTTTTTTTAGTCTTCACTTGCAAGTTTTGTATGAAGCAGTGTTGCATAGAAGCTTTGTGAAAAAGGTGTAAATAGTTCACTTCAGCTTTCTCACATTTTGGATAATGTGATTTTTTTGTTTTGTTTAAATGTTGAAATCTTCTCTTTAGTATAATCATTTCATTTTGACATTTCTCTGTTATTCTAATGTATTTTATATTATTTGTGCACACTATTTTATTAACGAAAAAATGCTGTATTTTGGTATTATCAGAGTGAATAGTTCAATACTTAAAAACAAGTATTCCAATATATCCTATTTGAAATTCTGAGGAATCTTTTCTTTAAAAAAAAAAAAAAGATAACATTTTCAATTTATTCTAATTTGGAATAAAAATGCTTGCACTCTCCAATATTTTATTTTCTAGTCATCTCTATGGGCAATTAAGAGAAGGAGGCTCCAAGCCATATTCTCAATTACAGCCCCAAACCACGTTATAAATAACCCAAACTATGATGTCACGTTCCATGCATGGAAATCAATTGCAGAGTTAATATTATAACCTGCAGCATTTCCATTGATTTCTGATGGATTCCAGATGTATAGAGATATGGAAATGGGCTCCCGTTATGAGATGTTTCAAAGGTGGATGCTAGTTCTTTGCTTTCTGAGTAACTGCACATGTGATGAAATTTATGTAAGTTACGAATTTTTATCTTTTTTCCATTTTCATACCAGCGTTGTACCTTGTCCTCCTACAGGCAAGGACTCACTGTTTCAGCAAGTTAGTCCTTTCTTTTTTTAGCAATTTAAAATGATCATATAAAGTGTTACATAAATGTTCCTCTCTGTTTTAATACTCCGTTCTCTTTTCCAGCTATTTCTTGAGCTCCTATTGTGGTAAATTGTTGGTTGAAAACAATTTGGCCTCAAAACTCTATTTTTGAAGACCTTGATTAGCCCATGCATGTTACTATAATGGAAATAATAACAATAGTTCTACCGTATTATTCCAGTAGAAGTTATAAAGCTAAATTATATTTTTAACTACTTAGGTAATGTCTGAGGGCAAAGAGTATTGAAAAAGAGCTGAAAGTGAAGATGCACAGATTTTTTTACTTCAGGTACTGTCGTTGCGCCCTCCCCCCCATTTGGTATATAGTAGAAGTAGAGGCAGACAATATGACTTCCAGGGCTAAATGCTTTCTGTCTCATTACCATCTTCAGAGTGATCTTTTACTAATTTTAACCAAACATTTTTTTAGTATAGGATGTGTCTATCCTGAGTACTGCAACACACAGCCATTGATTGCCTCACCACTAGATTAAAATATACTCTGAATTAACAGTATCTTTTACTCTGTTCCTCGTTACGAAAATGAACAAGTCTGAGTGTTCAATAAATTGCATTCGTTTGTGTGACTGCTTGGTGCTTTTTTGGGTTAGGTAAGGCTAAACTCTGAGGAAATAAAATTACTTTTGAAATATAGTTTGTTTTTATCTGAGAGTAAGACTTCCCAGAGATGAGAGCAAGAAAACCGTATTAATGAATAGCTTGAGTCCTGGCTGGTTTGTGGGACTTTCTGAACACCATGTTGAAGACAGTCCCTTTGTTGAAAACCATGAAATTTCCTAATTGCCAACACTGGTAATGTGTTGAATGAAATGTTATTTTAGTACTTAGTAAGGCTATTTGTGGAGACTGACTTAGTATCCATCTTATTCTCTGCTTCCTGTTTTTGTTTAGTAAACATAGAAAGCTTCAGAGCAAAACTTATCAAACAATTTTATTCAATAACTTGAACTACGTACATTGATATGTCTGTAGCTACTCAGTGAATACCTGTTCTTTTAGTACCTAGTGCTGAACTTCAGTACATTATCATAATGAGATACATTTTTAAATTGTTATGGAGATTCAAAAAAGGATATATTTCAGTTTAAATGAAGTCAGAATATATGGATATTATTTTTGAATTAGAATTTCAAAAAGGCTTGGGAGTTTTTGTTATTTCTAGTAAATGTAATGCCTCTGCTGAATAACAGTTTATAATGTTTTATTTGTGGAATAGAAAAAAGAAATATTTGCATAATAACATAAAACTTGATTTGTCGGGAGTGCTGAACACCTGCAACTCACTATGTTGCTTTTATATATACTAATTTAAACATAAGACTTTGCAAAATAGCATTTGTTCTTTCTTAGGTATGAAAGAATTTAGGGAATTCCTTGTTTGGAAGTTGCCTGTGTGTTAGTCGATGTTTAGACAAGTGTGAAGAGCTCAGGGCTCAGGAAAAGCATTTGGCCTTCTACCAAATAAGGAACCTGATACCGAGAAACTATTTAACAGCCACCGACAGCGCTACTAAATGCGCAGTGCTGACCACAGGGAAACTCTGCTTTGATACGGCAGGCAAAGATGGTTTGTTGCATGCCTTTTCAGGAAGGTGTTTTGTTATGTTTTGTTGTGTTCTTTTTTTAAACAGTGTTGAAGCTTGTGCTGGAATAAGAACTGGGCTCTAATTTTTGTGGGGGTGGTTAGTCTTAATGAACAAATAGTGTCAGAAAAGAGAGATAGGCATCTATAAGACTAAGTCCTTTCCTTGAGAGTTGATCATGGCCTCCCTCTTCCCCACTCCTCAAGAAGGGATAAAGCTTACTGCTTTGTCAGAGTATTTACTGAATAAATGAAAAAAGTATGTATGAACTTGTTTATTATTTTAGAAATACCATCAGTTCACCGTCTTTATTAGGACACGAATAACTGCATGTTCATAGAATCATAGAATAGTTTGGGTTGGAAGGGACCTCTCAAGGTCATCTAGTCCAACCCCCCCCACCGTGGGCAGGGACATCTTCAACTAGGTCAGGTTGCTCAGAGCCCCCTCCAACCTGACCTGGAATGTTTCCAGGGATGGGGCATCCACCACCTCTCTGGGCAACCTGGGCCAGTGCTTCACCACCCTCAGTGTAAAAAATTTCTTCCTTCTATCTAGCCTAAATCTACCCTCTTTTAGTTTAAAGCCATTCCCCCTTGTCCTGTCGCAACAGGCCCTGCTACAAAGTCTGTCCCCAAATAGATAATCTACATATACCAAAACAGTTTGCTGGTGGACAAGATCATAACGATTCCTTGGAGAGTATTAAATAAGGGACTATAGACAGGAATCACCTGATTACATCTTTACCAGAACAGTAGTGAAAAGTTCTTTCAATAATGGGATTTTTTAAAAACATTTTACAATGACAATCTTTAATTATAAGGGTAATTGTTTTTACTGCATTTTGCAATGTATTTTTTTTAAACATAATGGCAACCTGATTTCCTGCATTCAGTCCTTCCAGTGAAGGAAAAATCTTTCCTAAGTGCATAATTTGAATTTAAATGAATGCAAACCTTTGTACTCAGCTTGCATAGCATGCGAGTGATAACTTAAGAAAAATACAGCTTTGTGACACACTGATTACTTCTGTAAAGATAGAAGTATATTCTCCCTTTGATGAGTGTGTCTAACTTCCATTAGTGTTAATGGGAGTTATGCATTTACGCTTTGAAGAGTCTACACTCCAATTAATTATAGCACTTTAAAGAAAATGTGAGATGTTATTGAAAGTAGAGATTCTTTAGCGTTGAAATGTTTTTTCTGAGTTTCTATCCTGTTCCCTCTTCTATGTGAATGCTTTGACATTGACTGACACATTGTCATGAAATCTTGTAAATACTAGTATCGTGTTTAGCTGAAATTACATTGTGACGTATCGATAGTTAAAGTCATCTCACATCTGGTTCTTAGATATCTAGCCTACCTCCTGTTGGTCTTGTTTTTCCCCTGTTTACCTTTAGCTGACAGCTGAATAACTGTTCCATTAAGTTATCAATTCCAAGGTTAACCTCAGATCAAGTTTTATCTGACTGAAGTTGAGATAGATGAGCGAGCTGTGTTCCTTCTGCCTTTCCTTAATTTTCCTGTTGTGAGCAGAAACCAATGAACATCAGAAAACAGATAAATTGTCCCCGAATCCTGTGCTTCAAATCTGATTGCAAACAGGAAACAGCACTCGAGAAAAGGCTGAATGGCTTTGAGGAAAACAAGGATGAGTTGTTGTTAGTAGTCACTCATATTGAAGGTGATGCAGATGCAATAAGTTCATCTGGAAACTAAAAGCAGTTAAGCAATTTACTCTTTAAACAGATAGGTAAATGTGGAAGATCAGCACAAAGTGAAAGAAGATGAATCAGTTTGACCAAAGAGACCTAATATTTCTTCCCAAAAGTAGTTTATGAATATTAGTCGCTCTTGCTTCTCCCTGATGTATGACTTTTAGAGCTGCCCAGGCATCTGACAAATCCACTGTAACATTGAAATTGCCCTGTGAACCACAGAGGTTATTTGGGGGTGGAGGAATAAAAATTGCATTCAAACCCTGACTCACAGATCTCAGACCTGAGTAAGATTGATAAGGACGTAACGATACTTTTCATGTTTATTCTTGTTCACCCACAATGTAAAATTTGCAGCTCAACTTTGCCACAAGCTGGAGTTGAGTCCTCAAAAGTCTTTTTTGCTCTTGGCCTGAGGGACTGTGTTGGTGGCAAATGCATCACCTAGAGTATCTGCCAGAAAGTGGGAGCAGGTTTATGGTATCTGCAAAGCAGAAGACTAACTGTTTAGTCCAAAATATAGAAATAGACAGAGGATGTACAAAGAGATGCAGACAAGAAAGTAGACTTTCTGCTAGGGTGAGAGAAAGGGAGAAAAGGCTTTGCTGGATAAGCCATAGCAACTTCAAATCAAACCACACCAAACCCACAAGTCTAAAATGTGCAAGAGAGTGGAAGGGCAAAAAGAAAAAAAAACACATACTTATCCTCAGCCTTTCATTTGGTGGAGAATGCACACTACCATTTCCTTTCTAGTGGTGGTAGTTGTTTGGATGCAGCTCCCATTGAGCAGAAAAACAGAATTTATGGACCCAGGCTACCCAGAGGTTGTCGGAATTCAGCTTATTTGACAGCTAGAAGAGAAGGCAGTCACTGCCTCCGCTGGTGTGAAAGGAGCAGAAGGAATGGCTATTACACATTCTAGAAGCCTCTAATAGCAGCCTCAGTGAAACACTGCACAGCTAAGGTTAGATGGGACAGATACTTCATGCTTTCCTGAAGTACGTGGAGCAAGAAAGTTGCCAGTCGCACAAGAGAGAGTGACTCGGTGCATAGTTTCCTCTCTGCTCTTCATGACCTGTTTGAATAAAGTAGCTACAGGCAGGTGAATGAGAAGTCAACAAAGACAGACTTGGGAATGAGGATTATGATACTGCCAGACTGCAAAGTCAGTTTTTGCTGCAAGGGCAAAATCCTCAGTCTGTTGAAATGCGATTGCAAGGAGCCACCAGAGTAATCTCCATGACTGACCAACCCCCTGGCCAAAACAGTTAGCAGGACTGAGGTTTTTCTTCGTTATATTATATGCCTAGAACCACAATATTTTGTGTGTCCTACTGTGTCTGTTATGTATTCTTACTTTATATTTAATGCTAAATTCTTCTACGATACCAGAGTTTTCTAAAGAGAGTTTAGGCTGAAATTATGGTGCTTCATTATTAAATTAATTCCACTTGTTTATTCTAACATTAAACGAGGACTACATTTTAGTATTAGATGTTTTGTCTTTTCCTGACACACTGAACTCCATTTATGGATGCTGTTTCTTCTTGTCTCCAGTTTCTTACTGTCCAGCACATGTATTTTCTGCATTTAGAGAGATGTCTTTTATTTTTATATTTGTGTACTGAGTTCCATGAGAGAATTATTTTCTCTTACTGGCTCAAGTCAGGCTATTACCTGACTACAGAGTTGATGATGAAAATCCTGACATCCTTCACCACAGCAGTGTGAATGTGCTGATATGATAGTTTAGTTTGAAAACATGTAATTATGATAATGGCAAAAGAGCAAGTCTTTATGGGGACTTAGATTTCCTTCCATAATGCAAACAAAAGACTCTCAAAATGTAAGTTCTGTTGTTTCATCTATTATAATAGACAATTAATCAAGACGCAGCGAGAAAACTATGCTGATAACAGTAAAAGCTGGCACGTATCTTTCTAATTTGTATTGCAACAAGTTGAGAGATGTAATCGCAACAGAGGAGGATGTTTAAATAAAATTTAGAGCTGTGGTATGAAATGACAAAGGGAAGAAACTGAGAGTTAAGGATGATGTTTTGTCTGATTTTAAAGCAGCTGTGAAATGGAAAAAGACCATCTCAGTGGCATGAGTTCTGCTGAAACAGATGAGCTGTCAGCCCTAACTACAAATTTCTGGCTTGGTATTTGGTTATGATATATCAATTGCACTAACAGGATATAGTTTGATCTGTGATTTTCTTGCTTTTATTGTTCTTCAGCACAATTGGAGAATGGATTAAAATGCTTTTATTTAAAATGGGAACAAGCTGGCAAAGCTTACCTGCATTGAGACTGATTTATTAATATACATATAATATATGAACTACTTTCTTATATACTTGTCTTTGTCTACAGATACTATGTTTAATTAAGCTTAAACCATTTTTGATTTTTGTATCAGAAACCAAGATTGCTGGTAATGGGTACATTAGAACTGTAACATAAACAAAAATAACTTTTTTTTCTTCTACAAAATCGACTGTTATACCTGAGTTGGGAGATAAGCCAGCCTTTTTTCCTGTGTGTGTAAGCTGAAAATTTCTCTTAAATGAAGAATGGAGCGTGAAGTAAATCTCTGTTTGGTTCTTCATTGAGTGCCATATGCTACTATAATCCCTAGTCTTTAAAGAGCACTTGGGTGTTACAACGCATATTTTCATTAAAAAAAAAAAAAAATTCTTCTGTGAAACAAAGTTTACGTGAACTAGTAAGTCATTACCTAGTAGTAGGCTGCAGTTCCTCCCTTTGCATCAGTGCAAAAAGATCTTTTTCCTTTCA
>NW_008823923.1:311941-340892 GCF_000699105.1 Pygoscelis adeliae | reverse complement strand
GGAACCATGGAAATAATGTCCTCAATGCAGACGTGCATCATCTCGATAGCACATTTTCCTCCATAGATACTCAGGTGCTTTATCAATGAGAAGCACAATCACTATTCCTGGTCTGACGTGAGGAAATTAAGGCATAGCACTGAAGAAATGAAAACGATAGTTGAAGAGAAGGAAATTATAAACTCTATATTTCCAGGGTTGAGATGGCAAGAGATTGATTTAGGCTGTGTCTGTGTTAATGAGTAGTGCGGGCCTGTAGGAGAGGATTTTCAAAGTTAATCAGCTGGTGCTGATAACAGGGATGTTTTATTTCAGACCAGCTGCAGTCTGGTTGCATAGATGGAAGGGTAACCGCATGCTGAAATCCCTGCCCTCCTGGAGAAATTTAGTTTCACCATGCAGGACTCCAGTTTGTGTGCTCCAAGATTGCTCTGTGATGTGAAACAAAGCATGGTTAAAGGGAGACAAATCAGATTGAGACAAGCGTCTGCCAGGAACGGTTTAGATATAGCTGGTTCTAAGCAGTGCAGGGGAAGTTGCAGGAGGAGGAGATCAGGGGAAGAAGGAATTTGAGGGAGGGCAATACATGCTTTCTTGGCGTCTTTTCTGGTCTGTCTTCTCTGATTTTTTACGTTCAGAGGCTTTTCCTAGCATCACAGGGGAAGAGAGTGTTCCTGGGAAGTGAACTCAGCTTTCTTCACTCCCTTTCCTGTGATTTCATTATTGCAGGACATTCCTCCCCATGAGGAATATTGATTAGCCTATGAAATCCATCATGAACCTTGTTATGGTAATTTATCTCTATACCTCTTGGATATTATGGTGATGACTACCTTGCAATACCAAACCCTGAGAGAAATACATTCCAGGGTTGAAAAACTTTCCTGCAAAACAATAGAATGACTTTACCCAAAGTTCTTGGGTAACGATTAAGGGTAAAGTTAAATAAAAAAAAAATCTGCCGATGTAACTTAGATAATATGTATATTAAATCTTAAAGGATATGCCTATGCTACTGGTCTGTTTTAATTGGACTTAACTGATTACCAAGAGTAATCCACAAATGTTTGTGGTATGTCAGATTTACATTTACAGTTGTGTGCTTAACTCAGTGTAATGGCTATTTAATTAATTTGAATTAAAAGGAGAACTTGTGCTGAATGGTCTTTTTCCATTTCATCTCATGATGGCTCAGAGGTGCCAAGGTGTTTAATCTGAAGCCGTGCAGTTAATCACACAGTGACTCAGGGTGGATGACTTTCATGAAGTGGGATGAAAAATCTGTGCTGCATAACTTCTCTGATAAAGCCCAAATATTCTGAATTACAATATGTAACTGCAAAGCCTATTTTTCTCTGTGCTGTTTTTTTCAGGACTGGATGCAAAGAAAAGGGATACTCAATGGCCTAATGGCAATCGTATGTTGTTAGGGTTTTTTTTTTTTAGGTACTGAACACTGTATGTACTTTTTCTTAGGCATGTGCCCAACATTGTGCATGAAACTGATTTTTATTTAATAAGGTTACTTTAAGCTAACATTTAAGTAAAAAGTAATTTTTTAAAGTACATAGTAATTGACAGACATTTTAAACTTGAATTTCTTGAAAAGCGCTGATTATTGTGATGCTTTTCCAAAGAACATACGCACTCATGTTTCCATTGAATGAAGCTTTCTAAAGATTAAATACATGTTATTGGAAGGGAGCCACCTCTTACCCTAGCCTCAATATGTAGTAATTTTGTTGTTGTGTGGCATTTTTAAATAAGCAGTTCCCCAAAAAGCTAAAAGCAAAAAATTTCAAGTCAATATAAAAACAAATAATCATGGCATCTTTGAATAATAATAGCTTACAACACTATCCAGACCTGCAATTCTTTTTTGGTATCAAAGTATCTTTTCAATGACCAATGACCTTTTTTTTCATATACACCTATCTGTCAGTGTCTAAATGTCAGTATTTAGCACTTAATGGAAGAAAATGTGATTGTGCTCTAACCAGTAGCAAAAATATTGAGGGAATTCAAATCAAGCTGCTTGAAGGGAGTTGCTGTAACAAATGAATTTCAGTAGCTTTATTAAACCTCCATACTTTCCCCTGCCCAACGTGTGCTGCCTTATAAGTGAATGGTGAAGTTTAGATCAAACTTAAAGAAATGTGCCGAAGCTGGAGAAATCAATAAAAGCCACAGGAGTTTGGAATCCTTGTGTGTTATTCAAGAAAGGGGGTTTCTTCCTGAAAAGCTAGATGTTTCCATGCACATCAGCACCCAATGAGGCAGAGCTGCTAAAACAAAGCAAAGAATAAGTAGAATAATGTCAGAATGCTCACTGCCTGTGCCCTGCTCCCTGCTGTACCTGCTAAGGTAAGCACTGTTTCCAGGAAATGTGTTAAATCTTTAAATGATTCTGTGAAATAATTCCAAGAGAACTGCTCTGCAGAAAATGCCGTTTGCCCACAGGGAGGTAATATGAGGCAAATCCCTTACTCTGTAGTTGGTGAGGTATCACAAATTTAGAGCAGTCTGATTTTAGATGACAGTGTATTCACACAGAAGCAAGTGCAAATTTGAAACCCAAGGATAAAATATTTGAAACTGGGGTTTCTTTTATTTTACAACTCTGTTAAACAACTCTGTTAATAGATTTTGGGGGATACGTATATTTTGCCTCACTCACACTGGTTTCATGCAGCACATCTCTAGGGATTTCAAGTGTTACTTTATTGTTTTCTGTAGCAATAAACTTAGACTGAAATATTCTTTGTCTACAGGCTCACTCTTGCCTGCTGATGGTATAACAGTGAGCCTAACCAAGTCAGACTGGCATTTTTTAATTACAAAGCTATGTGAAGAAGTGAAAAATTCAAGAAAGAGTCCTGTATTCCACCATGCAATTGGAACACTAGGTATGCAGGTATTACCTTTCTCCAACAGCGTAAAGAGTTAATAGTTTAGGTTCTTTACTTAGAAACTGTGATGTCACCTTATGAATTGGGAAGAAAGGCACAATTTCATGAACGCTGTCTTCTTCAAGCAGACTATGTTTATGGAAATGACCAAAATCCTATATTTCTGCAAACAAACAAGAGTCCCATTTCTTTTCTTCCTGGAAGCTCGTGTCACGTCTAACTGAAACCTGAGTATAAATCTGCTTCCTTAGCTTTGGCTTTTGTTAGGTTTTCTCTGTGGAAAAGTCTGTTCCAGTTTGTTCAGGTGTACCCAAAATGCGGCAGGCGGAAATCCTTGTTAGCTGTGGAGAGCTGTGGGGTAAGAACTGTGTTAGTGCAAGCAGGTCAAAGGCATGAGAGAGGTCAGCCCTTATAGCTCTTATGACTCATTGCAAGAAGCTTGAATCTGTTCCTCAAAGCATAATAAGACATGCTACATGCTTGGCTATTGAAAACTACTGACAGCCTCACTCCATCAATTTTAATGTGGCAGGGATAAGTGCAGAAAACCCTTAGGTGAGTATCCTGTTCAGATACAGGATTAGTGATGTGTTTCGTGGTAGGTGGTTCTCCCAGAGGTTATTTGTTTTTTAGGCTTACTCTTTACAATGGGAATCTTTAAATATTGTTTTGCTGGGGACATAATAGTATTTTCTGACAGGAGGAAACAAGCTGATTAAATGGCTAAAGTAAAACTGTTAGTGCTGCAGTAAATTTTTAATTCAGAAATTCATGTGTGCTGCAGAGATTTTGGATTCCATACGCTCAGATCAGCCATCTCATTTATGTGTTGGTGTTGTAGAATGTTGGTCATAGCTGGAGAAGAAATGACTGTAAATCAGATTACAAGAATTTATTTGTATTGATTATCTTACTTTTCCCCAGCACACAAAGTGGGAGGAGGTGGATGTAATCTTTGTTTCCTAACAATCTGAGAACAAAGAAGGAGCACCTCCTTATTAAACTAGAAAATGGGTGGGCTGAATGCACATGTAGTGCTAGTAACACCAGTTACATGGTTGAATCCAAACCAGTAGGCACCTGAACAAACAGGGGTTTCCAAAAAACGATGATCTCTTTTTTTCTTTTCTTCCTACAGGATAATTTTAGGGAAAATGTGTAACACTGTATGTAAGAAGCATGGAGAGTGGAAGAAAATTCAGTTATTAACTAACACGCTTATTTTTACAGGACCTGTAATGGGCAGCATCTTGTAGGGACACCTGTAAAAACAGACCTTTCATAAAAGCCTTGCAGCCTAAATTTAGGTGAAGGTCAGAAGCGATTGCTCTCGGGAGCACTAATGAGTAAGACACATGGTTTCTTAGGCAGTTGGGGTTAGGAGGGAGGATACCAGGCTGTGCAAGAAAAATGCCAGTAAATAATTCTACATTTGTGGATTACATCAGTCTGAGCATAGTTAGAAATGTGACAGGTTGTACAGCTTGGTTTTCTGAATGTACTACTCAGTTTTCTGTAGAAGTGCAGCTTCCCTTATTAAGAACAGGCCCCCTGTGATGTGAGGTGTAACACGTGCCCGATAGTGTTGCTTTGCAAATTTTTTGATTAGTATTTCAGCTCTCCGTGGACAGATTGTTGAAGGACTTCTGGGCAAGCATTTTTCTATTTCCTCTGAAAGTCTGATGATTATCTAATAAGGCATTTGTTAGAAGCCACTCATAAGTCAGAGTCCTACAAAAGTGTTTCTAGCTTTTGTCAGGATACCTCAGACTTGAAAGTTGTGGTTTTTAAGTCTGGACTAAAACCTTCAGTGAAACCTAAGCAGAGCTCAGTTCTAGACACTCGAAGCACGATGATTGTCTTGCATGAACAGTTAGTACTATAAAAGCAATTGTTAAACAAATACATTTTATTTTATTAAAAAAATGGATATACCATATCTTACATGGTATTGTAAGATATGCATGTGTAATATGTAATATCAAATATTATGTAATATATCATATGTATGGGTTAATGGCATCACTTAAAAATCGCATCACCGGTGCTCCAATACAAACGACTGACAATTACAGGAAGGGAAAAGCAGTGGGCTCTGTCCTTTTCCCCCTAGATACAGACTTGCTGTATTTATTCCCAGTGGGGTGGAGGATGGTGACAGTGAAGCTAGTGGTGTCCTGCCTCACTTCACAGCATAGATGTGACAGAAAGATGAGCTCTTCCGGAGACGGATAGTGTCCTCTTTGGAATTATGGCCTTTTCATAAGATAAATATTAAAAAAGTGTGTGCAAAGTGCATGCCAGCTTAAAAAAAAATAATTAAAAAAAAAATTTAAATTTACAGAGAGCATGAAGGCAGGCATGTAGTAGTCTGATCTACCAGAAATCCAAAAGTAGGTAAGCTCCCCTGTTTCTGGGAAATCCCATTTAATTCTGATCCGGAGACTATTAGACTATTATGATTAAAATCGGTAGGACTTCTGCCACATTACTTGAGGTTATGCTTTCACCATAAATCTAACTTTGCGCTGTCAGAGCTTTGCTTAGTCTAATTACCACTTGCCTCAAGATCTCCTATGACAGCAAGATCAAAAGGTTCATTATATGTTCTGGAAAATCTTTATTCTATCCATATTATGTCTCCATTTTAATGTAATCAAGGAAACACTTCTCTTACAGAGAAGGAAAACAATATAAATGTTGTTTGTTACTGTACTTGAGGCATTATTCTATCATCTTTTTTTTCCTGAATGGAGTATATTGTCTGTAAATTTTTTTAGAAGTGGAAATTTGTGTTTCTAGCTGTATTCTTTTGCTTTCCATGGATTCTTTTGTGTCATAGGTATAGGAAATGAATTGAAGATGTACCTCTATGAAATGGCTATGTTTTTAACATGTCTTTTTCAACACATCTGTTTTCCTTATGCAGTTTGATTGTCACCGTCAGATCCTGTACTGCACTGAAAACACAATATATCTGGTTTTCTTCTGTTTTCTTTTCCTAAGAAATTACAGTTAATTCAGAACTCACTCTTGTAAACACATTCTTTAAAATGTTCTTCCCAGTGTACGCTCGCTTGTGCTTGTCTTTGCTGATAGCATTTTGTTCCCAGTTTTGTGGGTTGTTGCACTTTACTGGAAAATAGAAGGGGGAGCGTTGAAATGCACTGTGAATGTTGTAATATAATCTGTTGTCTGGACAGAACTGTCAGGTGGTGGGATATAAAGTTGGTCTTCACAGCACAAACTTGGACTCAAATTTGTGGTTCTGCCTGAAGACCAGCCCCAACCCCAATTCCACATGCAGATGTAGTGGGTTGGCTACTGATGATGAAACTATGAAAATGATTTTCATGCTAAATGCTCTTCTGATTTTCATGATGTTTTTCTGGTGGACCTCTTGCTGCTCATGGGGGGATAAGCAAACTAACGCTGCCTCTTTGACTCTGCTGCCACTGATGCATCTAGCAAAAGCACGTTTCTTATTGATACACATAAACTTTAATGGTGGCGTCACAGAGGCTTATCATCACCAAAGCATACGCTTTGGATTGTGTGAGAAGGAATCACACTTATGATGGAGTTTTGGGAGTGGGTTCGGGCAACTTACTCTCTTCTGTGTATAGAGTAAAGCAGAAGAAATAGTTGAGAAGGGGGGGTTGAGAGCAGGATAGTAAAGAGAGGAAAGTGAGGCAAGTCTTGATGTGATCATCTATAGGCAACCACCTTCCCTGTGCATAACACTTAGATGCCCTGGCACTAAGAAGGAAAACGTTTTACAGCATAAGTCTTTTCCTTTATTCTTAAATCCAAACTAAATTCAGTCGCCCTGTGGGAACAGCTGAATGTTTAACTCCCAGGTGAACAAAGACAAGGGAATTCTGAAAGTCTGCTAGTGTTTTCTCTATGTCCATCTAACTCAGATTGATATTGAATATTGCAGTAATGAGCAGAGACACAAAACTCATAAACAGCTGAATTAAGTACTTAGAAAAACAATTCACAAATTATACTCTGGGTTAAAAAATGAGATTCAGGAAATCTAGGCTCTGTTCTTGAGCTTAATGTTGATTTTCTTTATTTAATTACTAAAATAATCACTATTACAAAAGACCAAGTGCTGTAATATTGGTGGTGATGGACTATCACCTTGGTTCATCCATCATTAGTCCTTGGAGTTTGACTTTTAAAAATGAAATGTTGTCAGTGGTTAAGTCTGCATAAATACAGTTTGCTAAAGGTTGTAGTCCTAAAAGGTCTGAATTAACAAATATAGGAAGGTCACTTGACTATGGTTGAGAAGGTCAGTCTCATCTTTTTAATTATATTAACTTTTATATCTTTCTATCTGCTACTGTATCTGCTTCATTATTTTATTTTGGCAATGTCAGATCTATAACTCTTCTCATATACTTTGGATAAATAATTATTATGTTGCAGAATTCAGGAAAAGATCAGGCAGCCCTGAATCTTTGAGCATCCTCTGTCCAAGATGATGCAAATCTTTTCCATTCATTGTCATTAACATTAAACTTCTGCATTTCTTCCAAGGTTTCTCAGCCCTTACTCCAGCCATTAGTCAGGAGGAAATAGCAGGAGCTTTTGATTGACATTCAGATGACTCCTCTTTTGTTTTATTGATAGTTTCTACAATCATTCACCCTCATCACCTTTGCATAGGCCCAATATCTTGTTGTTCTTTGGAAACTGCAAAATCAATTTGCTTCGAAGTTGCATCTAGTGCTGTATTGTCCAGAGGTGGAACAATTGCTCAGCATGTAATATGCAATGAACATTTCATCCTCTACAATTTTATATAGAGGTGGTTTGTTGTTGGTTTTTTTTTTTTTTTTTTTGGCAGACTCCAATGTGACTGTGGTAGCATGAAGGTTGTAGGGTATGTACTTGAATCATCAGATAGCCAAGGAACCTTCCTTTCTGTTGGGATTTGAAACTGACTTCTGTTTCCCAGATAAATGACAAAAGTAGCACGCTCTGCTATGTTCTGGAGCAGGGATTTTTCAGTGCTTTGTGCTGCAGTGGTTTCATTTTGGATAGAATGATTAAATATTCATTGATCCTGAGTGCTGCACAGATTATACTAGGCAAAGTACTTGACGAGGACTAGGATATTTGACTCCCAAACTGGACGTCAAAAGTCTGTGATATATTTTATGCAACCTACTGCTGCATAGCTCAAAATTATGTAATTATACGATTTTGGCAGGGATCCTAATACCAGTTAGTTGATCATCTGAAGTAACAATTCAGTAAGCATGGATAAGAAAGGATCTTTGAGAGGTTTTAAATAGATTGAGAATGGTACTGAAGGTGAGTCTGAGAGCCTGTTTGTTTCCACGTTTCAGCGAGTGACATAGCAAAACGCTGTTGAGCTGAAAGAAGAAGAGGAGGAAAACAATTAATAAAAAAATATTGGAAGAAGAAAAGTCTTCATGACTGTGGCTCTGAAAAATACTCTTTTCTCTTTTCTAGTTTCCCTAAATTCTGGTTAGCTTAGTGCCTGCATGCTGGAATAGAAAATGGTTAGTAAAAAGCTTTTATGTAATTTAATACAAAAAATACAGCAATATAGTGCTGAAGTAGAAAAAGCTTCCAAGGTTTCTTTTTGCTGGAATGTTTGATTACAGCACTATTGTACAGTATTATCACACTGTAATTACAGGTACGTGAAATACCCTGTATGTAATAATACAGTCCTTTCATACAATTTAATTTCTGTTCTAAAATGGTTTCTGTTTTGTAAAACTCTTAAATACCTGTTCTGTTGTCAGACTAAAAGTTTCAAAGGTGGGCCGTTTGACCTATGGCCTAGTTCCCACTAATTTAGTTTGCAAGATGAATGGTGACATCTAGTCATAAGGACTTAAAATTTAATTTTAATGTTGCTGATAGATGAATGCTGAGTAGCTGCGGTTGTTAGTTCCTTTCAGTTAGCTATTTCTATAAATTTGTGGGATGAGTGTTCTGTAAATTGATCACAAGTGTGTCATCACAAGGTTTCTTTACCTAGGCAAGGTTGTGCCAGATGCCTCCAAAATAGTCTTGTGGGTTTTTTTTTTTTGCTTTCAGTGTTAAAGTATCACAGTATGGCATGTCAGGGAGTTGTAAAAGGGAAAAGAAAAGGATTGTCTTAGAGGCTAATGTTGCAAGTGTTGAGATTAATTGCTTTAACTTTGTGCTTTCTGCTCAAATGAAAGAAAGAGGCTCTTCCAACCCGTGATCTGGGGTGCTCTGAGCTGGCTGCTGAAGGGGCTTATTTCTCTGGATTTCACTTCAGATGGTGTCTTGGGATATAAACTCTCATATACTAAAAATATGTTTTTAGATAGCCTCCTAAATCCTTTGGTGTGCCTGTGGTTCATAATCACAAATTTTTAGCTTTTCCAATTTGATGCTAGGAAAAGGAGACATCGCAAATCTGAGTTAGTGTGCTTCGGAGGGAGGCTTTGTGCCTGATTTGTATGGAGTATGACCAGAGCTGAGAGAGCCTCTGGGAGATAAGGTAAAGACAAAAATCTACTTTCTGCTGTTCAACAGGCCACTTACAACAACATTAATGTACCAGAATCCCAAGACTGAACTGTGAGAGGAAGTTGCAACACCAAAGAATAATGTCTGATAGCCTTTGGCAAATATCCACAGCTGCAGGGTTTCTAATGGCAAAAAAAAGCTGTGCACCCCAGTCATCCTAGTCCCATTCTATTTTTCTTGGGGTATCTACTTATTTGCAAGAGCTGAGAGTCTGTACACTTTTTTGTATCTAATTTGATATTTTTATTTTAATTCTTTATCAGCAAGATTCTGTTAATGGTTGTGTGTAAGCCCATATAAGCAGCAGTAAAATCCATAAAAAATATAAAGGGGGGAAATATTCTACAGGTTGAAACACCTCTAAAACTTGGCTTAGGGAATATGCTCCTCAGTGTCTGCTGTACTGTTTGTGTTTGAGTCCTGAAGAGTCTAACGTAGTCAAATGTTAACTAACTGTACATTTTGGTGTACAGAAATTTTATTACTTTAGTTCATCAGAGTTTTTCTTTAAGGCTGCATGGCAGTTTCTTAATTGCTGGAAGAAGGAATGACTGTAACGTGTGATCTATTGGAAAAAAAGTGATGGTCCTAAGGCATCAGTTCAGACTTTACATAGGAGTTTTGGTATTAAAATATTTGGCTCTAAATTAAAGACTTGATTACGTTGTGTTGTAAGCCTTTAGTTGTGGCTTATAATTCAACTGACAGAAGCCTCCTTAGATCTTTCTTAGGATTTAAAAGGATTTATTATCTTTGTATTAATCTAACAATTTAACTAATTTGATTATTTGATTCAAATACAATATTGAAGTCAGCTTGCTGGTTTAACCTTGATTTGATTGCTGTGCTGCTTTATTCCTGATTTAATTTACAGTTATTGATAGTAGTTCTTGGGGGTTTGTTTTTGTTTTGTTTTTTCCACTTCCTCTACTGATTTTTTTTTTTAAATAAAAATGATATTTATAATATTGGGTTATATTTCTTTCAAGAAAAATGGAATTTCTGATGACCTGGTTAAAACCCTGAACCAGTTTTGTTGTATCAGACATATGCTTTCTTATACTTAGTAACAAAACCCTGGGACAAATTCAGCAGCAATTTTGGACACAATTCCACTGAGTAGCAGGTGTGTCACAGCTTATAAGTAGTAAAGAATTTACATGACCTAGTGTTCACTGAGCCTGCAGACATAAAAAATTTTGCAATTGACTACAGTGTAATGGAAGCTTCATCCACTCATAAGTCAATCCATTTCTGTTTAGGTGCTTATTTGCTCATACCTATTTGTTTTGTTTTTTTTTTTTTTCTTTTCAATTTCTTTTTTCTTCAATAGAAGATTACTGTCAGGGAGAAAATGGATAATATTAATGTGTGTGTATATATATATGATAATGGTTACCTGTAGGATAGAAGTATACAGAAATTTAATGTCAAAGATGAAGAAAAACTTTAACCACAGCAAAGAATTTATATTACAAATATAAACTCATTTTTAATGAAAAAAAAAAAAAAAGAAAATTCCATTTGCCCTTCTGAAAAAAACCCATGGTTGTGGAGTGCTCTGGTTGCTTCCTTTTAGATCTATCGGATTTTCACCAATTATGATTGAAAGAGAATTATACTTAATGAGCACCCTTCCCTTCTGACCTCTTTCATACGTTTTTTTTTATTTTTCTTTGTCACGGAAAATGGAAGTGACTGAAACGACCCACATTTTGCAATTTTAAGCATATATTGCACTTGACAATTTTTAATTTTAATGTCATTTTTAGTGACATTTTAAATTTTATTCATTGTAGTTTTATGCATGTTTAGCTTTAAAAAAAACCCCACTATTTCAAACTCCACACCCCCCAAATATTTTTCTAGCCTGAGTTTGTCCTCAATATACATTATCACAGCTAAAATTAAAAAGTCACTTTTTTTCCCCCCCCTTGATTCTGACAATCACTAGACATTTGTTTATTTAACAAATACTGGAGAGTTCTGTATCAGGCTGTCTTTGTATATGTCTAATGGGATCCAGATAATTTCCTCATACTGCAGGAAGTCTCAGGCAGTGTAGCATTGCATCATTGGCATTTTGACTAAGAAGGAGTGACAGGGAAGGAGTTTACCTGTATCCAAGGGATCTGAGCCACAGGACGGCCTTGGGACTCAGGAATTGCTGCAGAAATTAGGGTAATGCTTGTTTTACGCTGTCCTTGCTAATAATCTAACGTTGTTCATGTGTACTGAGAAGTAAAAATAGCTCTTCATTGGTGAGAGCTGCTTTTTCCAGTGGTTTACTCAGTTACTAAACGGAGTTGCTGAAGGAACCACAAGAAGGATAAAACAAGATGAAGCTGTAAAGAAATCGTGCATGTGCGCGGGTGTCTACAAAATTACTCCTAGATGTCTTTGTTCTTCCCAAGACTAAATCTAGGATACTGAGGAATATACTAAGCAGGAAGGTTACATCAGCCTCAGTGGGCAAGACATTTAGATTAGAGGAGGTGGTGAAATTTCTAAAAATTGAGCACTGCTGCACCTAAAAGCTTTTTGGGGATTTTCCTTTTTTAACCAGGTAGATAAGAACTAGCAGGAGATAGAGAAAGAGGCGAAAATTACGGTAGAAATGTTCAAGTTCTCAAAACCTGCAGATGGAAATAACTGGGATGGCTGAAATGTTTTAGGTGATGGTTGAGGGAAACTGGGATGGGAACTGCAGATTTGAGGGATAGGGAAAATTAACTCCTCAGCTGTTGATCACCAGCGGTCGTGAATGTGTCTGTGTCTCTGGTTTAGGTGATATATTCAACCTAAGAGGAAAATGTACATTTATTGTTCTTCCTGTTCCCATTGTACATGGTTTATATGAGTTGATACATAGGAATTTGTTTACAAAGAATATTTCCAAGTGGTTTTATTTACCTTTTGAATCACGAGTCATGCAACTCACAGAGGCAATAAATGCAAGCAAATCTGGGTCTGTTGACCCCATAGTGCTTGGGAAGATCTTGGATATCTGAATTCCAAATAGTCTTACTGTTTTTAGTCGTCTTTTAGACTCTCTTGCTGCACCGTGTCTGTGTTTGTTCCATGAAGGCAGGATTTTGCTCAAGAAATGAGATTGTGATGCAGTCCTGCTCCTAAAGGGGGAAAGGAATCTAATAGCCAGGAGTCCTGTTTCTTGCATCATGCTGTTAGCTTTTCTGAGTCCTTTAGTATTCACTATAACATTGAAAATGGATGAAGAATATTCAGGTTTAGAGGAGAAATTTTACAACTAACTCTGTTCATAAATCCGGAAGAATCTGGCAAAAGAAATAATTTGCTGAAGTGTTTTCTGCATTGAGTATTCTGTAATATAAACTTTCTTCCCTCTGCCCCACCGAGGAAGGTTAGAGGAGTGTGATCCTAGCTGAAGTGGCATTATGTCAATGTGACTTCCTTTCTGTTGCTTGTGCAGTGGCTCTTAGAAGAAGTTATGCACTGCCCTCACCAGAATGGTCCAGAATAAATAACCACTTCACTGAAGAAAGAACATTTTACAGAGTTGAATATTTGAGTATATGATGCTAACATCTCGTCCATGTTTCTTCTTTGAGAGGCAATATTTGGTTACTACTGCTAATGACAGTGAGTTACAAATACTGGATGCTCAACAAATATCACCAACTCAATCCTAGGCTGGGGGGATGGATTTTCTTTGATGCGTTGAGAGCTTCATGGCTATTAGTTTGAAGGTCACATGTCCTAACAATAGTGAGAAAACAGACTGTAAAGGCATATGGATAGAGAGAATTTCAGAAGGCTCTGGTGAAATATTTTGTTCTCAGATTCTTCTTCAGCCTAGTAGTAATTATTTTCTGAGTGAAACAAGCATTTATGATTCAGTAGCATTTTATACTACTGTATGTTATTATGTGGCTTCATTGCAAGCAAGGCAGCTAAAAACTGAACTTCTGTTAAATTAAAGCAGAAACATCTGAAAGGTAATGAAGATTTTGTTCCCTTAAAGCTTGTCATTTTTTTTTCCTCCCAGACATAACAAAGGTCTAATGAAAGATACTCTTTCTTGGTATAGAAATTGTTTCTTTTATACTCTTTCACTATTATGTCTACAGCTATAGGACATTGACTTCAACACAAGAATTAAAATTCTCGAAGAAAGCATAGTGGACCTTCTTTTGCATGGTTAGAATGCTTTAAGATACTAGTCAATGAAATGCTAATAAATGTTTAGTGCAAAAACTTGAAAAGATGCATCTCAAGAGATAGAAGGAGGTCCTTCAGCTGCAGTTTTTGAATTAGTTCCATTGGTGTTAATGGTAGTACATTGATTTATGTCAAAGTTCTTACATTCAGCACTCAATCTCTAAAACATTAACTGTTGGTTTTCAGAGAAAGTGGGTACTAGTAGTTGAAAGCCAAACCCACACTATGAAACAATGAAGAGAGACAAATGCTGTTGATCTATAAGACTTTGGAATTCAGAATCACAGCATTACTGAGGTTGGAAGGCGCCTCTGGAGATCGTCTAGTCCAACCACCGTTCTCAAAGCAGTTTCATCTACAGCAGGTTGCTCAGGGCTGTCACCAGTCAGGTTTTGAGTATCTCCGAGGATGGAGACTCTACAGCCTGTCTGGACAACCTGTTCAAGTGTTTGACCATTGTCACAGTAAAAAGTCGGTGATCCTTATGGATCCCTTCCGACTCAAGATATTGTATGATTCTATGATACCCTTTGTAAATCTATGTCAACTGCTCCCAATCATCATCATCTTCTCCTTCATAGTTTTGCAAGTGGTTACTAGGATTAGTTGTTCCATCACCTTCTCAGGGATCAAGGTGAGGCTGACTGGTTACCTGTGTCTTCCTTCTTGCCCTTCTTGAGGATGGGAATGAAATTGGCTTTTTTCCAGTTTTCAGGAACCTTCCGCAATTGCCATGACCTTTCACAAGAATATGATTTTTTTTTTTTAAATATGTAAAAAAAAAAACAAAACAACAAAAAACCGACGACATTAACTTTCTACCTTTTATAACATGTTTCCTTGAATCAGTTGGTTCTCTCCAAGGTAGAGTAGCATATGCACTATGTATCTAAGAGGTAGCTACAGTAAGGACTATTAAAAAATTGAATAATATGGCAACTAGTTTAAAATGGGTAGGACTGCACACGATGTCTGTGATGGGTGAAGAAGAGTTTCGAAAGATTATTTTATAAAGAAAAATAATTGCATTTACCTGTTGTAAAGTAGTACTTTTGTGAGTGGTTGAGTTTTATAATCGGTTTTATTATCTGTTTTTAGCAGAAAAACTAGTCTTGCAATTGCTAACCAGTAGCTAAGCAAAATAACTGATTCAAATTTGTTTTCTAATTAAAGACCATAATTTTTTCTTACCTTATTACTTACTAAAGCCATATAATATACTGCCTCATAATTTGGTGCTTTAAGCAATTGGGAATATATTTTTCCCTCAATATTCTTTTCATATCTTTTTACGGAAGAAATGGAAAAGAACAGGATCGGATGTCTGCGAATTCCCTTGGCAAGGTTTACTTTAGCCAGAAAGAAACTTCCAGTTTGGCAATGGACAATATGGTATTTTTCAGTATTAGAGCCAGTTGAAGGAGAAGTTCGCCTGCACGTTTACTACCAGAACCTTCTTGATTGCACACCCAGTCAGTTTAGCAAATAGCATTCACTGTGATTGAGTTTATTTAGTAGTTTTAGAGGTGTGGGTGATCTAGGCAGACAGAGGGGACTAAAAAAGTTTGTAAGAGCCATCTCTAGGCAGTAATTGCATTGAATATCATGGATATAGCAGGGGTTTTCTTCCGGGGTGAAGGGCTATGCTTGCTGTTCTGGTTTTTGTGCTCTGGCCTGTCTACAGAGCTCGGCTTGCACAGGTAGAACCATAGCAGAAGTTTTGTCAGGAGTCATGTGCGTTCACCCTGCCTGGAAAGAAGATGGCTCCTCACTGCTGCTCTGCCGAGTTGTGACTATCTGGAGCAGTAATGGTGGGTGTTAGTTCAGAGGATGGGAGGCTCACCATGGGAAATGTTGCTTTTGGTTTCATTTCCGTGAGAGGATGCCAGTTATACAGATTTTCCTTCGTTTCTGTTTGCTGATTCAGGGAAGTACAACACCACAAATGAATATTTTTTAATTTTATTTTATTTTTCTTGCCCAGACTTCTTCCAGAGTACAAGAGATTTAAACTAATTAAAGAAACCCTCAAAAAACAATTCCAGGATAGATAAAGAAAAAAAAATAAAAAACATGCTTGGAGCCCATCGCCAACAATAAGAAATACAAAACCCATACAAAACAGCCCTGTAGTTTATATTTCAGAACGTTTTCTCTTCCTGTAGTTTAAATGTTAGAATGCAAGATTGATGAGGAGAGAGAACGGCTTTTGAACAACTGGCTGAATGAGTTCTATATTACGTTAGTGAATTTTACATCATTTAGTGAAATGCTGTGATAAACCCACATTATTAAATATTATGCTACATAAATGCAATAAAAAATATTCACATGATTAGCATTTTCTTATTGCATACCGAGTATTACTTTATTTTATTGAAAAATCTCTACTATTACAGAACAATTTTCATTTCGTAAGAATACATCCATCAGAGGAAAAATGCTATAAAGGTTAGATATGACTAAATGGCTTGAAATTTAGAAGCTCGTTATGTACAGAAGAAAGGACAGTGGGAGATGAAAGACAGGAAAGGGCAAAGTAATTTGTATACACAAAGGCCTAAACAAAGTGCTTCTAGAATGCCGGTCAGAATGTGAAATACTTAAAAGTCGGCACACTTGCATTTCTCCTCCTAGCTATTTTAAATTTGATGAATTAAGTAGATTTGTCAAAATGATTCCATGAATAAAATGCTTCCTTTATTGTTTCTCAATTAATCCTGTGGAGCTGTGGTTATTAAAATACTTTATATGAGATTGTTTTAATGCTTTTAGGTGCATCATCAGACTGTTAATGCTGTGTTACATCAGCAGTTAATGCCAAGTTGAAAGCACGGGCATTAAAGGTTTCTGGGGGGAAAAAAAGAAAAACAGTAACCAAGTGCCATTTTTGAAACTGATGAATGCATGTGCCAGTCAGCTTCTGACAATTTTGTATCAGGGGAGCCCTGCCTGGTTCAGCAAAAATACACATATCAGGTTCATGGGATGTGCTTAGGGAGCTAACAGACTGAGTCTTCTAGAAATTCTAGACTCAAACAGAAGGTAAGGAAAATACTGGAATCAAATGCAAACGTAATTGCAATTGAGGGTTTTTTCCTGAGTAGATGAAGAATGAGGATAGATTTTCCTGTTGCACAAATTCTGCATCTGCTAAGACAATGCAGCAAATAGTCGGGGTAGTAAATTCTCATATACACAAATTAAGGTATAGGACATTGGAGCTATAGGCCACCTGAACTTCTGTCTTCAGCTGTATCTGAGTGGTTGGGTATTACCAGAGACTAAGTACAGTTTCTCATCTCTTCCTCTCCTACTTCCCATACTACCAGGGCTTGGAAAATATCACAGTATTTGGGGGAGGGGTGCATGCATCGCAGAAGGTGCTGTGCTTGCAGCTGCTGACAGTGGCACCAGTGGCATCTTTGGGCTGTCTCTGCTTTGTTTCATTCTTCTCACTGGCTGTGTGCTTCTGTTCAGCCAAGGTACATCAGTAGGCTCTGTGCCTTTTGTTAATAGAGCCAGTGGCATAATCAGCTCTTGAAATATCCACTAGTTCAAACAATGTTCTGTGTTTATAATTATAGGTATATGTATTTATGTTCTGTGAGTAAAAAGTAGACCAGGATGGAGAATCCTTAAGTGTGCAAAAACAAATTAAACCTAAGTAGATTAAGAGGAATAATAAAATGGGGATACTGTTCTTTATTTTTTAGTGGGAATTGCTCTTCTTTCTAATTCAGTTTTCTGAAGGCAGAGGTGGAACAGCTACCAGGCTGAATGGTTCTCATTTTAACCCTGGAAAATGACAGCTCCACTACAGTGGTCCTAGCTGTACACTGGGGGGGGGGCATTCATTATTAGGTTATTGGAGTAATCTCCTGTAGGAAGGAATTTGGAATGACTGCAATCTGTCTGCCTGTCTGTTTTAATTTTTAAATAACATTAGTTTGTGTAAGCTGCATGAAATCATTGCATGCATGGTAAGCTGCTTACTAAAAAATCCTTATAAAAAAAATAGATGTTGTGAATTTGCAGAAGGCATGCAAAAATTTTCACATTTTTCACTCATTTAAACTCATTTGATAAAAATAATTTGCTTACCAACTGAGAGACTGTAGAGGGCAGGTTTCAGTGACAGTGATGACTTTTAAACCCTTAAAATCAGGTTAAATTATAAAAATATTGTTCCTGGCTATTTGGGGTCCTCATGGCCCTTGTCGCACAGTCCCATCATACAGCAGTTCCTTTGTCATGTCTGTGCAATCAAGGGACAGGCTGGAGACCAACTTCACCATGTAATTAGCTTTATGCTCTCATGTAAACTCCATTGTCATATTACCGGATTGCCTTACAACTGTGAGTATATTTACCTATGGATGTATGAAAATGCTTCTTTTCCCTTTTAATAACTGAGGAAATATCAGAATACGAGTGATAACATCTGCCATCAGGCAAGACCTTTACGTTAGTATAAGAAACTGAACCATGTTTTTTTACATCCCAGACTCGTATCTTTACCCAGGGGTAATGCACCCTTTGAATTGACTCACTCTCCTAAACCAGGAACAGCAAAAATGTGGTACATGACTTAATGCACCCTACTCTCCCTCCCACCCCTGCTAAGAAACAAATACACTAGAAATGCCACGTAGAGTGTATTGCTTTTCTGTCCCATGTCCCTATAGGAAAAAATGTCCGACCAGGATAACGTTCCTGGTTTGCATGCATAGACAGCATGGCTTTACTATTTTTCCTTCTGATCTTGTCTCAGTGATACATTGCAGCAATGATAAGGCTGTGAAGAACTGAGACTTGAGAAATGTTACTTCACTCTTTATGAGGATTGCATTTATTGCAAAGCTGCTTCTGAAAAAGTGTTACGTATATATAGTACTAGTGGTACAAAAGTTAATTCAGAGAACTGTTTGTCATAGATTTCAAAGAGCTTAAAAAAAAGGGAAGGGGAAGGTAATCAAAGATCAGTTCCCAGAACTATTAGTGTTGGCTCTGACCACAGAGGTCACCGCACTATCAGTTTTCTTTCTTCATCATCTCTCAATCGGGTCTGTATTCACCTTTACAAGAAGGGTGAGTTGTATAAACTACATTGTAAGATAAGTCTGAAATCTGGAAGCCTTTTAATTTAATGAAAGCCTCTTTTTTCCTTTAGGTGACAAGGTTAAAGGGCAGTCTCAAAACTCCAATAATTTACATTCCTTTACTTTCCTTCCTGTTACCTGAAAGGCCATTATGTGGTTGACCCACATAACAAAGCTTATTAATAACCTCTTTGTGAACAGGACTGTATAATACAATGATAGTTAAAACATGTTTGCTAGGTATCAGAAATTCAGTTGATATTAATTATGTGATTCCAAGGTCATAGTAAAATCTTTTGTTTGTGTATAATTAGTATTTCTGTCTGCCACTAGGGACAGGAAAAAAGATACAACAAAGCAAGACTTCCACAGCTTGATTTGTATTCACTCCTACCAGCTCTAGCCCTGTCTGTCTTTGATTTTAGTGGAGTTACCCTTGATGAATAATAGGGTATATTATACATTACAGAGCACCTGTGAACAAATTTGTGGCCATTCTAATCCAGCACTTCACAAACATCTGGACTAAATGCTCAGACTTGCAAACTCTTAAGCAGAAGCATAACTTTTCATGTGAATCACCATACTGATATTTGTGAGCCAATTTAGATGAAACATTACAGCCCTTTTGCAACACTCAAGATCATAATACAAGTGCTGTTGGCAATAACCTTTTTGTTATGCCAGAAGTCTCCAGATATTTCCCCAATGAGGATCACTTGTCGAATATTCTTGGGGGAGGTGGGGCACTATGATCTAAGTTAGCCTCACTCAGTGAAGATACAAGGACAGCCTTGGGCTTCCCAGTTACATGGATCTGTGGGAGTTTTTTCAGGTGGTATCTTTTGGGTGCCTCTACATCCAGCTTTTTGCATGGATTAAGTTTGCACTTTCAAAGTGCGTTACCCCATTGGCCCCACTTACTATAGTTTACATTGTGGGTTGGTTGCAAAGCAGATGAAATGGATTCCTTTCAGATGAATCTTGCTTAGTTGGTGGGATGCAGGAGTACCCCCTATGCACTTCAGCCCCTGCAGGAAATTCAGTCCATGGGGCCACTCTGGACCGGGTCTGAAATAAAAGCCGTGAGAGACAGTTAATATGGATGGATGTCAGATCTTCAGCATTCTTTCTCTCTACAGATCAACTGCTGGGCTGCAGCACTTCCTAATATACATACAGCTTTCATTTGTTTTCTTTTCTGCAGAAGAGTAATAAGCTAGTAAGAAAGGGAGATTTGCATTTTTTTCCATTAGAGGAGCATGGTAGGAGACTTCATGACAAGTTCAGGCTTAGCTTGAAAGCTTTTACACCAGTGGAATTATAATCTTTTAGACTGAATTTCCTGAACTGGTGTTGTGTTATAACTCAGGACCTTAGCAGTGTGCAAAGGATTACACCTTAATTTTGAGCAACCATTACGTGAACAGTCCTTACAAAGAAACATTGAATTCGGTGATATTACAAGCATGAGGAGGGATTCTTACAATCAAAATCTTATTTGTTGATTATTTTGTGTCCTCAGTTTGCGATTCTTGGGATACTTAGGGGGCAACCTGATCCAAACTCCCCGGAGGGTTACTTTGAATTACTTTGAATATAGTAGTGTTGACTTCAGTTGGCTTTGGATCAGGGCTCTTGTCAGGATTAACAGCAGTGTCTTGTTTAAAAAGCAAGCAAACAAAACAAGAAATACAGATTTCTAGAAAGGTAAGATTTTTTTTAGCATCTTTTTTTTTATCACAGGCGACTCCTGTGTTCTAGGGATTTCACTGAAAGACCTCCCTTTCTTTTTCTGCCTTGCTCTCTTTTCTGTTTGTTTTGTGATCATGGGAACATTTTATTCATTCTGTCCCTTTGTAGAAATCATGAAGACCCTGGGCCATGTGATGATGGTCCATTTGATGTTTTCTTGCAACATGAACATGGCTTCTGCAGCTCACCAGTTTTTTTATTAATAGTGCACTCGACGCAGCTTATGCCGCTTCAAGAGATCTGCCCTTACCCAACATTTAAGATTTACACGTAAAGTAAAACTGTCATATAAGCCACTGTACTACATATGATTATAATACATATTTTGGAGGGGGACATGCATAGCAAAGATTGTCCAGGGAATTAATTGAAACAGCTGACTGCTCTGTGTTTATCAGTCATCTAATATTTGCAAGCAGTGTTGGATTAAAAACAATACAGCAAACAAACTCCTCTGCTTCGTCGCCTCAAAAAGCTGCACAAACCCAAATTACATTTGTTATTTGATGAAAGACCATTATCAGCCAAAATAGATCCATTTATCTTGGAAAAACAGTATTTTGATCCCTGTTTGATGAAAAATGCATTAAAGATTTTGAAAAGCAGAGTATTTTTTTTTTTTACCCTGGATATATGTTTGTCAGTGCCATATCTAGGGCAGAACAGAACACAGGGAATGATATGCTGTTGCGATTGTAAAAATGTTTGGTACAAATTTTACTGTAGTATGTTCGTTATGCCAATAAAGCTATTATAGAATAGAGCATATAAACCAGATGCTGATACAGAATTCAACAGTGACTGTTAAAATATAATCCATAACTCCTAAAATACTTTTTTTTTTTTTTTTTTGCTTTGGAAGAATCACTAGTTTGGCACTGAAGACACTTTAGACGTGATAGATTTGGAGGAACAAAATGTGCAGACAGGTGTGCACTTGCTTCATTGAAATTTAAATGAGTTATGAATTCTCAGGAACGAAATCAGCTCTTTCCGTCATGAGTGTCTTGTGGAATTTCATACAGAAATGCAGTTGCAATTGCCTGTGGTTATGCGAGTGTTTGTTTTGTGTTGTGAAAGAACTGATATCAAATCTTAACACAGTTGGAAGGTTTGCTATAATGTGTATTTAATTGAGATCGTGGAGGCCAATTTTCTCTTTATGTATTTGGAGGCATATTTTATGGTTAATTTGTTTCTAAGCGTACAAAAATTCCAAGCGTTACCTCCCAATTCCCACATAAAATCATTGATGAGATGGTGCACTGGGAGCTCCTTAGAGGTCAGGAGGAAATCAGTCTGCTTCGTCTGTGGGTAGAGTTTTTGAGTGGCCAGTATTTCATGTTCAAGGCTATTGAAGCCTCCAGGGACACAGTTTCTTCCCAGCCTCTCTGTCAAGGATGTCTAATTCTGGGCAGCCATTCAGCCACATACTGTTATTTTTCATCTCAGAGAGCTTTTCCAACCATCCTGTCTTGCTCTGTTTCACACATTTCTGTAACCTGTACTTGAGATGGAGGATTTTGGCTGTAGTTCTCAGACTCTGCTTCTGAGAGAGTAAGACACAAACTTTAATTAGCTTTAAAGGCTTGTGGTCTTCTGAGACATATTTTTAAAAACTTCAATTCCACCTAGTTTCTGGATGCTAATCTGTTCTGTAGTAGAAAAGGTAGATGCAAATGGGAGACTTGAGGCCATGACTACTTTTCAATACAATATTGTCGTTTAGAATCGTGGAAGTTATTTCACCTACCACGTTAAACAGAATGGCAGTAGCGAATAGCAGTAGAGTGCGTTTTATATGGATTAAGGATTGGCTGGTTGACAGATCTTAAAATGTAGTTGTCAGTGAGAAGTTATAGTGTCACGAGGACGGTTCAAATGAGGTTCCCCATGGGTGAGCTGTGGATCCCACACTAGCCAGTATGTTCATTAGTGAACTCAAAGTAAATAACTGCTGCTAAAATTTGCTGGAAATGATGCTAAGATCCTCACGTGAGTAAAAATAATCTGTACATCTGTCTGTCATATACAGCAACAATATGGACCTATGGGCACTCAAGATGATTTTATATTTCTTTTAAGACAGCACAATAAATAAAAAAAAAAAAAAACCAAACAATACCTGTATTCCGAGGAAAGAAATGATTGCGGTACGGTCATACTGCTATTGTGATACAATTGCATTTTAGAAAGCGGTGACTCTGAGAAAGGTTTAGCTGTCAAGCAAGGACATGTGAGTTTCCAGTGTGATGTTCTGGCAAAAAACGGTTGGGGTAAGTGGTAGCTTCCTGCTACCACCAGCACACAGCTCCTGCAACTGTTAAAGCAGGAGTAGAAGCAGAGAGATGACTTCTAGCTCAGGATGTGGAATTGTCAGGATCAGTACAGGAATACTGTTTCCAGTTGAGAGGTCCCGTTTTGAAAGCATATTGCAAAATTTTAGATGATGAAGGGAGAAACCACACATAGATTTGAAAGACTTGAGAAAATGCCTTGGGTGGTTACAGATGTAGAGGAAGCTGTGTTTGCGTTGGACAGCTTTTGGTTAAAAACCATAAATAAACCTTTGCTGCAGTCTCTCCTCCAAGGAATCTTACATTCCTAGATGAAAGTCTGAACCACTAAGCTGCAGAACTGTGCCCCTATTAGTCCCGCTCACTTATCTAATGAATCGTCATTTATTTTATATAATTTCAGTAAAGAAGGAGGAACGTGCTTCCTAAACAAAAATAATCTAAAACCTGATGCATTGGCAGCATTTTCTAGGGGAGATAGGCAACGGAATGTAATACCTTTTAGGAGAAGATGGATTTAAAAAGTGTTTTCCGTATCCTGGCTGAATATTACTCATTTACTAGGTAACTACCAAACTGACTGTGAACAGAAGCTCCTGCTACTCAATTTGGAAGGATCCCAGTCCAGTTTATGTCTGTTTTCAGATGCCTGGATTGAGACCCACAGAGGACTTCAGCTGTGGGACTGCTAATTTATTGAACTGGACTAGGGCTTGAATGCAGGTGCTCAGCTCTGGTTGTGTAATGAATGCACAGAAGCAGAAGTTAAAACACCTGGAGAAAGGTGACATGAAAAAGTAGAGTTCTTTGCCGTTTAGGTGTCCCTGTGTTTAAGCAGTAATTGGGGGCTTTCAGGATCACAATTTTGGCTTCAGGCCCTCAGGAGTTGAGCACATTTATTTGGAAGACTGAAGGCTCAGTGTTTCATTCTGATGACCCAAATGAAGTTGATTATACTCTCCTTATTATTCATCCATATCTGCTACCAAGTGAATTCTTTTTTATTGCATTATTGCAATAAAACACACAGGTGTACTCTGCGCTGGGTCAAAAACTGGCTGGACGGCTGGGCCCAGAGAGTTGTGGTGAATGGAGTTAAATCCAGTTGGCGGCTGGTCACGAGCGGTGCTCCCCAGGGCTCAGTTTTGGGGCCGGTCTTGTTCAATATCTTTATCAATGATCTGGACGAGGGGATCGAGTGCACCCTCAGTAAGTTTGCAGACGACACCAAGTTGGGCGGCAGTGTTGATCTGCTTGAGGGTAGGAAGGCTCTGCAGAGGGACCTGGACAGGCTGGATCGATGGGCCGAGGCCAACTGTCTGAGATTCAACAAGGCCAAGTGCCGGGTCCTGCACTTGGGTCACAACAACCCCATGCAGCGCTACAGGCTTGGGGAAGAGTGGCTGGAAAGCTGCCTGGCGGAAAAGGACCTGGGGGTGTTGGTTGACAGCTGGCTGAACATGAGCTGGCAGTGTGCCCAGGCGGCCAAGAAGGCCAATGGCATCCTGGCCTGTATCAGAACTAGTGTGGCCAGCAGGAGCAGGGAAGTGATCGTGCCCCTGTACTCGGCACTGGTGAGGCCGCACCTCGAATACTGTGTTCAGTTTTGGGCCCCTCACTACAAGAAGGACATTGAGGTGCTGGAGCGTGTCCAGAGAAGGGCAACGAGGGTGGTGAAGGGTCTGCAGAACAAGTCTTATGAGGAGCGGCTGAGGGAACTGGGGTTGTTTAGCCTGGAGAAAAGGAGGCTGAGGGGAGACCTCATTGCTCTCTGCAACTACCTGAAAGGAGGTTGTAGCGAGGTGGGTGTTGGTCTTTTCTCCCAAGTAACTGGCGATAGGACGAGAGGAAATGGCCTCAAGTTGCGCCAGGGGAGGTTTAGATTGGACGTGAGGAAAAATTTCTTTACTGAGAGAGTGGTTAAACATTGTAACAGGCTGCCCAGGGAAGTGGTTGAGGCACCATCCCTGGAGGGATTTAAAAGACGTGTAGATGAGGCGCTTAGGGACATGGTTTAGTGGGCATGGTGGTGTTGGGTTGATGGTTGGACTCGATGATCTTAGAGGTCTCTTCCAACCGTAATGATTCTATGATTCTATGATTGTGTCACATTTTGACAACTAAGTAATTCTGAACACTATTCTTCCAGAGGAGTAGGAAAGAAAGTGTCTCAGAATGATTGGCATCTCTCTATCTACTAACTGCAGAGCATGTTAAAATGACAGGTGACTTCTCCACAAGCTACAGAAAGTGGAAGGTTCATTCAGGGAATGTGGCCAGTAACTCAGTGTGGTGAAAGGCCAAGGTCTTTTATGTGCTTCACAGCTAGTCAAGCTGCTGAGGAGCATAGCCTAGCCTATGTGATCTGCCATGGACTTTGTGCTCTTGGAAAAAAAAAAACCCAAAGCAAGCACATGTGCATTGTGTTGTCCTTATTATTGTTATAATTCACATACTGATTGTTTCTTCAAATTCACTAAAGAAATCATAGGTTAATGCAGGATGTGTAAGTACCAAGGTGCGTTTTGCGGTTGTCAGAGTACACCCCATTCATTTTACATGTTTACTGTGCCCATATTTACCCAAGGCTCATGCGGTAAATGTATCTTCTCTGAAAAGTCCATCTGAATGAATGAAGGAAAACGAGGAGGAGAAAATTGTAACCTGACTATTTTCAGGTTCTTCTTATCTGTGAACTTCTTTTTTAAGACAAGGAACAATTGAATTGTTTTTACTTCCTCTGAAACTTGGCTACTCTTAGCAGTGCTCACAGAAAATTGTAACTTGTTTTTTTGTTACTGAAAGATCTGTGGTGTTGAATTGCTGTCAGACTTGCTTTTATCCTATTACATGCTCTCAGGGAGTTGAAGTTGCAGTTTGACATTTAGGGGGGGAAAAACTAAAACTTCGCTTTCAAATGTTTCTCTCTGTCTTTAATGCTCCCAGAATGACTTTTTTTTTCTTTTTTTCTTAAATTATAACAGCCATGTAGAGTGTATTTGTGTTTAGGCCCAATCTCTGCATATTTGCATGCTAAAGTATTGCAGTGATAGTAAGCAGCCAGTCTAAAGGTGGCTCTGGACACCAGTCAAAGCACAAAAAACCTTGTGGTCGCTTGTCAATGAACAC
Source organism: Pygoscelis adeliae (assembly GCF_000699105.1). NCBI lineage: Eukaryota > Metazoa > Chordata > Aves > Sphenisciformes > Spheniscidae > Pygoscelis > Pygoscelis adeliae. Next base: position 314,948 of record NW_008823923.1, on the reverse strand, counting down.
ACTGGAACTGTTACGGCTGCTTGGCTGAAAGATCATGTCATGGCTCCTAATGCTGTCAGGGGAAAGCACCTTTCCATCTTGCATGTTCACAGACGTTATGTTGTTCCTCATGGGTCTCTTGGTTTTGTCAGTTAACCTTGAGATCTAGTGCACTGTTTGAGAGCTGGAAAAACAGCATGGATTAGCAATACTCTCTTGAAGACTGTATGTTTCTAAAGAAATTAGAAAAAAAACCCAAACACGTCCATCTGCAGTAGACTGGTGTTGTACTGGCATGTGAAAATCTTTCTTCAGACTAACCTTAGTGCTGGACTTTAAAGACAAGAGTGGACATCTTAGCAGAGATCAAGAATTCCCACAGTTTGTGTAATAAGTTATTTAAAATTGGAATTCAGTTCTAATATCAGTCTTCAACGTACAGAGACCAGGTTGAAATCTGATTATTGGAAACTTCCCGGTTGCAAACTTCTCCCTTCTCTGTGGTGTTGCGCACTGAAGAGACAGGGCTATATTGCCTTGCCTCTTGCAAGGAAGTAACAATTGTCAAAGACAAAAAGTACCTATAAGTATGACTAAGCTGAGACATAAACATGAGAATTTAGCACCACTGCTTAGAAAATGTTCTTCTCTAAAGACTAAAATTCACTTTTAGGGAAATTAGGCAGCCAACAAAAGCAGTGTTTAAACTATATTTAAAAGATGCTTATAAATTCTGCATAGCATTTCTGCCAGCACCTAGCACATAGGTAAACATCACCTGTATTTCAAAGGAAAGTACTGGCAATTTTTCACCAGGTTCTTTTTTTAAAGTACATCTTGTAGTTTTAATCAATTGATTAAACCCACTCAAACTGCAAGATTTATTTTGGCGTGGTTACTGTTTGTATCTTTAAAATAAAAAGCCTATAAATAAAAGGCATATCCAGAGCTAATGTAAATTTGCATAGTGTCAATTAAGTTAATGATAGCATTATAGTGAATTATATCACTGATCTAATTCTGTAATTTATTTTTATCTCTGTACCTCTATTTTTAAGTTGGCAGAGGGAGGGATTTTTTTTTTAACTATGATTGGGAAAGTTTTTAAATGTCAGTGGAACTAATAACATCAGATCATCATCTTAGGCTATCATAGACATTTAATATGACAAAATCTTGAGCTCTAAACATGCCAGTTACAGAAATGTTTCAAAGCAAAGATGGTTACGCTTACTTTTTTAAAATCCAGAGTCAAATCAATAACTATATTGAGCTTCAACTTGAATCAGTCTTTGTTGATTAACTGAAATTACCATAGCATTGAAACCAATTCCAAAAGCTGAAAACTCTGTTCCGTTCTTCTGTTTGTTGCTGTTATAAGTCTGTCTCAATGGCTCTGTCAGAATCGAAGAATCTCACCAGTAGTGATGATAAAGTAGATTTCACTGCCAATGAGAGACTAAGTGATTAATATTTGGTAGTGAAGCGTGCTCTGATAACTCATGCCTTTTCCCTTTTCAAGCTTGGAATACATCATTTTGGGGGGAACTGAAATAGAATGAAGCATAAAATCATAGGAGATACACATATTGGGAAGAAAGGAATTTGCCGTACTTTTTTTTTGAGCCTCTGGAGCTGATACACTAAATTATTCATTATTCATGACAATTCTGCAAACAAAGCTGACAGCAATAAAATATGTGATTAATAGACTTCTTTAAGAAGATTACCAATATGAATAAATAGATAATGCCTAGGTAGTATTCCCATCTGCACATATGTATTAAATATTGTTGAAAATTACTTTTTTTTGTCTCTGCTTCGATTGCATCTCAGATAATAAAACTTAGCCATCAGCTTGAGCTCCCACCTCAAATTTGCCTGTTTCTATATATACACCGGATCACTGCAATACTAATGTTATCGCTTGATACTGAGCTTTGTGTAATTGATCTCAGCCCACTTATTCCTATTGATCAGAGCGAACAGGATTTCAGTTGTGTTCAGAATAGTTGTATTCCCTCCCAATTTGGGATTTCATGCACGTTTGAGTGACATAATAGCTGCATTATGCAAGCACACTGTAGTTCTGCAAGCATTATCATGGATGGATCATAATGGGTTTGCATCTTAGTTTTGTGACATAAAACTAGTAGGGAGAAACATAACAAGAGTAGTCATTGTGAGCAACTGCTGTGCTCTTCTGGAAACAAATAGCAAGAAACACCACGGTTTCTTACTCTTCCATGTTACAACACCGGTATAAATCACTGGAGTGATTGGGATAATTGCTGGTATGCACGGTGGCCCAAACCTACCCCCATTATAAGACCCTGAGATTTCAAGTCTCCCACCGTTTTTTGGAAGATAAAGATAATTCTGCAGATAACTCAGAAAAGGTATTCTTCCCTGCTTGTTCTGGTAGCTGAACCTGCGCAGGATAATTATACTTAAGAATCCATGCGTAAAACTGTTACCTTTTTAATGTCCTAAAATTGTCTGCTTTAATAGCTATAAGCTTGTAACTGACTTTTTTACAGCTCTATCACAGCTAGTATGCTGTAGGATACAACAGTACTATATAACAGTATTATCTTATATAGAAGAAGATCTTCAGGATGAAAGTAAAAACCTGCTAAATAATAGGGGTTATTTCTTTGTGAAATAATTGCCTTCCCCATAGCAAGTCAGAAAGTGACATATATAAAGACATTTTTTGAGAAGGAGAGCATCAGTGCTTGCAAACTTTATCCTTGCAAAGGATAAGAGGTAAACGCATATATTGGAGACCATTCTTAACACAAACATAATTTCAAATCTTTCTGTGCTCTTCCTTATTATAGTGGGACTGTCTTTGGAAATACTGAGTGTTCAGTTCTCACTATCTGTCTACTCAAAGAAATATTCCGTCATTTGTGATGATTCTGTGTCTAATATGCAGATAAAAACTTTTTTTCATACTCAAAAAAAGGTGGTGATCACTTCTGGTAGTGGAATTAAGTGACATACTTTCAGACAGCACAGCCTG